>NW_027507685.1:21087688-21397688 GCF_037356315.1 Lithobates pipiens | reverse complement strand
TCTTCATGTTTTAAAGAAAATTCCTCCTAGGTTGAGAATCCGACCTAGATATTCCAGGTAGTCGAATGTGGTGAACAGCGGGCTACCGACTGGTCTAACAAGAACAGATCGACTAGGTAAACCATAATCATTATACCTTGGGCCCTCAATCTGGCTAGAAAAGGAGCCAGAACCTTGTACTTGAGGTATAGCAGCCAGATCGGAAAGCAGAGCTCCACACAGCAAAAGATGGTTTTCCACTTTGAAAGAAAATATTACTAGTGAGCGAGGAAATGGGCATATGGAGATATGCATCTTCATGCAAAAAAGGGGGAGATTATATTCAGGAATTGAATTTTAGATTTTTGAGATCTAGGGGTATCTTTCTTTTGCTAGAAATTCTTTGGATATATCCAAAATATCCCCAGATAGCTATCTTACCGCCAAAGGGAAGACTAGCCAAGAGCTTCTTGCATGACGCTTAGCAAAGGCTCAAGCTGTCATAGCAACTATTGCAAACAAAGCTGCCTCCTGGACCTGCTGAGCAGGATAACCTTAAACTCCTGTTAAAATTGGTTTCTCAACGATTAACCAATTACGGTCAGCACAGGCTGAGACACTCAATCTGCCAGAAAAAAAAAAAAGTGTATTTTTTTTTTTAATAGGAGCAAACAAAGCTGCCTCCTGGACCTGCTGAGCAGGATAACCTTAAACTCCTGTTAAAATTGGTTTCTCAACGATTAACCAATTACGGTCAGCACAGGCTGAGACACTCAATCTGCCAGAAAAAAAAAAAAGTGTATTTTTTTTTTTAATAGGAAGGCCAATTTTTTATCCACTGGATTTGAGTAATGTCTACCGGACAAGTCAAACTTACTCACAAAAGATATAGTAGCGTTAATTGCTGGTATACCCCGCTTAGTGAATTTTCTCTACCAAAGGATAAAGTATGGAAACTTTTAGAATGGAAAATACATAACTGGGCAATCCTCCAGACAAACATTTTTTCCCCAACAAGAATGAACAGGAAAAAAGCATGCACAGCTTGAGGAGGCTTTAGCAAACCCAAACAATCAGTTAAGGGCACAAACAGAGCAGATCATTTAGCAAGAAACTGTACCATCAATATTACAGATTGTAAAAAGCTGACTCTCCCGCAATTGACACCTCAGAAGAGGAGTCATCAGCCTCACCACGATCCCCTGAGGGAATCATCTTTCTCCTGCCCCTAATTCCTCAGTCTGAAGGTCTGGAATGGAAGAGAACCTGTCGCATCTCGACCATACTGGGATGCGATTAACCACTCAGGGATGCAATTAAAGTCACTAAACTTCTTTTAAAAACCTACCATGGCTGAGGGGAAAAAAAATAAAATAAAAAACAGTAAAATGAACAGGGGCTGCAGTGTTGAAAACAGTTGCAAACATTTCATGGCCCCGATGCTCACTCTGACCAGCCACCCCCTCTCAGGGGAGGATGGCATTTGAAGAGTAGGATTTCCAGAGCTTGAGGGAGACCCTTTTAGCTCCTTTTTTGGGGGTGTTTTAACCCCCCCCCCCCCCCCGGCCTTCTAAATATAGCCCGATGTACAAAGCAGAGGTACTACCAGAAGAAATGGCATCTATTGCTTGAGCAATAGTCAGACACTGCTATTAACGCTCAGCTTGATGCAATAGTAAATGTGTCAAAAAAATGCTTGTGTCACCAACCTCTTTCATGCCCCTCGTTCTTGTGTCCCTCTGCAGCTTACAGCAATAACATTAGTGCTTTTAAAAAACACTTTCTTGCGCTGAGCGTTCAAGGACGCCAACGCCCCTCAGTCGCCTACAGCGCCCCTCCTCTCTTCCAAACAAAGTTTACCCTCACGAATGCCGGCCTCTGATCTTATGGGATCTTACAGAGGGGAGAAAATATTGCGGAGAGCCTGGAAGCCGACGGGTAGTGTGGCGTACCGTTCGTTTTGTTTTTCCCCCCAGTGCCGCTTCCTCTTGCAGAGGGGTAGCAAATAGCACAGGTGGGGGCGTCTGTAGGGGAGTAAACCTGGCCATACACCTATAGATTATCTGCACATTTTCTATGGTTAGATTGAAAAAGTGCAACAGCTTTCTCCATGTATGCTAAACTGTGTGGCTGGAGGAATCGCCCACTGGGCCAAGCTTTAGTATCTTGCTAGTTGGCCCCGCTGGCTCTAAACCTAAACAATGCCTGCACCCAATCACAATGTTCAGGTATTGTGAGACAGTGGGGCCGACTAGCAAGATATGGACGCTTGGGCCAGTGGGAGATTCTTCCATCCACACAGTTCAGCGTAGATGGAGGAATCTGTTCCACTTTTTCCATCTGACTATAGAAAATCTGCAGATAATCTATAGGTGTGTGGTCAGTCTTACCGGGGGGTCTGCTGCTAGAGGAAATGGAACCTGCTGCTGCTCCGGACACATCGTGAGCTCTCTGGGAGGAAGCGTGAGAAAGTATGTGCTCTATACAGCCCCCAGTGGTGACACAGACATGACAACATTTACCAACTTAAGAGACATTCATAAGAAAATTCAAACATTTCTTAGAAAAACTCTACTCACCTTTCCCACCGCAGGGTTTTCTGTGGTAAAACCAACAGACCCAATCTTCACCCTTCACAGTGGGTTCCATTAAACCTTCAGGAGCCAGGGATCCACGAGGAAACCCACGATCCTGGACCTGTAATAGCACCACTGCCAGTAAAACTTTATGGCCTTACT
The DNA here is from genome assembly GCF_037356315.1 of Lithobates pipiens. NCBI lineage: Eukaryota > Metazoa > Chordata > Amphibia > Anura > Ranidae > Lithobates > Lithobates pipiens. The sequence continues at coordinate 21,394,971 of NW_027507685.1, read as the reverse complement.
ACCAAAAGTACTGGATCCCGGGGTCCAGCTCTGCAAAAAGGAGAAGAGTTACAGGCAAAACCTCGTTTCTTCGGATACGAGGCCCGGGTACCATTCAATTCGGCATAAAAGACACTTTGAATGGATCCGGCTGCGTGGCTAGCCCCAGCAAGGATTGCTTCAGAGGAGCTCAGCACAGCACATCTTCACTCCTGACCAACACCTTAGACACTGGCGAAAAAAACTGAGATACTCCCAGTAGTGGGATATAGGGCGTGCACTTTTTATCTTAGGGCGTGCCAGTGTCCATCACCTGAAGGTGGCCTATAACCCACATAGTAACTACTATAGCTCTGTATCCCATGATCTACGAAAAGAAAAGAAAAACCGCAGAGGTGATCAAATACCACCAAAAGAAGGCTCTTTTTGTGGCAAACAGAGGACGTAAATTTTGTTTGGGTACAACGTTGCACAACTGTCAGCTAAAGTGATGCAGTGCTGAGTCGCAAAAAATGCTCTGGTTAAACAAATGTATCATGAGTTGTAGATATAGTAATTCTCAGAAGGGGTTTCCCCTGAGACCAGAATGTTATTTCAAGGGTTCCTTTGTGCTTAAAAGGTTGAGTAAGGCTGGATTAGAGCCTGGATACCCCTAAAGCAGCTTGGAAACTATTTGTAGGTGAGCCCGACAGCCTGTTTCTAATAATCAAGACATAGAATACTACGTTGGGAGAAAGATACAGCTATGGCCCTAATAAAACCTTAAAGGGGTTGTAAAGGTTCGTGTTTTTTCACCTTAACGTATCCTATGCGTTAAGGTGGAAAAACACCTGTCAGTGGGCAGGTTTTACTTACCTGACCCCTCAAATTTGTCCCACAGGGATGTGGCATTTCTCTGCTAGGGTGTTCTCAGGAGCACACCTGCAAGGTAACCCCCCCAGAAGAGTGCTTCTCCCAGGGGGTAATCTGATTCGGAGGAGCTGAGAGAGCCGCCAGAAGACGAGGATTGGGCCACTCTGTTCAAAACAAGCTGCAGTGGAGGCAAGTATAATGGGTTTTTAAAATTTTTTTTTTTTTTTTAAAGAAAATAAGATCCTTTAGTGTCACTTTAAGGCTGCATTCACACCTGAGTCACACACACACCAAAGTCACACATTTTTACTGCAACGTTGTACAGGTCACCAATGTAAAGGGCAGAAAAACACCTGTAATCTGCCCCAAAGAAGCTCATGTTCTTTTGAGCTTAAGGCGTTTTACTTCAGGTGACAAAATGCTCAGATGTGAACAGGTGCCATTGAAATGAATGGAGTTTTGCGCGTTGGGCGTTTGAGTCGAAACCGCTCAGGTGCGAATGCAGCCTAAAAAGGATAAGTTCACCTTATGGAACATGTTACCCCTTTCACTGCCAGAGACTTTAGACAGGTTAAAAAAAAAAAATAAAAAAAAAAAAAAATTTGAGGCCTGAATATTACATAAAACGCCCAAAACATACACTGTGTGCACATTATTAGGCAAGATTATTTTTACCAAATAATGATTTTTAAGCATACTGTCCAAGCTATATAAACTTGAATGCTTTTTGGATTTAAGCATATCAGGTGATGTGTATTTGTGTAATGAGGGAGGGTGTGGCATAAGGAGATTAATATCCTATATCAGTGATGGCGAACCTTGACACTCCAGATGTTTTGGAACTACATTTCCCATGATGCTTATGCACTCTGCAGTGTAGTTGAGCATCACGGGAAATGTAGTTCCAAAACATCTGGGGTGCCAAGGTTCGCCATCACTGCCCTATATCAAGGTTTTTGTGGGTTGACTATGGACTCAAACTCAACTCAAAACCTACTGAGTTTTTAGAGAACACTTTCTTCAAACAGAGGTACAGGAAAAAGTCTGCATCTTTCAAGAGGACTGAGATTTATGCAGGACAATGCTCCATCGTATGCATTGAAGTATTCCACTGAGTGTGTAATCACTGTGGTATGTTCGGTTTGAAGCCAAGTGATTTTTCTTCAACACCAGGATCCTCTTGCTATAGACTTTTAGTAATGTAATATGTCTGGGACTTCACACTGAATATAGTGCTGTTTTTTTATTGGCGCAGCTCCTTTTCTTTTATTTTCATTGTTATTGTGTATGTATCCCACAGTGGAGTAGCAGCCTTACATTTTTCAATATTCACTGTGATTTATAATATTTTTTATCTTATTAATTTTTAACTTTCATTATTGGAGTATTGTTCTTAGGTCCCAGCGTGGTTTTACCCCTTTTTGTTTTGAGCACTTATTCCACTGAGTGGCTAGCCAATAAAAGGACTTAAAGTGTTGTAAACCGCCAGGAGGAAAAAAATAAATAAAAAAAAAATAAATAAAAATCACACACACCCCTGCAAGATAAAAGGCATAATGAGCTAGTATGCATAGCATACTAGCTCATTATGAATTACTTACCTTAAATTGAAGCCACCGCAGAGGTCCTCGTACACCGCTCCGGCCAGCAACATCGCTCCCGGAGTTACTTCCAGGTATTACAGGCCCTGTATGGCGCCACAATGACGTCACTCCCGCACATGTGCGCAGAAGCAGCTGGTAATGGCATACTAGCTGAAGCAACAGCACGGACGTACATCGGCACATGCTGATACAGGAGAGATCTTCTAAGCCATGCAGGTTTAGGAGATATCTGGGGTAGCTACAGGTAAGCCTTATTTTAGGCTTACCTGTAGTCAAAAGTGGTTGTAAAGGGTTTACAACCACCTTAAAGATGAAAGAACTACAACATGGCCCCCCCTTCCTCATCTGACCTAAACCCTATTGGGAACTTTTGGGCCCTTCTTAAAAATGCGAGATTTACAGCGAAGGAAAACAGTACACCTCTCTGAACAGTGTCTGGGAGGCTGTGGTTGCTGCTGCACAAAATGTTGATTGTCAACAGATCAAGAAATTGACAGACTCCAACAATGGGTAGTTATACTGGGTAACTGATTTTTTTTTTTTTTTATGTTTATTTGTAAATGTTGAGTTGTTTATTGTTGTTCTCACTTTAAACAGATGAAATTAAAAAAGTGAGATGGGAAAATTTTTCATTTTTTGGTTAGTTGCATTAGAATTGTGCACACCAATAATTGCCCAATAATTGTGCACACATAGATATTCTTCTAAGAAGCCAAAACCTAAATTCCTAATTTCCTAAATATTCAGGTTTGAGGTTTATTAACATTTTGGGTTGACGGAGAGAACTGCAGTTGTTCAATAATTAAATAGATCCTCAAAAATACAACTTGCCTAATAATGGTGCACACAGTGCATTTTCTGAAAGCAGACACCCTAGAGAAGTGATGGCGAACCTTGGCACCCCAGATGTTTTAGAACTACATTTCCCGTGATGCTCCACTACACTGCATGAGTTCATGAGCATCATGGGAAATGTAGTTCCAAAACATCTGGGGTGCCAAGGTTGGCCATCACTGACCTAGGGAATAAAATAGTGGTAGCTCCAATTGTTATGTCACATGATACTATGGCAAATGCAAAAAATACACACACTAAAAAAAAAAAAAAAAAAAAAAAAAAAGGTAATTTTAGGGGGGCACAAAAACTTTGTTACTCAATTTTTTGGTAAAATATAAAAGCAGGTTGCATCGAGTAAATAGATACCAAACATGCCAAACCTTAAATCTGCATGCACCCGCACCCACAAATGGCGACAAACTATATTTTCTAGAGGCGACCCATTAAAAAGCTCCCTATAGGTCATCAGTTTAGGTCTACGGAGGTGGTCTGGTGCTAGAATTTTTGCTCTTATTCCAGCGTGTGGCAATATGTAACGTGTATCATAATCAATGTTTTCAGGCATGGTTTTCAGGACCCTGGATGGCTCCCCTGTGCTACTACTGAATGTAATACAATGCAGATGTAAAATTTACCTGCCTGACACCCGGAATTGCACGTCAAATGCATCAAACGGCATCCCTGATTAATTGTTGGCACATTACTCCCTTAAAAGTAGTTAATGATTAAAGTCAGTCTCATTTACCTGTACAACAAACAATTTATAGGAAAAGTGGGCAATTAGAGAAATATTCTTACCTTTGAATCTCGTATTCTTTCTGCTGCACTGGCAGACAGATTGCTGTCACTGTGAGTTCGACTCATGTTGGCACTTGAGTTAGACGCCGAGTGACCTCCACTAGAACCAGTGCTGCTGGCTGTGCTGACCATACTGGCACTACTGCTACTCACGCTGGCTCCGCTCACACCACTTGTACTGGCTGTACTGTAACTGGTTCTTTTCCAGCTCTCTCGTGTGGATCGCTGTCGAGGACTATGCTCCTTGATATAGCTCCTGACCTGAGAACAAGAATAAAACCACACTTGTTACGCAAATGGGAAAGGGAAGCATACAGACCTAAATCAGATCAACTACAAGCGTCGAGCGATCAAATTTAAAATAGATCTACTAATCATTAACAACTCTTGTATTTCTACCTTAAAAGGATAAAGGATGCATCTTTAGACACACGAGGACCACAAAAGGGTCATTCAGCAGTCAGGCATAATTCTCTGCCCAGGGTAACAGGTGCAGCTTACAGCCCACTGCCAGCAGCCTGTCAAAATCAGGGACAGCTTGAAATATGCAGCAGCTTCACACCAATGTATGCACATTCGAGTGGTGCAAGCTTATAGGAAAACATGCACTTCTCAAACAGAATACTATATAAAAGTCCTTGAAAATAAGGTTTTAAATACAAATGTATTTACAGTGCCTTGCGAAAGTATTCGGCCCCCTTGAACTTTTCAGGCTTCAAAACAAAGATATAACATTTTTATTTTTTGTGAAGAATCATCAACAAGTGGGACACAATTGTGAAGTGGAACGAAATCTATTGGATTTTTGAAACTTTTTTAACTAATAAAAAAATGAAAAGTGGTGCGTGCAAAATTATTCGGCCCCCTTGCGTTAATACTTTGTAGAGCCACTTTTTGCTGCGATTACATGGGGTATGTCTCTATCAGTTTTGCACATCGAGAGACTGAAATTCTTGCCCATTCTTCCTTGCAAAACAGCTCGAGCTCAGTGAGGTTGGATGGAGAGCATTTGTGAACAGCAGTTTTCAGCTCTTTCCACAGATTCTCGATTGGATTCAGGTCTGGACTTTGACTTGGCCATTCTAACACCTGGATACGTTTATTTGTGAACCATTCCTTTGTAGATTTTGCTGTATGTTTGGGATCATTGTCTTGTTGGAAGATAAATCTCCGTCCCAGTTTCAGGTCTTTTGCAGACTCCAACAGGTTTTCATCCAGAATGGTCCTGTATTTGGCTGCATCCATCTTCCCCTCAATTTTAACCATCTTCCCTGTCCCTGCTGAAGAAAAGCAAGCCCAAACCATGATGCTGCCACCACCATGTTTGACAGTGGGGATGGTGTGTTGAGGGTGATGAGCTGTGTTGCTTTTACGCCAAACATCGTTTTGCATTGTGGGCAAAAAGTTCGATTTTGGTTTCATCTGACCAGAGCACCTTCTTCCACATGTTTGGCGTGTCTCCCAGGTGGCTTGTGGCAAACTTTAGACGAGACTTTTTATGGATATCTTTGAGAAATGGCTTTCTTCTTCCCACTCTTGCATAAAGGCCAGATTTGTGCAGTGTACGACTGATTGTTGTCCTATGGACAGACTCTCCCACCTCAGCTGTAGGTCTCTGCAGTTCATCCAGAGTGATCATGGGCCTCTTGGCTGCATCTCTGATCAGTCTTCTCCTTGTCTGAGCTGAAAGTTTAGAGGGACGGCCAGGTCTTGGTAGATTTGCAGTGGTCCGATACTCCTTCCATTTCAAAATGATAGCTTGCACAGTGCTCCTTGGGATGTTTAAAGCTTGGGAAATCTTTCTGTATCCAAATCCGGCTTTAAACTTCTCCACGACAGTATTACGGACCTGCCTGGTGTGTTCCTTGATCTTCATGATGCTCTCTGCGCTTTCAACCGAACCCTGAGACTATCACAGAGCAGGTGCATTTATACAGAGACTTGATTACACACAGGTGGATTTTATTTATAACCTTCAGTCATTTAGGACAACATTGGATCATTCAGAGATCCTCGCTGAACTTCTGGAGTGAGTTTGCTGCACTGAAAGTAAAGGGGCCAAATAATTTTGCACGCACCACTTTTCAGTTTTTTATTTGCTAAAAAAGTTTAAATTATCCAATAGATTTCGTTCCACTTCACAATTGTGTCCCACTTGTTGGTGATTCTTCACAAAAAATAAAAATGTTATATCTTTATGTTTGAAGCCTGAAATGTGGCAAAAGGTTGAAAAGTTCAAGGGGGCCGAATACTTTCACAAGGCACTGTACTTCATAATAAAAAGCCAGAAAATGGGCATCTCATATTTTAAATGTTCTTTAGCACCAGTCAATACTTATTCAGCATTTTAAAACATTGCAATTTCAGGTATTCACTGCATTTCAGTTATCTTTCCTGCTGCATTAACTTTAGCCATTACACAAAGTTAAAAATAGAAAGCAGATTCAAAATACAGGGTCTGTTTACCATCTTCTACAACTTAAGAAATGGACCAACTCTACATGCCATGGGGAACACTCATAGCAGGATCCAGTGCAAAGCAACAATACAGGCCAGCCCCACATTTTCACACAAATGGGGTCCAAGTACAGTCCCCTAGGGCACTAGAGGGGAGTCCAGTCCACCAATCCAGAAGCTGCATAAAAAGCCACAGTGGCTATGGTGTACCTATGTGATGAAAGAATAATCTTGGGGGAAAAAAAAAAAAAAAAACTCTTGGAAGAAAGTGTAAAAACAAGAAACTTCCATGAAAGAAGGTAAGGTTCCATTCTAAAACCATTACCTAGGAAAATTAGCAAAACTGAAGCGAACTGGGAGTGGAAAGGGTTATTCCAACCACCTGAAGATAGCTGCACATAACCCAGCTGTAATGATTTACATAAGTCAGTGTCCTGTAGGATAAGGAATATTAACATGACAGGAAATGCAAACTAGAAATGGTTCTGCTTGTTTATGGGACAAACCTTAAAGTAAAAGATGAAAAAAATGGGAATTGACTTAACTGTAAATTCCTCATCTTAAAAGCAGAACCCAATGATTCCACATTTCTGTGCATCCTGTTTGTGTGCTATGTACTTTGAATTGTCTATAGTCAGAATTGTTCCAAATTCCAAGAAAACCCAGTCTTGCCTTGCCCATTAAGGGTTCAGTCGTCACCTGTCATGATGAGAATACCTCGGACAGGGTCTTCAAGGACCTGTATAGCACCCTGCAGCTAACTACACGTGTTGCAATGACATGCCAAAGCGAATGCCTAATACAGGATTCCAGTTCCCGAAGCAAACATTACAGGCTGGCCCAACACAGTGCAGAAGAGGTCCGTCAAATAATGACACAAAAAATAAAAAATAAAATGGAGTGTTACGGAGTGGGTTGGGTTATATGAACATGCATTTGGGGCGGTCCTAGTAAAAGTCTATTGCCAGTGTCCACCTGAGGGTGGTCTACATAACCCATAGTCTAAGAATACAATTCCTGTACTGTACAATTGAGGTAGAAGGAGAACAAAAAAAAAAAAAAGGAGCTAAAGTCACCAGTATGCACAGAACCAAAACTAAGAGCAGTATCCAGTTTATGCAACATGTGTGGTGTCTGATCACTTAATATTCTTATAAAGAATGTGTTTTGTGTAAGTTTTTGGCGTCATCTTCATTTCATAGATTGTCTATACGAGAGCTGACTAACAAACCTGTTTCAGTTTTTCATCAGTCAGACAGTTCAGTTCGATGATAAACTCGCTGTCTGTAGGGGAGATCTGCGCTGAAGGATCAATTATCTTTATAATGTCAAGCTGTTCTCGTAGACCCATCTCTGTGCTGACCTTTCGACTGAGATATTCAATGTATTCAACCTAAAAGAACAAAGTATTAAAGATTAGAAAACCAGAAACAACATTCACACATTTCACTCAATTAGTAACCACATAAAAAAAAAACCAAGCACACACCACTTACTGGTCTTATGCAAGAACCACAAGATTCTGCCTTTAACAGCTCAGTGTTAGCCAAAGTCCAACTACTACAAAACTTGTTTTTCTCTTTAAAAAAAAAAAAGGACAAAGGGAAACCTTTTCCAACTTTTTTACTGCTGTCCCCATTTGGGAGCTTTCTCCTCAATCATTTGTTGGGTAACATAAGTGACCAGCAAGTGAAGGGAAATCTCCCCATTTCCTGCCTTACTGAGAGGGACCCATGGGGTCATAGCTAACGCCACCATGTCCCCAACAGAATTAGAAAAGTTTAGATCTTGTCAAAAAACATTTGGCCGAGTTGGGTCACAGTACAACTTTCTCAAGAAACACTATACTCTATATTTGCACATTAAAGCGGGGCTCCACCCTAAAGTGGAACTTCCGCTGATCGGAACCCTCCCCCCCTCCGGTGTCACAATTGGCACCTTTCAGGGGGGAGGGGGGTGCAGATACCTGTCAAAGACAGGTATTTACACCCACTTCCGTGCATAGACTCCCACGGGAGTCTATGCCTCTTCCTGTCCCTGCGCGCTGTCTACGGGGACACACACGGGTCCCAGAGACAGCGCGGACAATTCCTATTGCGCTACGCGACTCGTGCAGTAGGAAACCGGGAAGTGAAGCCGCTTCGCTTCATTTCCTGATTCCCTCACCTAGAATGGTGGCGGCAGCAGCCGAGAGATCGATCGGCCTCTGCATCGCTGGACCCCAGGACAGGTGAGTGTCGATTTATTAAAAGTCAGCAGCTGCAGTATTTGTAGCTGCTGGCTTTTAATATTTTTTTCCGCAGTGCAGTCCCGCTTTAAGGCGCACTTATCCCCCCAAGTTTTCTCCTCCTGTGCATGTATGGAGCAAGCAGCAACAAGCTTTAATGACAGAAAAGACAAAGAAACTCTTCTGTCATTAAAATCTACCTGCAAGCAATTTTGCTACAAAAGCAACTAGTTCTACTTTGACTTCACATAATCCAAACTTTAATATTTAATGGAAAATTTAGCGATTATATTGCATTTGTGTGACTACTACTACTTGCCATGTGTAGTACACTGCCAGTGTCCCAATAAGTCATGCAAGGAAGCAGGGCACGCACCAGCTGACATTCTGGCAAGTAGGCATTGCGGCGATCATTACCACCCAGGCACTAGAAGTCCACAATCTCTTCATGAAGAAATTCAATATATTTGTGCCATATGGAAGAACCGACAATTTAAAAGGACCACTATACACACACTACAATGTATGGAGCATGTGGCTGCATTTTTTTTTTAACTGTACATTACTCTTAACAGGTGTACAGAAAGCTGTGTGTGTTCAGAGCATAAATAAGGAAAGAACAGACCGCTTTAACCACTTGACGACCAGCGATGTACTGGTACGTTGCTGAACTTCAAGTGGTTACCCCAGTATGTCTGCAGATGCGAGCATCATTCCAGTATAGTTTTCTGAGTCGATCGTCGGCTCCCTTGTAAAAGCAATCCTAAAAAGGCCAAGTAGCAACTGGATTGTTTTTACAAGTAGCGTCAGGGGCCTTCCTGCCCCCGCCACACACACACACCCACATTTTTTGGGCTGTTCAGAGGCAAAATGGAAACCAGAATAGCTCTGTATGAACTCGGAAGTGATGAGCATACATCACTTCGGGTTTCCCCAGATGTAAACAGTGCCATTTTTAAAAATGAAAAACATTTAATCACACAGATCTTGGTGTGAACACATGCTTTTAAGGACAAAAGGAGGCAGATCTCTCCATAAAGGGTACTTGTCACTGCCTATTGCAAACACAGGGGATATTTATATTCCCTGCGATAACAATGATTTTAAAAAAATACAACTTTTAAAGCGTCCCCGTCCACAGGCGAAAGCACGCACCGAAACAGTTATCGTTCCACACCACGAGGCATCGCCACAAACATCAGATCGAGGGCACCAGACCTCAAGTGTAAATCTAAAGTGGTAACCTGTAAAGGCTTTTAAAGCGTCGCCTATAGATTGAAAAATGTACGTTGTTTGTCGCCATTGCACGAGTAATTTTAAGGCGCGATAGGTTTGGTAGGCATATATTCATTTGGCATACCATCATCTTTTAAAATTTTACAAACAACTGGCTATTATATTGTGTTTTTGTGCATTAGCCACTTCCGGCATAATCATGTACCTGTACGTAATTTGCTGAAGTGGTTGTACCGGGGTCATGCCGGTAGGTTTTTATTTATTTTTAATTTTTTTAAAGCAGACTGTTGGCTTTCTTGTAACAAACAAAACAAACAATACAGCTAAGCAGCGGCCACTATTACAAGCAGTAAAAAGGGAGTGTTAAAAAAATAAATAAATAAAAAAAACACTTTTTTTTTCAAAGTGCCCCATCCCTCTGTTCTTGAATGCTTAAGAAAACGCATACGCAAGTCACGCCCACAAATGTAAACAGTGTTCAAATCACACATGTGAGGTTTTGAAGTGAGAGCAATAACTCTAGCACAAGACCTCCTCTGTAACACTAAACAGGCAACTCCCCCCCCCCCCATTTATTTTCCCGCCATTTCACGAGTGTGCGCAATTTTAAAACGCAACATGTTATGTATCCATTTACTCAGCGTAAAATTTTTCACATTAATTGAAGTGTATTTTTTCCCAAAAAACTGTTTGAAAGACCTCTGCGCAAATACAGTACGACATAAAATATTGCAACGCCCGCCATTTTATTCTCTAGGATCTCTGCTAAAAAAAATATATATGTTTGGGGTTCCAAGTAATTTATGGCACCATAAATACTGATTTTAACTTGTAAGCAACAAGTTCCAAAAAAGTTTTCGTTAGAAAAACCCCTGCGGAAATAAAATGTGGCATAAAAATAAAAAAAATTGCAACACCCACCAATTTATTCTAGAAGGACCCTACTTTAATATGTTTGGGGGTTCTGAGTAATTTTCTAGCACAAAATACTTATTGTTACAAAAAGTGCCAGAAAACGCTCAACTAGCTAAAAAACTCCAGTATAGTACAGAAAGATTTACAATCTTGAGAGCACTAAACAGGTTTTTAACCCAGAGAAAAAAAATAAAAATAAAAAAGGAGGATATACAGTGTGTTGTTGGTATTACCTGTTCATCATTTGTCATAGCACTCCATGGGAGCTCATCCAGATTCTGGTGTTTGTTCTTTTTCTTGGAGGGGAGGCAGGGAGAGCTGGGAATGCTGGGTATCACATCAGATAGCACATCACTACCACTTGCTATGTCACTTCCAGGTAACTAGAGAGGAGAAAAGAAAAAAAAAGAAAAAAAAGAAAAAAAAAAAAAAAAGGAATGGTAAGCTCAACTCTGCGCAGTTGAAAGTTACACAAGGCAGGGCATTTCTGAAGACTCCAAAAGCATGAAAGGAATGTAATGGACACCAAGCCACATGGCATTTTATAGTGTTTATTATCCTGAGTGTGAAAAGGGATGTCTTACTTTTGTAGCTATAATAGAGATTATGTTCACCTTTTGAAAAAAAACAAAAAAAAAAAAACACACACACGATTTTGTTACTACCATAGTTACTTACTCCAGTGTACTGTCAGACTCCTGCATTAAGCCCGTACCTCCATACAGCCTGACAGTTATGGAGCCGGCAGAAGTGTCAGGGAACTACAAGAGTGCTGAGGAGCACCCTGGTAGTGCAATGAAAACAGCAAGCTGTGCACTACAGTACTTGTGTGAATGAACAGCGAGGACGTGTGAGTGGAGCCCCAAACCGTGCAGTTTGTATATTGTAGGTGCAAGGAGAGGCTCCTCCTCCTGCTGTCAAAGTGGGGAATCATGTGTGGAGGTGTGTGTGTGTGCGTGTGTGTGTGTGTGTATGTATGTGTTGCAAGGCTCCTGCATTAGTAACAAGTTACCAAATGTGAACTTATCAAGGTTTCTATGGATATGAGGGTCCGGTTATAAAAGCTAATCACAGTGTGGACAAAAATGAATAGTTTATTTGCAGAGCACCCCTGAGATCCAGAACGACCTATAAAAGCATACACAGAGACCTATCTTTTCTTCTCCCCTTTTCCAACACACTAGTTAGTGAGGACACCCATCACACATTGTGGTAAAGAGGGAGAGATGAAGTATATGGGAAGAGATCTGGCCAATATATGCATTACAGGTCCCCATGGATTTTAGCAGTACAGGGGTGCTTCAAGTCCTTTATATTTTTAAAAGCTAGTGATTTTAATTCGAATTGCCGCTGTGCACTTTTGCAGCATGGCACACACCACAATAGCTATTCAGGGTGACTTCTAGAACGAAATCAGTTTTTTTCTGCAGTAGCTCAATTCTCACTAAAACTTGTGAACATGAGCAGGAGCCCTGGTGGGTTTCACTTGTAAAATTTTACTCTGTAAATTACCTGCCATTCAAACTCGCTGTCAGACCAGTCCCAATATGTACTGATGGATGATGAGACATCACTGCACACACTTCCCTCCGGAAACAGATCAAAGGAAGTGAAGTCTTGGTCATCCAGAAGGGAATAGCAATCATCCTGATCCCCAACAGAGACCGAGGAAAATAATTCCTCACTGCATTCAGAACTTGCCACACTAGTTCCACAAGATGTCAGATTCCACCTGTAAAATTACAAGGACAGTCATTAATTCTTAGAAATGCCTTCATAGGATAACAGAATATTAACATGTTCCAGGACCTCACTGGGACCTGAACATCTTCATGTCAAACAAATAAAAGCTCAACCACAGCAAGACTTTAGTTCAGAAAACATTGGTCAGTTTTAAAGAATACCTTTCCTGAGATAAACAATGACACAGCCACGGCCGATCTTCATTCTGCAAACGCTAGTTGGTCAGTTCCATGCCAGTCATGCTGACACTCTGCAGTTAAAGAGGGACTCCGCGTTTTTTTTTTTTTAAAGCCAGCAGCTACAAATACAGCAGCTGCTGACTTTTAAAATAAGGACACTTACCCGCCCAGCGCGCCCGCGATGTCGGCACCCGAAGTCGATCTCTCGATCGTCTCTCGGGTGCTGCCGCCGCCATCTTGGGTATGGGAATCAGGAAGTGGAGCCTTTCGGCTTCATTTGCCGGTTCCCTACTGCGCATGCGCGAGTCGCGCAATAAGGATGGACCCGCTGCCTCTGGGATCCGTGTTTCCCAGCAGGCAGCGGGGGAAATCGACGCCCCTTTCTGCAGAGCTATCCCGGAAGTGGGTGCAGATACCTGTACTGTACAGGTACCTGCACCCCCCTCCCCCCTGAAAGGTGCCAATTGTGGCGCCGGAGGGGGGGAGGATTCCAATGAGTGGAAGCTCCACTTTAGGGTGGACCTCCGCTTTAAGTTCTGATGTTACCAGATTTTCAAAAACGTATGCCAAGTCAGTGATCAGAAAGTAACAGCCAGAGGGTCAGCAGAACAGCCAGGAAAAGGTGGTCAGCAATGGCAGGCCTATGTTTCTCCCAAGAAGTAATTTTTTTTTAAAGCAGACCCAGCATCAGATCTACTTTATTCACGTATATGTGTCTGATGACCACCATGTGCAGTGAGGGGGAAAAAAAAAAAGTATTTGATCCCCTGCTGATTTTGTACGTTTGCCAATGACAAAGAAATGATATTTGATCCCCTGCTGATTTTGTACGTTTGCCAATGACAAAGAAATGATCAGTCTAGAAGTTTAAATGGTAGGTTTATTTTAACAGTGAGAGAAAGAACAAAAATATCCAGAAAACCGCATTTCAAAAGAGTTATAAATGGATTCACATTTTAATGAGTGAAATAAATATCTGACCCCTTCACAAAACCTGGCTTAGTAATTGGTGGCAAAACTCCTGTTGGCAGTCACAGAGGTCAGACGTTTCTTGTAGTTGGCCACCAGGTTTGCACACATCTCAGGAGGGATTTTGTCCCACTCCTCTTTGCAGATACTCTTCAATCATTAAGGTGTTGAGGTGGATGTTTGTGGAGGGAGCTGAAGGTTTGTGATACCATATTTTCTAATGGGATTAGGTCTGGACACTGGTTAGGCCAGGGCTCGACAAATCCCAGGCGCCAGGTCGTCGTTACGACTAGAAATTGTGCCCTGGCGTTTGTCAGTGACAGGTGCCTCTGCTGCAGGGCAGGCTGTGGGGTCTTGGCTGGGAAAAGTGGAGGCGCCTCGCAGGCCCTCCAGACACAGGGCAATGCCCAGTAACGTGATTAGCGGCGGTAGTGGAGATGAAGCAGGAAGAGAGCAGCGCAGCAGCCACTGAGCAGCGCCGGTGTGTGAAACTGTACGGAAAGAGAGGAGCTGTCAGAATTGAGGTTGGATGCCGGGGGTGGGCAATACCCAGCTATCCAACACCAGCCAATGGGATGGGATCCGGGCAGGCCGCTATGTGTATGTGGCCCCGCCCCTTTCTTAAACAGCCCAATCATTGGCTGGATAGCTGCTGGGTCTAGCCCACCCGCGACATCACGCTGAATTTGTCTGCTCCTCTCTCTCCATACAGTTTCACACACTGCGGCGCTGCAGAGAGCAGTTTCACACAGTTACACTATTGGCTGTGAAACCTGCCATTACCATCCAGTGCCACCTGCCAATGTCAACCAGTGCCACCTGCCAATGCCAATTAGTGCCATCTGCCAGTGCCACCTCAGTGCTGCCTATTGGTGACCATCAGTTCCAACCTCAATGCCGCCTCATCAGTGCAGCCCATCAAAGCACATCCGTGAAGGAGGAAAAAAAATTAAACACTTATTTGTAAAATCTTATAACAAAACAAAAAGTCGATTTTGTTTTTTAAATATTGTTCTTTTTTCACTTGGCATCAGGTCAGGCGTGATCAATTCTTATTGCCCGATGCCCCAGACATGCAGTTCTTGGCGCTGAGCTGAGTATTTAAAAAAACTGGCTCCTAACTTTCAGCTGGCTCCTAGATTCTAAGCAAAATTTGTCAAGCCCTGGGCTAGGCCACTCCAGGACCTTAATGGGTCTCTTCTTGAGCCACTCCTTTGTTCCCTTGGCCATGTGTTTTGGGTCATTGCCATGCTGGAATAATACCCATCCATGACCCATTTTCAATGCCTTGGCTGAGGAAAGGAGGTTCTCATCCAAGACTTGACAGTACATGGCCCCGTTCCTTTGATGTGGTGAAGCTGTCCTGTCCCCTTAGCAGAAAAACACCCCCAAAGCACAATGTTTCCACCTCCATGTTTGACGGTGGGGATGGTGCTCTTGAGGTCATAGGCAGCATTCCTCCTCCTCCAAACATGGCGAGCTGAGGCCAAACAGCTTGATTTTGGTCTCATCTGACAACACTTTCCCCCGGTTCTCCTCTGAATCATTCAGATGTTCGTTTGCAAACTTCAGACGGACCTGTACATGTGCTTTCTTTAGCAGGGGGGCCTTGCGGGCGCTGCAGGATTTCAGTCCTTCATGGTGTTGTGTGTTAGCAATTGTTTTGGTTACTATGATCCCAGCTGCCTTGAGATCATTGACGAGATTCTCTCGAAGTTCCGGGCTGATTCCTCACTGTTCTCGTGATCACGAGGCGATATATTACATGGAGCCCCAGACATAAGGAGATTGGCAGTTATTTTGTGCTTCTTCCATTAGCGAATAATCACATCAACTGTTGTCACCCTCTCACCAAGCTGCTTGGAAACGGCCTTGTAGCCCATTACAGCCTTGTGCATTTCCACAATCTTGTCCCTGACATCCTTAGACAGCTCTTTGGTCTTGGCAATCATGGAGAGATAGGAATCTGATTTCTTCTGGACAGGTGTCTCTTATACAGGTAAAAAGCTGAGATTAGGAGCACTCCCTTTAAGAGAATGCTCCTAATCGCAGTTTGTTACCTGTATAGAAGATACATGGAAGCCAGAAATCTTGCTGATTGATAGGGGATCAAATACTTATTTCACTGATTAAAAGGCAAATCAAATCAATCTAACACTTTTTGGAAATGTGTTTTTCTGGATATTTTTGTTATTCTGTCTTTCGCTGTTAAAATAAACCTACCATTAAAATTATAGACTGATCATTTCTTTGTCAGTGGGCAAACGTACATCAGCAGGGGGATCAGATACTTTTTCCCCTCACTGTACCTCAGTCTCGCCCTGTGTCCGACGCCTGCCCCGTACCTCAGTCTCGCCCTGTGTCCGACGCCTGCCCCGTACCTCAGTCTCGCGCTGCGTCCGACGCCTGCCCCGTACCTCAGTCTCGCGCTGCGTCCGACGCCTGCCCCGTACCTCAGTCTCGCGCTGCGTCCGACGCCTGCCACGTACCTCAGTCTCGCGCTGCGTCCGACGCCTGCCACGTACCTCAGTCTCGCCCTGCGTCCGACGCCTGCCACGTACCTCAGTCTCGCCCTGCGTCAGACGCCTGCCACGTACCTCAGTCTCGCCCTGCGTCAGACGCCTGCCACGTACCTCAGTCTCGCCCTGCGTCAGACGCCTGCCACGTACCTCAGTCTCGCCCTGCGTCAGACGCCTGCCACGTACCTCAGTCTCGCCCTGCGTCAGACGCCTGCCACGTACCTCAGTCTCGCCCTGCGTCAGACGCCTGCCACGTACCTCAGTCTCGCCCTGCGTCAGACGCCTGCCACGTACCTCAGTCTCGCCCTGCGTCAGACGCCTGCCACGTACCTCAGTCTCGCCCTGCGTCAGACGCCTGCCACGTACCTCAGTCTCGCCCTGCGTCAGACGCCTGCCACGTACCTCAGTCTCGCCCTGCGTCAGACGCCTGCCACGTACCTCAGTCTCGCCCTGCGTCAGACGCCTGCCACGTACCTCAGTCTCGCCCTGCGTCAGACGCCTGCCACGTACCTCAGTCTCGCCCTGCGTCAGACGCCTGCCACGTACCTCAGTCTCGCCCCCGGGTTCGACGCCTGCTACGTACCTCAGTCTCGCCCCCGGGTTCGACGCCTGCCACGTACCTCAGTCTCGCCCCCGGGTTCGACGCCTGCCACGTACCTCAGTCTCGCCCCCGGGTTCGACGCCTGCCACGTACCTCAGTCTCGCCCCCGGGTTCGACGCCTGCCACGTACCTCAGTCTCGCCCCTGGGTTCGACGCCTGCCACGTACCTCAGTCTCGCCCCCGGGTTCGACGCCTGCCACGTACCTCAGTCTCGCCCCCGGGTTCGACGCCTGCCACGTACCTCAGTCTCGCCCTGCGTCCGCCGCCTGCCACGTACCTCAGTCTAGCCCTGTGTCCAACGCCTGCCATGTACACTCACCGGCCACTTTATTAGGTACACCTGTTCAATTGCTTGGTAACACAAATTGCTAATCAATCACATGGCAGCAACTCAATGCATTTAGGCATCTAGACACGGTGAAGATGACTTGCTGAAGTTCAAACCAAGCATCAGAATGGGAAAAAAGGGGATTTAAGTGACTATAAAACAGTCATGCCCCATGGTTGTTGGTGCCAGACAGCTGGTCTGAGTATTTCAAAAGCATACTGGCATTTTCATGCACAACCATCTCTATGGTTTACAGAGAATTGTCAGAAAAAGAAAATATCCAGTGAGCGGCAGTTGTGTGGACGAAAATGTCTTGTTGAATTGGCAGACTGGTTTGAGATGATCGAAAGGCAACAGCAACTCAAACCACTCGTTACAACCAATGTACACAGCATACCATCTCTGAATGCACAACACATTGAACTTTAAAGCAGATGGGCTACAGCAGAAGACCAAACCAGGTGCCACTCGCACAGGCTCACCAAAACTGGACAATAGAAGATTGGTAAAAACGTTGCCTGGTCTGATGAGTCTTGATTTCAGCTGCGGCATTCAGATGGTAGGGTCAGAATTTGGCGTAAACATGAAACCATGGATCCACCCTGTATCCTTGTATCCACCGTTCAGGCTGGTGATGGTGGTGTAATGATGTTGGGGATATTTTCTTGGCATACTTTGGGCCCCTAGGTACCAACTGAGCATCATTTGAGTATTGTTGCTGACCATGTCCATCCCTTTAGGACTACAGTGTACCCATCTTCTGATGGCTCCTTCCAGCAGGATAATGGCACCATGTCACAAAGCTCAAATCTCTGACTAATGACCGCCATGTATATCAGTATAGCCATGGGTCTGATGACTGCCATGTACAGTCATGGCCAAAAAATAAAATAAAAAAATGGCACCCCTACATTTGTCAGATAATGCACCACTTCGCCCAGAAAATTGTTACAATTACAAATGTTTAACTACCTCCCATCCGGCCACTGCACATATACAGCTAGGTGGGTGCTTCCCCTGAGTGGACGTTCAGGAAAGTCCCTCAGAAGGAGCGGGATTGCGCACGTTCCCACACAGTGTCACAATCCCGATGCGCTTGTGTCACCCAGACATGGCACATCTCCGATCAGCAGAAGGGCTCTGTGATTGGTCCTCCTGATCACATGATGGCTGTGTCCAATTGAGTATAAGCTATTTACACACTGAACACCGGCCCCAGTGTCCCCAAAACACTGTCACCACACACATGTCCCCACACAGTAAAAACTCCTGTCCCCCATATATGTAACAGTAGAATCATATGTCCCAATGATCATACACTTAATGGGATTTTTTTTTTTTAAACCAAAGACATGTAGCAGAATACATTTTGGCTTAAAATTTATGACAATTAGATTTTATTGGATTTCTTTTAAAATAGAAAATATTGTATTTTTTTTTCCCATTTCTGCTCATGTCGCAAAAAATAAAAAGACAGTTGTGAATAAACACCACCACAAAAAAGCTCTATTTGTGTGAACAAAATGATAAAAATTTAGTTTGGGTACAGTGTTGCATGACCGCGCAATTCTCATTGAAAGTGCGAGAGCACTGAAAATTGGCCTGGGAAGGAAGGGGGTGAAAGTGCCCTGTATTGAAGTGGTTAAGTATGCTCATGTTTATTTCTTTTGTGTGTATTGGTATGACACAAAGAGTAGAGAAACAAAGTCAAATTTCCACATTCCTTGCAAAACTCCAAAAATAATTGCGTTCTAATTTGTGACGCTGCTGGTAATTTGTAATTAAACTCACACGTAACAATTAACAAGTGCTGACAATCTAGAAATCACACCGGCAAACAATTAAAAATAGTGAAAAATGGACTCAACCTTTCTATTGTGTCTCTCTGTGTGCCACACGGAGCATGGAGAAGAGAAAGAGCAGCAAAGAATTGTCCGAGGATTTGAGAACTAAAATTGTGGAGCAGCATGGACAATCTCAAGGTTACCAGTCCATCCCCAGAGATCTTTAGTTTCTGTGTCCCCAACATCGTCAAGAAGTTTACAGCCCTTGGCACTGCAGCCAATCTCCCCGACGTTGACAAAAGAGAAAAATTGATCAAAGGTTGCCAGGAAGGATTGTTCAAGTGGTGGATAAAGAACCTCGATCAACTTCCAGACAAATTCAAACTGACCTTTGGGTACAGAGTACAACAATTGTGTCAGCTCGCACTATACCTCGCCTTCTGAATGAAAAGGGGCGCTATGGTAGAAGACCCAGGAGGACCTCACTGATGACACAAACAAGAAAAGCCAGATTGCAGTTTGCCGAAACTTACCTGAGGAAGCCAAAATCCTTTTGGGAGAATGTGCTGTGGGTAGAAGAAACAAAATGACAGCTTTTCGGTAAAGGCCATCATTCTGCGGTTTTCAGAAACGTAAATGAGGCCTTTAAATAAAAGAATACAGTCCCTACAGTCAACCATGGCGGAGGTTCACTTATATTTTGGGGTTGCTTTGCTGCTTTAAGCACTGGATGTCTTGACTGTGCACATGGCATTATGAAATCTGAGGACTACCAAAGAACTCTGGGGTGCAATGTAGGCGCCCAGTGTCAGAAAGTTGGGTCTCGGTCAGAGGTCATGGGTCTTACAGCAGGACAATGACCCAAAGCACACCTCAAAAAGGACCCAGAAATGGTTCAAGACTAAGTGATGGAGAACACCGAACTGGCCAGAAATGAGTCCAGATCTAAATCCCATTGAGGACCTGTGGAGAGATCTCAAAACAGTAACTGGCAAAAGGAACCCTTCCAATCAGAGACCTGGAGCCATTGGTGAAAGAGCGGTCCAAAATTCTAGTAGAGAGGTGCAAGAAACTCATTGATGGTTAAAGGAAGCCATTGATTTCGGCAATTGTTTTCAAGGGGTGTGCTACCAAATATTACATTGAGGGTACCAATCATTTTGTAAATTTTTGGAGTTGTGTGTGGAATGTGTCCCATTTGGCTTTTTGTTTCTCCACTTGTGTGTCATACCAATACAAAAGAAATAAACATGAGAATGTCTGAACATTTGTAATTCCAACAATTTGATGGGCGAAGCGGTGCATTATCTGACAGAAATGCAGGGGTGCCAATGTTTTTGGCCATGACTGTGCATGGCAGTCTTTAGAAGCCCCACGTTCCACACCTGCCGCGTATATCCGTCCAGCCCCGCATCCCACGCCCGCCGCGTATATCCGTCCAGCCCCGCGCCCCACGCCTGCCGCGTATATCCGTCCAGCCCCGCGCCCGCCGCGTATATCCATCCAGCCCCGCGCCCCACGCCTGCCGCGTATATCCGTCCAGCCCCGCGCCTGCCGCGTATATCCGTCCAGCCCCGCGCCTGCCGCGTATATCCGTCCAGCCCCGCGTCCCGCCAGGTATATCCGTCTAGCCCACGCGTCCCGCCAGGTATATCCGTCTAGCCCACGCGTCCCGCCAGGTATATCCGTCTAGCCCACGCGTCCCGCCAGGTATATCCGTCTAGCCCACGCGTCCCGCCAGGTATATCCGTCTAGCCCACGCGTCCCGCCAGGTATATCCGTCTAGCCCACGCGTCCCGCCAGGTATATCCGTCTAGCCCACGCGTCCCGCCAGGTATATCCGTCTAGCCCACGCGTCCCGCCAGGTATATCCGTCTAGCCCACGCGTCCCGCCAGGTATATCCGTCTAGCCCACGCGTCCCGCCAGGTATATCCGTCTAGCCCACGCGTCCCGCCAGGTATATCCGTCTAGCCCACGCGTCCCGCCAGGTATATCCGTCTAGCCCACGCGTCCCGCCAGGTATATCCGTCTAGCCCACGCGTCCCGCCAGGTATATCCGTCTAGCCCACGCGTCCCGCCAGGTATATCCGTCTAGCCCACGCGTCCCGCCAGGTATATCCGTCTAGCCCACGCGTCCCGCCAGGTATATCCGTCTAGCCCACGCGTCCCGCCAGGTATATCCGTCTAGCCCACGCGTCCCGCCAGGTATATCCGTCTAGCCCACGCGTCCCGCCAGGTATATCCGTCTAGCCCACGCGTCCCGCCAGGTATATCCGTCTAGCCCACGCGTCCCGCCAGGTATATCCGTCTAGCCCACGCGTCCCGCCAGGTATATCCGTCTAGCCCACGCGTCCCGCCAGGTATATCCGTCTAGCCCACGCGTCCCGCCAGGTATATCCGTCTAGCCCACGCGTCCCGCCAGGTATATCCGTCTAGCCCACGCGTCCCGCCAGGTATATCCGTCTAGCCCACGCGTCCCGCCAGGTATATCCGTCTAGCCCACGCGTCCCGCCAGGTATATCCGTCTAGCCCACGCGTCCCGCCAGGTATATCCGTCTAGCCCACGCGTCCCGCCAGGTATATCCGTCTAGCCCACGCGTCCCGCCAGGTATATCCGTCTAGCCCACGCGTCCCGCCAGGTATATCCGTCTAGCCCACGCGTCCCGCCAGGTATATCCGTCTAGCCCACGCGTCCCGCCAGGTATATCCGTCTAGCCCACGCGTCCCGCCAGGTATATCCGTCTAGCCCACGCGTCCCGCCAGGTATATCCGTCTAGCCCACGCGTCCCGCCAGGTATATCCGTCTAGCCCACGCGTCCCGCCAGGTATATCCGTCTAGCCCACGCGTCCCGCCAGGTATATCCGTCTAGCCCACGCGTCCCGCCAGGTATATCCGTCTAGCCCACGCGTCCCGCCAGGTATATCCGTCTAGCCCACGCGTCCCGCCAGGTATATCCGTCTAGCCCACGCGTCCCGCCAGGTATATCCGTCTAGCCCACGCGTCCCGCCAGGTATATCCGTCTAGCCCACGCGTCCCGCCAGGTATATCCGTCTAGCCCACGCGTCCCGCCAGGTATATCCGTCTAGCCCACGCGTCCCGCCAGGTATATCCGTCTAGCCCACGCGTCCCGCCAGGTATATCCGTCTAGCCCACGCGTCCCGCCAGGTATATCCGTCTAGCCCACGCGTCCCGCCAGGTATATCCGTCTAGCCCACGCGTCCCGCCAGGTATATCCGTCTAGCCCACGCGTCCCGCCAGGTATATCCGTCTAGCCCACGCGTCCCGCCAGGTATATCCGTCTAGCCCACGCGTCCCGCCAGGTATATCCGTCTAGCCCACGCGTCCCGCCAGGTATATCCGTCTAGCCCACGCGTCCCGCCAGGTATATCCGTCTAGCCCACGCGTCCCGCCAGGTATATCCGTCTAGCCCACGCGTCCCGCCAGGTATATCCGTCTAGCCCACGCGTCCCGCCAGGTATATCCGTCTAGCCCACGCGTCCCGCCAGGTATATCCGTCTAGCCCACGCGTCCCGCCAGGTATATCCGTCTAGCCCACGCGTCCCGCCAGGTATATCCGTCTAGCCCACGCGTCCCGCCAGGTATATCCGTCTAGCCCACGCGTCCCGCCAGGTATATCCGTTTAGCCCACGCGTCCCGCCAGGTATATCCGTCTAGCCCACGCGTCCCGCCAGGTATATCCGTCTAGCCCCGCGTCCCGCCAGGTATATCCGTCTAGCCCCGCGTCCCGCCAGGTATATCCGTCTAGCCCCGCGTCCCGACAGGTATATCCGTCTAGCCCCGCGTCCCGCCAGGTATATCCGTCTAGCCCACGCGTCCCGCCAGGTATATCCGTCTAGCCCACGCGTCCCGCCAGGTATATCCGTCTAGCCCACGCGTCCCGCCAGGTATATCCGTCTAGCCCCGCGTCCCGCCAGGTATATCCGTCTAGCCCCGCGTCCCGCTAGGTATATCCGTCTAGCTCCGCGTCCAGCCCCACTTCGTCCCACGACTGCCAGGTATATCCGTCTATCCCTGCGTCTGCCAGGTGTATCCGTCTAGCCCCGCGTCCCATAACTACCATGTATATGAGTACAGCCCCTTGCCCTGTGCTGTATGTGGGAATCCTGAGTGTGTGGCCTGCTGCACACCCACCTGTTGGAGTGGAATCGGTGGAGGGGGTCGGTACGGTGACAGGAGGAGAGCTGACAGCCGAAGTCGCTGCCATCCAGACATCCCTCCTCGCTGATGCTGCCTCTCTGGGAGAGGAGGGGGAAGGGCTCGTCGGGGGCCAGGAACTTCTCATACAGGCCCTCAGACATGGTGCACAAGGGCGGCGGGGGGTCCGGCCTCCTATGTACGGCTCACATGGGCCGACCACCCATCTCAGGGAGTCCTTCCCTCCGCTCAGCGCTCACTCGGGCCGGTAAAAATCCAGCTCACCGGCTCAGCACCATGGCCTTGGAATAAGGCAAATGTCGCAGCTTTTCCCGGGACTAGCAGTGATAGGCCGAACCTTCTTCCTGTCTGTGTGGGGTGTGCGTGCGGGGACGGGCGCCACCTACAGGCCGGGAGAATCACTGCCTGGAGACGGGAATAGTGTCCGCTCAGCGCTGGGAATTACACACAGCCAGAGACTGGACCAGTATTCCACCATAGCGCCCAACTGTCCCTGATTCCGAGGGACTGTCCCTAAATTGGAGAAATGTCCCTCTTCCCCCCTCATTCTGGTCTGATCTATATATAAAATGCACTATTTATCTTTCAAAAAGTGTTTCCCAGTGCTAAACCTTTCATCTGATTTCTAAATTGCTGCACTTGTAAGTTTTAAACGCCAATATAAAGGAATAGTAATGGTAAAAAAAAGTCCTTGTGGATTTAAAGTGGTTGTAAACCCTTACAAACCACTTTGACCTACAGGTAAGGCTAGATTAAGGCTTACCTGTAGGTCCAAGCAATATCTCCTAAACCTATATGGTTTAGGAGATATTTGCCCGAAAACGGGCACCGCTGTCTACGGCGCATGCGCCGTAGACAGCGGCGCGCAGGCGCACTGAGCGCGGCAGTTCCAAAAATGGAGCTGCCGCATTTGTCGACTCCCGTGCGCATGCGCGGGAGTGACGTCATCGCGGCTTCGCCGAATGACAGCGGCGGAGCTGCAAGACGCCACCAGCAAGATGGATGCGGCGGACTACAGGGGACAGCGGTGACTTCGCTGGCTCCCGTGTCAGGTAAGTGACACATAATGGGCTACTATGCGATGCATAGTAGTCCATTATGCTTTACCTTTGCAGGGAAAAAAAGAGGAAGTAAACTCATCAGGGTTTACTTCCTCTTTAATGAACCTTTTTTTGGTTAATTCTCCTTTAAGGGGGTGTGGCAGGGGGGCGTGTCTATGCCTACATACATTTGCTAGTAGGTGTCCCTCATTCCCATCTCAAAATAGGGTGACCACATTTCCAAACTGATATTCAGTGACCCCCAAAAAATTATTTTTAATACTTTTTTTCACATATTTTTTTTTTTGGGGGGGGGGTCCAATCTTTAGCTCTGAGAGGTTCATGCCGGGACCTGTAGTCATTCACTTACAAAAAAATATATATTTTTACAAAAAAAAATATTATTTAAACCCGCAAGTGATTTTTTTTTTTTAACCACTATTATTCCTTTATACTGGCGGTTGAAATTTACAAATGCAGCAATTTAGAAATTGGATGAAAGATAAAAAGTGCATTTCATATACACCTATATAGGCCAGACCAAAAAACGAGGAAGAAAGAGGGACAGAGGGACTTTGTTCCCAATCAGGGACAGTTGGGAGTTATGTTTTGGGTGCCTTGCAGTGATCTGTGTGGTGAGAGTTCAGGCATGGGAGCCGTAGCTGGGCCCTCCAAACTTCTTCTTAAAGCGGGAGTCCGCCGGGACTCCGCGTTTTTTTTTTTTTTAAAAGCCAGCAGCTACAAATACTGCAGCTGCTGACTTTTAAAATAGTGACACTTACCTGTCCAGCGCACCCGCGATGTCGGCACCCGAAGCCGATCTCTCGATCGTCTCTCGGGTGCTGCCGCCGCCATCTTGGGTATGGGAATCAGGAAGTGGAGCCTTTCGGCTTCATTTCCCGGTTCCCTACTGCGCATGCGCAAGTCGCGCTGCGCAATAAGGATGGACCCGCTGCCTCTGGGATCTGTGTGTTCCCCAGCAGGCAGCGGGGGACTTTCGGAAAGGGGCGTAATCTAGGCCCCTTTCCGCAGAGAGCTATCCCGGAAGTGGGTGCAGATACCTGTACTGTACAGGTGCCTGCACCCCCCTCCCCCCTGAAAGGTGCTAATTGTGGCGCCGGAGGGGGTGGAGGATTCCAATGAGCGGAAGGTCCACTTTAGGGTGTACCTCCGCTTTAATGGCAGGCAGGGTTGCCAACTGGCAGTAAATTTAATGACAGTTTGTAAAAATCTGTGATTTTTTTTTTTACAATTGCCAGTAAATATCAGGGGCTGACCATTTGTATGCTGTGTTGACTTTTTTTTAAGTGTAATTCAAGCAAATGACTTTGTTATAGGTATTATCAGTGTTCCCATATCATGTTTACAGTATACTGTATAAATATTCACTGTGTTAGTTCTGTAATTTCTCAGGTTGCCAGTAAAAATTGTGCTCCGCCAGTAAATTTTCCATGTTTTGTCAGTAAAAAATGCTGTAGGAGGTTGGCGACCCTGATGGCAGGCACAGCTACGGGTGTCACCTTTTAGGCCATAGACAACTGAGGACACTGCGGTGCATGTTAGGTGCTGTGATGAAACACGGGTATACTTTATCTGAAGTGAGTTATGGGTAAAGCATACCTCCCAACTTTTTGAGATGGGAATGAGGATGTGAATGGGAATATCAGCAAAGGTATGCAGGCATAGGAGATAATGTGGATAATGACAGAACTCTGGACGGCCGCACTCCAATGCTAAAACAATGCTTTATTTAAATAATATTTAGGACACAGCAAATGACATCACAGCAAAAGATGCTAACAGTTGACGCGTTTCGTACTAAGGCTAGTGCTTACTCATAGCTGGCACTAGCCTTAGTGCGAAACGCGTCAGCTGTTAGCATCTTTCGCTGTGATGTCATTTGCTGTGTCCTAAATATTATTTGAATAAAGCATCATTTTAGCTTTAGAGTGCGGCCGTCCAGAGTTCTGTCATTATCCACATTATCTGCATGCTGTGGCTCGCACCCGGATCCCTTCACCTGGGGCAATTATCTCTGAGTTCCCAGGACCTGCCTTTGAGTGTATATCTATGCAGGCATAGGACACACCCTTTGGCACGCCCCCTTAAAGGAGAATTGTACAGAAAAACAAGATTGGTTAAACCCACAAGTGCTTTTTTTTAGCACTACTATTCCTTTATATTGGTGTAGCACTGACCCCCGAAGGAGCTGCTGGTTTTGTTGGGCTTACCGTTACCTTCTTGACCTCTACTCCATCTAGGGGTTCCCATGGTAGATGGCCCATAGAAAGGTGGAAACTGACACTGAATCTTCTTTTGGGTTATTTATTTGAACCAGGAACAGAGTCTTTAGACAAGGGTAGAGGGTTAGGATTAATCTCAGGTACTTTAGACTGCAAAAAATGGAAAGTCTCTTATAGGAAAAATCCAGAGAGCAGCCACCGTTTCACAGCTGGATTTTATAACCCCCAGATAGACCTCCTCTCACTAGGCCTAGCAGCCAGTAGGGTGTTAAGCGAAGTCTCTGCCACAGACCTGAGCGTAGAATATTTGAGAAAAGTCTCTGCCACAGACTCTAACGTTACTGAGGGACATAGACAAATTTAAAGAGCTATCATACGGTACCAGTATCTCTCAGCCGATCCGGCGATACCGTATGGGTGTAGATCCATGTAGTGTTCTTCAACTAAGCCTCCAGGCTCCTTCAGAGAAGCCAGTCTTGCGCACGGCCTTCTCCTGAAGAGTCCTCCCCTGGGGTTTCTCCAGTTGCTGGGCCTCTCCCTTGGATGAGACGGCACCGGACCACCTTTGGATCAATAGGCCCCGAAATCCATTCAGGCCTGTCCCTACAGTTGCGTCACCTCGGGCTAGCCAGCCCCGAGACTCAAATTGCATGGTTCCGCACCCCAGGCCAGGAGAGCCATGGGGGCTGGTCAGGAGGACCAGAACCAAACAGACAGAAATATTTTCTGGACAGACCAGAACAAAAAAACCCTGAAGCACGTGATGTCAGTACCTTAAATACCACCTCCAAGAATGCACAGCAGGAGAGCATGCCCACTGGGCTGGTTCCGAAAGAACAGTGGCATTCAATACACCCAGCTAGACTGTGTTCTCAACCTTGCTGGCGGTGACAGCGACACCTGAGGTCAAGGAGAACCCAGTGCAACCCAGCTGGACTGGTACTGAAACCATACATTTAGAAAATTAGCCCCAAAGCCCAACTGTGGTTTCAGGAAAGTTAACTTTGAAAAAACCATAGCGCCTGCTCATCAGGAGCCAGCGCTACATTGGCTTTTGGAATTTACAAATGCAGCAATTTAGAAATCACATGAAAGGTTTAGCGCCGGGAAACACTTTTTGATGGACAAGAAGTGCATTTTATATACAACTATATAGATCAGACCAACATGAGGGACAAATGAGGAGGAATGAGGGACAGAGGGACATTGCTCCAAATCAGGGACAGTCCCTCGAAATCAGGGACAGTTTGGGAGCTATGGGTAAAGAGTTATAGTTAGACCAACGTGGTTTAGTCATAATGAGCATAGATAGGAAAACAGTCAAGTTTTCATTAAAGTAAACCTTCCAGTGAATTTACAAGTCTGCATGACTAAATTCCTGACAAGTCCCAACATACGGAAACCATATAATCTCACATCAGAGCTCCGCCTTTTGTCATTAAATCATCATTTTCTGAGTCAGGTGTTTTTTTTTTTTTTTGTCCTACCACAGACAAAAAAGTGTCCCTATAAATTTTTTGATAATGTTGGCCACTATGATCTTGATTAGGGATGAGCTCAGGCGTGTTCGCATGGAACACGTGCAGAGCCCACCAGGAAGTCGGCAGGGTGCTGCGCAGTGATGAGCTTGGGCGTGTTCGCACAGCCACGTGCAGAGCCCAACAGGAAGTCGGCAGGGTGCTGTGCAGTGATGGGCTCGGGTGTGTTCGCACAGCCACGTGCAGAGCCCGACAGGAAGTCGGCAGGGTGCTGTGCAGTGATGGGCTCGGGTGTGTTCGCACAGCCACGTGCAGAGCCCGACAGGAAGTCGGCAGGGTGCTGTGCAGTGATGGGCTCGGGTGTGTTCGCACAGCCACGTGCAGAGCCCGACAGGAAGTCGGCAGGGTGCTGTGCAGTGATGGGCTCGGGTGTGTTCGCACAGCCACGTGCAGAGCCCGACAGGAAGTCGGCAGGGTGCTGCTCAGTGATGAGCTCGGGCGTGTTCGCAGAGCCCGCCAGGAAGTCGGCGCAGCTCTGCGCTAATCACAGGCATTGAGACACTGCCCGATCTCTGCAGCAGCACATCGGGAAAATGTCTCACTGCCTGTGATTAGCGCAGCGCCGTGCTGACTTCCTGGCAGGCTCAGCACGTGGCTGCGCGAACACGCCCGAGCCCATCACTAGCGCTGCGCTAATTACAGGCAGTGAGACATTGCCCCGATGTGTGGCTGCAGAGATCGGGCAATGTGTCACTGCCTGTGATTAGCGCAGCGCTGCTCTGACTTCCTGGCGGGCTCTGCACATGTTCCATGCGAACACGCCTGAGCTCATCCCTAATCCTGATGTAACCCTGGCTTAGCCCTGATCAAAACTGACCTGAAATGCTGAACTACTTTGTCAATTAGATGCGAAATTGAAACTTCACCAAGCTCTCCAGTGAAAGGTGGGAATGTTAGCTGCAAGGCCGGAGCTGTCCACCAGAGGGCGCCGCTAATGACATCACAATGGCTCTGTCTGGAAACATTTAGCTGAGCCTACAGTTCTGACAGAAGTCACGTGACTGGGGCCGGGCGGGTCACGTGGGTGGAGGGGTGTCTGTGCTGGGTTGTGTGATGAGGAGAGAGGAAGATGGCTTCAGTCCGGTCCGTCCGTTCCTATTCCTCGTCTTCTGTCATTAACAATGATAGGATCAGCTACCTGGGAGCCAAGATCCCCGCCGAGGTGGAGGTGATGGTGAGACATGTGAAGGATCTGGATAAGGAGACGTTCAGGAAGATCCTGAAAGGTGGGTGAAGCATCTCCTCCCCTCCCCCCTTACTATTCATTCACTCAGAGGTCCTGACAACTCCAGGATCTCATGATCTCTCCTGCTTCCTAAATGAAGAGAGGAGTGCTGTACATACACTGAGCTGATCCACAGGAAGATGTCAGGGGTAATATATTCACCCTAATACCCCCCCCCCCCCACAGAGGTGCACTTACCTCCATCTGCTGGCCGCAGGTCCACTGTTTACATTCAGCGGTGGGAGTCTTGCACATTCCAGCCTCATAGACTTCTATAGGATTGTGCCCCAAAGCCAGAGACCTTTGTAGATGGACCCAGAGAAGTGTGTGGGGCTATAATAGCCGATCTGGGGCGGATGTAAACAAACAGCAGACCTGTGACCATTAGACTGAGGTAAGTCTACGTCTGTGGAGGGGGAGGTAGGTGAATGAAGGGAAGATGTGAACAGCTTTTTAAAGTGCGCCAATCCTTTAAATTTACAGCGGCCACTGCTTTACGACTCCAAAGCATTTTATTGGCCGTGGCACAGTGCAAGGCGTCGGATTGCTCGGCGCTGAAAAAGGGACTGCAGTTGAACGCAAACCGCTCACGTACCATGTGATATGAGCCGGGCACACAGGAGAACAGGCATTTTACCGCGTCGTTTGGTGGGACTGTGCTGGAATAGCCACCAAACGCCATCCCACCAAATCTGGTGTGAATGAACCTTTAGGTCCCCTTTCACACTGGGACGTTTTTAAGACGCTACAGCGCTAAAAATAGCGCCTGAAAAAATGTGGCCCCTTTCACTCCATTGCGAAAGCCGGAGGGCTTTCAGAACGGAGCGGTGCGCTAGCAGGACGGTGAAAAAAGTCCTGCTAGCCGCATCTTTGGTGAATCAATGGGACAGCGCAGCTATACCGCTGCTGTGTCGCTTTGCGGGCGGTTTTAACCCTTTTTCGGGCGCTAGCGGGGGTTAAAACCGTCCCGCTAGCGGCCGCATACCGCCGCTAAAACGACCGTAAAGCAGCGCTAAAAATGGCGCCGCTCCTGCCCCAGTGTGAAAGGGGTCTTAACGAGGTTGTAAACCTCCAAACAAAACCTGCAAGACAAAGGCATAATGAGCTAGCATGCATCACATGCCAGCTCATTATGAACTACTTACCTTAGAACGATGTCCTGGATTGGAGTCGGCACACCGCTGACATGTTTCCCGGAGATTGGCCACAGCCACGATTTACGTCACTCCAGTGCATGTGTACAGGAGCCGCCAGTCATGGTACGGGCCCTTTAGAAATGGAACAAGCAAGCCATTCCTTCAGTGTGCCGTATGCGCCGCTGACTGTTGTTGCGTAAATATCTTCTAATTGGTGCAAGTTTAGGAGATATTTACAGTACCTACAGGTAAGTCTTATTATAGGCTTAGCTATCGGTACAATTAAAGAGGAAGACTTTACTTCTACTTTAAAGCGGAGGTCCACCCTAAAATGGACCTTCCGCTCATCGGAATCCTCCCCCCCTCCGGCGCCACAATTGGCACCTTTCAGGGGGGAGGGGGTGCAGTTACCTGGATAATCCAGGTATCTGCACCCACTTCCGGGATAGCTCTCTAAGGAAAGGGGCGTAGATTACGCCCCTTTCCGCAAGTGCCCGCCCCCTTCCGCAAGTGCCCCGCTGCCTGCTGGGAAACACACAGATCCCAGAGGCAGCGGGGACCGTCCTCATTGCGCAGCGCGGCTCGCGCATGCGCAGTAAGGAACCGGGAAATGAAGCCGAAAGGCTCCATTTCCTGATTCCTATACCCAAGATGGCGGCGGCAGCACTCGAGTGACGATCTAGAGATCGGCTTCGGGTGCCGACATCGCGGGCGCGCAGGACAGGTAAGTGTCACTATTTTAAAAGTCAGCAGCTGCAGTATTTGTAGCTGCTGACTTTAAAAAAAAAAAAAAAACGCGGAGTCCCGGCGGACTCCTGCTTTAAAGCTGACAGGCAAGTTTTTTTATGACCCAGGAGACTTTAATGGTCTCTTCTGACAAAAATGCTTCCCTCTGCCTGTCGTCAGTAATGCACACTGAGCCGCAAGTGCACAGCTCGGCCTACAATGCAGGACCCAACCTGTGTCACTGTAATTTGACTCACATGCGCATGCGTGAGAGTGACATCCTCACAACCCAACCATTGAAGAGGTCGAACTCACAGAACCTATAACCTATACGAATACATAGCATTACCCACCCGAGGGTCCATTTTAGGTACAAAAAAAATCTGATTTTAAGGCTCTATTCACACTTGTAGGACTCCAAAGCCACACAACTTTGGATGGATGCAACTTGGACTTGACTTGTCCCTCTGCAAAGTCGGACCCACTGTTGCATGTATAACATTCAAGTATGAATTTTTCGTGCAACTTTTGATTGTTAACATTGAAGTCTTTGGTTCCCAAGTTGCATGAAAGTCAGAACAAAGTAGTGCATGAACTGCTTGGAAGCCACTGCGACTTTAAAGAGGAAGTGAACCCTGATGGGTTTACTTCCTCTTTGATTCCCTGCAAAGGTAAAGCATAATGGACTACTATGCATCACATAGTAGTCCATTATGTGCCACTTACCCGACACAGGAGTCATCCTCCATCTTTGCGCTGGGTCTCGCTGCCCCGGCGCTGTCAATCATCGGAGCTGCGATGACGTCACTCCCGCGCATGGGAGCCGCCACTCGCGGCATATCGCCGTTAACTGCAGTGCGCCTGCGTGCTGCTGTCTACGTCGCATGCGCCGTAGACAGCGGTGCCTGTCTTTTGGCAAATATCTCCTAAACCGTGTAGGTTTAGGAGATATTTCTTGGACCTACAGGTAAGCCTTAATCTAGGCTTACCTGTAGGTCAAAGTGTGTTGTAAGGGTTTACAACCACTTTAAGGCGCACGTATTTGTTTATCCTTGGAACACATGGGGTACGACTTGTCATGCGACTGTACAAAGTCGCATGATAAGGCGTACAAGTGTGAATGGGGTGTAATGCAGCTTTAAATGCAAATTTTTTGCCTTTAAAGCTATATTACACCCCAAAAGAGACTTGTACTTACCTAATCCCATACTCCCCTGGCAGCCAGTTTTCTCTGATGCTCCTATTTGTAGGTAGGCCCCCAACATCCATGCTTACAATGCAGGACTCCTGGACCTGCATTACGAATAATGACATCACAGTTGCGACAGCAGACTGGAGCACCAAAGAGAAGAGGCTTTAGGAAACTAGTTGCATGGAAGGAGCAATGGGTAAGGTTAGTAAAAGGTGCTTCAAACTGGTACCCTAGATAGAAATGCACTCCTTAACCCTTGCAGTGTGTCTGTTCACTGGGAATCCAGGTATATAGATAAATACACAGGTGAAGTATATAAATGAGCAGATTTATCTGGCAAAGGATTTGTATTTCTGTTCATCCAGTCCTCATATTTACACAGTTCTGCCACACAGTCTGGAAGGGCAAAAGACCTGATTTTTCTCCACTACAGTTCAGTAACACATACAGGTCTTGTCCTTTCCCCCAACCTGTTACTGAACAATGAGTGAAGAACTCCTCTTCCCATCACCTTGCTTCTGCTCCTATTAGCATGTTCTTTGTTAGCACTTGAGTACTGCAGCGCACCTGACTGTCTGTCTCCCTCAGCCTGAGCTCTGCTGCACAGGGACTGGACGAGGGTCAAATCCAGGTACCTAGACTTATTGCATTTGAAAAAGAATTCTAATGCCGCATACACACAACTGGACTTTCCAGCAGACTGGGTCCGACGGACTTTCGGCAGAGTTCCGAAGGATATTCCGAACTAACGGACTTGGCCACACACAATCGCACCAAAGTCCGGATTCGAACGTGATGACGTACAACTGAACTAGAGTAAGGAAGTTCATAGCCAGTAGCTGCCCTAGCGTCGGTTTTCATGCGTTGGAATAGCATACAGATGAATGGATTTCTCTATAGGAACTGGTTCCGGCGGAAAGATTTGAAACATGTTCTATTTCTAAAGTCCGTCTGATTTTTAGACAGCAAAAGTCAGATGGAGCCCACACACGATCAAATTGTCTGGCGGATTCGTTCCGTCTGACCTTTGCTGTCAAAGTCCGGTCGTGTGTAGACGGCGTTACAATGTATTCATGTATATTTTTAGATAGATTTTTACTCCAAAAGTGTTTTGTTAAAATTTGATAAAAAAAAAAAAAATATATATATATATATATATATATATATATATATATATATATATATATATATAATATCATATCATTTTTATTTTATTTTTTTACCCTCCCTGCCATACAAACGCTATACCTCTGCTGACACTCTTTCTTGCTGCTCTTGCCCTCAGGCTTGGGCCCTCTGTCTGCTCTATCGGACTGCACCATGCAGACATGCACATTTCTGAATGCTCCCTTTCACCCACATAGACTCCTCAGGAGGGTGGAGCCCAGAACCCTGGTCCTGTCTCTACAAAAAGACCCCCACACACCTGTGCCAGTTATTCCCAAAATCTGATCCCAGGACTGGAGATTTCATCCCATCCAGATCACTACAAAATCTAAGCCCTTGTACACACAGTCGGACATTCCGACGGAAAATGTCCGATCAGACTGTGTTTGTCGGATAATCCGACCGTGTGTGGGCTCCATCGGACTGTTTCCGTCGGAATATCCGACTGACAAAGTTTTAGAGCTGGGCTATAAAAATTTTCCCACAACATGATCCCATCAGACTTTGTGCGATTGTAGAGAATTCCAATCGGACCAAGTGCCACGCATGCTCAGATCAAATTCCTAGACCAAAGCTATTGGCTACTAGCCTGAATGTAGTCCCGTCGTAACAAAATAACGTCATCGCGTTACGAACAATCGGATTTTCCGACAACTTTGTCCGACCGTGTGTATGCAACACCAGTTTCGGACAAAATCCGACTGATTTTGTTGTCGGAATGTCCGACCGTGTGTACAAGGGTTAAGAGTTCCAAGGCCCCAAACCAGATATTAACAGCCTGTGAGGAAACCTCCAAAACAAGCATCCTGGAGCCCCTCAAGCTGCCTAGTTGAGAATCCTGGGTGATATACACCATGATAGGGAACCATACTGTCACAATGTGCTTTGTTCAGATTTCACATCTGAGGTTTACGACCACTTTAACAATCCAGTATAATTGATATGTTGGTGACTTTTTTTCTTAAAGAATCATACTTACCTAGGTGGATGCAGCATCGGTCCCCCAGTGCCTCTAATACTAAGAACGGAGTGATCGAACATCACTGATCACTCAGTTCTCACAGCTCCATGAGCAGAGAGCTAGTGAGCTGCTCTGCTCTGCCCCCATGCTGGGCTGTGGAGAAGGTAAGAGCCCCTGGCTCAGGCTCTCAGCGGCTTGCTTAGAGGCTGGGCTGGGTGCTGGTCCAGGCATGTGGGCAGATCCCGACTCCAATTTCGCGATTTCTGTGACATCAGCCAACAGTGGGCTGTCTGCCGAAAACGGGTGACAGGAGTGCAGAACAAACTGCACTCCTGTGATCCTCAGGAGGAGTACAGCCAAATGAGCTTTGGCTGTACTTTTTACGTTTTTGGAGTGGCGAGAGATTAGAACATCAATAAGGCTTTTACTGCTGTCTGCACCTCTGTTAGGCTTGGTTCACACCTATACAGTTTGCTTTTAATCTGTTACTGCAGTGCGTTTTGCTGTGCGTTTTCGCACATGCAATTTTGTTGTGATATTTGCAGTCCTTTTTTTTTTTTTTTCTTTGACCTATTTGTTGTTGGACGGATTAAAAACTTAAAATCGTGGCAAAAAAGCATGGCAGGCATCTCCTTTTGAAATCTATTGATCTACAAAAACTAAATAAGTTTTGTGTTTACAAAAGTCTGTGACCCTTTCCAAAAAAGCATAGGTGTGAACGTGCCCCATAGGAAACCATGTTAAATGAACTGTAGTGCGTTTTGTGCAAAAAGCACTAAAAACACGTAGGTGTGAACCAGACCTTATAGAGATTCACCCTCTGTACTTGTCCTGTTTACCGTTATCACTGAAAGTAAAAGAAAATCCCAAACTTTAGGTTGTCTCCAGGAAAGTAATAGAAGGGAAATCGTCCAATGGGGACACTAGTTCTGGGACCCTTGTGACAACCAGACATTCCCTCATTTTGGAGAGATTTCCACTCACTTCCTGTTTTGAGTATGGGACAGGAAGTGCAGGGAAACATTTCCCCAACGGGACACAGATGGCACAAATAAAGATTGTAACTCCCTTATTCTATCCAAAAAAAATAAATGTTGGTTTTACTTCTGCTTTAACCACTTGCCGCCCGCCCACCGCGGGGCGGTTCGGCTCGGCTCTCTATCTGGGTGGACATTGCCCAGAACGGACACGGCGCGACCCCCGATCTCTGTAAAGAGCCGATGACATGGCTCTTTAGCCATGTGATCGACTGTCCGATAGAGGTCGACCGATATATCGGCTGATATTTGCCATTTTTTAATTAATCAGCATCGGCTGATTGAGCTGATAAAAAGGCAGATTTAGAACAGTGGGACTTGGAAATGACTTCTGTAATAGAAGTCAGTGTAAGTTGCCTGAGTCGTCATAGAAACGTCTTTCCTCCTCTCTGG
This sequence comes from Lithobates pipiens, assembly GCF_037356315.1. Taxonomy (NCBI): domain Eukaryota; kingdom Metazoa; phylum Chordata; class Amphibia; order Anura; family Ranidae; genus Lithobates; species Lithobates pipiens. The sequence goes on along the minus strand of NW_027507685.1, from coordinate 21,359,107 downwards.
GCAGCCTGCCAAGAAAAGAACAGAAAGATACAATGTTTACACTTATGAATGAAGTCATCTCAGTGTGTAGAAGTTCTCAGTTCAACCATTTAAAGAGGAAGTAAACCCTTCCAAACAACTTGGACCTATAGGTAAGCCTAGATTAAGGCCTACCTGTAGGTCCAAGCAATATCTCCACAACCTATATGGTTTAGGAGATATTTGCCCGAAAATGGGCACCGCTGTCTACGGCGCGCAGGCGCACTAAATGCGGCAAATCCAAGAATGGATTTGCCAAATTTTTCGACTCCCGTGCGCATGCGCGGGAGTGACGTCATCAAGGCTTCGCCGTATGGCAGCGGCGGAGCTGCGAGACACGACTCCCGTGCGCATGCGCGGGAGTGACATCATCGCGGTTGCGCCGCTGTGATTCGTCGGAGCTGCGAGACGCCACAAGCAACATGGATGCGGCGGACTACAGGGGACAGAGGCGACTTCGCTGGCTCCTGTGTCAGGTAAGTGACACATAATGAGCTACTATGCGATGCATAGTAGTCCATTATGCTTTACCTTTGCAGGGAAAGAAAGAGGAAGTAAACCCATCAGGGTTTACTTCCTCTTTAAAGACTAAATCTTTTCTGACACTTGTTGCTTACAAGTAAAAGTCCTGTATTTTCTGCCAGAAAATCACTTAGACCCCCCAAAAAGTATATATATTTTTTTAGCAGAGATCCTAGGGAATAAAATAGCGGTTGTTGCAACATTTTATGTCACACGGCATTTGCACAGAGGTCTTTCAAATGCATTTTTTTGGGGGGGAATACACGAAATGATTTAAAAAAAAAAAAAAAAAACGAAAACAGTAAAGTTAGTCCATTTTTTTTTTTTTTTTTTTTTTTTTTTTTTTTTTTTTTTTCGTCCAAAAGTTTTGAGTACTTGTTTTTATTTTATAGGCTGCTTGCACACTGGAGCGGGCAGGCGTTGATGGTAAAATGTTGCTAGTTTTAGCAGTGCTTTACCATCATTTTAGCGGTGCTATTCGGCTGCTAGTGGGGTGCATATAACCCTAGCTAGCGGCCGAAGAAGAGGTTAAATGCGCCCGTGAAGCACCGCTGCCAAATCGCATTGCATGCACTTAGGCAGTGGTGCCCATTAATATCAATGGGCAGGAGTGGTGGAGAAGCGGTATACACCACTCCAAACGTGCTGCTTGCATCGCCTCAGTGTGAAAGCACTCTGTCTTTCACACAGACTGCAGGGGAGCCGTTTTGCAGGCACTTTACAGGCGCTATTTTTAGCCCAAAAGCGCCTAAAAAAAAACGCCCCAGTGGGAAAGGTGTCTGTTAGGTTTTATGAGATGAAGGGGGATAAAAAAAATAAATAAAAAAAATAAATAAAAAAAATCGGCATCATATATCGGCCATCGGCCGCCATGATTTCTAAATATCGGCATCGGCCAGAGAAAAACCCATATCGGTCGACCTCTACTGTCCGATTACCCCCAGTCACATGCAGCAAGGATCCTGATGAGTGCAGAAACACGAGCACATTACCCCTATTCTTCACTCACTCCACTGGCTTCCTGTCTCCACCAGGATTGGGTACAAGGTTTCTCTCCTCACACCAATGTATCTATGGACATGCCCCACTCCCCCCATCTTAAAGAACTCCTCAAACCCTCCCGGGGCGTGCATCACGGCGATCGTTGTTGCGGTGTGTCAGTCTGATACACCGCAACACCGATCTAGGTAAAGGGTCTCTGACAGAGAATCTTTACCACATGATCAGCTGTGTCCAATCACGGCTGATCCCAGTGTAAATGGGGAAGAGCTGTTGATCGGCCTTTCCTCACTCGCGTCTGTCAGAGTAGAGAAGAGACGATCGGCTGCTCCTCTGACAGGGGGGGATCGGTGCTGATTGTTTATCAGTGCAGCCCAACCCCCGAGGATGCCCACACTGAACCACCAGGGATGCCACCGATGGCCACCAGGGATAACAATCGGTGCCCACAATGGAGATTGTAAGCTCTTCTGAGCAGGGCCCTCTAAATCCTCTTGTATTTAATTGTATTGTCTCCCTTTTATATTGTAAAGCGCTGCGTAAATTGCTGGCGCTATATTAATCCTGAATAATAATAATAATAACCAGTGATGCCCATCAGTACCATCCATTAGTGTACATCAGTGCCACCTCATCGGTGCCCATCAGTGAAGGAGAAAACGTACTTGTTTACAAAATTTTGCAACAGAAACAACATTTTCGGTCTTTTTTTTTTTTTTTTATTTTTTTTTTAGCAAAAAATAAAAACCGCAGAGGTGATCAAATACGACCAAAAGAAAGCTCTATTTGTGGGAACAAAATGATAAAAATTTAGTTTGGGTATAGAGTATCATGACCGCGAAATTTTCATTCAAAGTGCGACAGTGCTGAAAGCTGAAAATTGGTCTGAGCAGGAAGGTGTATAAGTGCCTGGTATTGAAGTGGTTAAATACCACCAAAAGAAAGCTCTATTTGTACGAAGAAAATGATTAAAACTTTCACATGGTTACAGTATAGTAAGTATAGTGTGACCGTGCGATTGTCATTCAAAGTGTAAGAGTTCTGAAAAATGGCCTGGGCAGGAAGGGGGTGAAGAAGCGCCCAGTAATGAGGTGGTTAAACTGCCCCTTGAAGCAGGACCAGCAAGTCCTCTGATGACGATGTGCTGCACATTTGACAGTAATTTGGTATTTTTCTTTTTTTATGGCTTGCTATCCTATAGCTCCGATTTATCATCTCGTCAGTGCTGACAGCAGTTTTCATTTGTATTCTGCACTACACTTGCACACTTTGCAAAGCTACATGACTTTTGTTTTCTCTTTTAGCTGTGGTAGGTGCTCTTGAAGGAAAAGACTGCAGAGAAGCAGTGAATGTAATACAACAGAATACGGCGCTATCTCAAGAACAGCTTAGTTTTATCATTGCTGGAGCTTACACACTGCTGCGAGTGGCACTCCGACTTCCAGTATCGACACTTAAACAAGAAGTAAGTCATTTCCAACTGAAACGTTGGCTTGGGGGGCGGGGGGGGAAGTACTATGTAAAGTTATTGGCTTTGTAACTAGGATGTTAAGTTCCAGTGCTTTTAACCACTTCAGCCCCGGAAGGATTTATCCCCTTCCTGACCAGAGCACTTTTTGCGATTCGGCACTGCGTCGCTTTAACTGACAATTGCGCGGTCCTGCAACGTGGCTCCCAAACAAAATTGACATCCTTTTTTTTTTTTTTTTTTTCCACAAATAGAGCTTACTATTGGTGGTATTTGATCACCTCTGCGGTTTTTACTTTTTGCGCTATAAACAAAAAAACTGCGACAATTTTGAAAAGAACGCAATATTTTTTACTTTTTGCTATAATAAATATCCCCAAAAAAATCTATAAAAAAAACAAAATAAATATTTTTTTTTCCCCTCAGTTTAGGCCGATACGTATTCTTCTACATATTTTTGGTAAAAAAAAAATTGGTTTCCGCAAAAGTTAGCATCTACAAAATAGGGGATAGTTTTATGGCATTTTTATTAATAATTATTTTTTTACTAGTAATGGAGGCGATCAACCATTTTTATCGTGACTGCGACATTATTGTGGACACATCAGACAATTTTGACACGTTTTTGGGACCATTGGCATTAATACAGCAATCAATGCTATAAAATTGCATTGATTACTGTAAAAATGACACTGGCAGTGAAGGGGTTAACCCCTAGGGGCGGGGAGGGGTTAAGTGTGTCCTGGGGGAGCGTTTCTAACTGTCTGGGGGATGGGCTAGCAGTGACACGACACTGATCGCTGCTCCCCGATGACAGGGGGCAGACAATCGGTGTCCTGTCACTAGGCAGAATGGGGAGATGCTGTTTACATCGGCATCTCCCCGTTCTACAGCTCCGTGACACGATCGCGGGTATCCCAGCGGCGATCAAGTCCGCGGGCGCGGTCACGGAGCTTGCGGCAGACGCGCGCGGCGGGAAATTCACGGGTACGTTACTTTGCCCAGCCGTGTCATTCTGCCGACATATATATGCTGACAGCGGTCGGCAAGTGGGTTAAAGAGGTTGTAACATCCCCCCCCCCCCAAAAAAAGAGAAAAAAAAATCCTGTTCCCTTAAAACAGGTTAAACAGCATAGTGTTTGTGCTGTCTAATCTGTCCCTCTCTGCGTTGGGGAAAAAAAAAACTGATTGATCCTGCCTGTACCTGTGACCCTCCTTAGTGGGCTGACCACAGTAATCATGGCTGCTGATCCCTGATATCACGGTCAGCTTACGTGCCTCCATCATTCCGCTGCTCTTCTCTCTCTCTCTCCTCCTACTTGTCCTGCTTCCTGAACAAAATCAAGTGGGGCTGATTGACTGAGGTCCATATCGTTACATTATCCATCTGCCTCATTCATAGGACACAGCTACCTGTGAATGGCTGGCTGAGCATCGCTCACCTCAACTTAATTTTCTTTGAGGAAGTAGGGATGAGCTCCAGCGTATTCGCATACGCCACGTGCAGAGCCCGCCAGGAAGTCGGTGCACCGCTGTGCTAATCACAGGCAGTGAGACCTTTCCCGGTAACTGCAGCCGCACATCGGGACAATGTCTCACTGCCTGTGATTAGTGCAGCGCTGCGCCGACTTCCTGGCAGGCTCTGCACGTGGCGTATGCAAACACGCCTTAGCTCATCCTTATTGGGAAGTTCCTGTCTCGTTGCTGGAACACAGCGCGGTATATAGCTCAGGCTACATACAGTGCTGACAGCCGCTGCATCTGTTAGTGTAATAAATAGTTCATTTAGAAACTGGAGTTCTGCTATAAGGCATTTCCATGAGAAAGCTAAACACAAATCCTTATATGCTGAGATACAAGTCTTGGCCCTTGTACACACGGTCAGAGATCCCGACGGAATGTGTCCGATTGGACCGTTTTGTCCGATATTCCGACTGTGTGTGGTCTACATCGGACTGTTTCGGTCGGATACCAAATTTTCCAACTTGTTGGTAAAAAAATTTTCCAACAAAATGCTCCGATCGGACATACTCCGATCATGTGTAGAGAATTCCGATCGGACAAAGTGCCACGCATGCTCAGATCAAATTCCTACACCAAAGCTATTGGCTACTAGCGCGAACGTAGCCCCGTCGTAACGAAATAACGTCACCACATTCTGAACGATCGCATTTCCCGACACCTTTGTCCGACCGTGTGTATGCACTAGTTTCGGACAAAATCCGACGGACAGAATCTGACGGATTTGGTTGTCGGAATCTCCAACCGTGTGTACAAGGGCTAAGCCCTTGTACACACGGTCGGACATTCCGACGGAAGATGTCCGATCAGACCGTGTTGTCGGATAATCCGACCGTGTGTCTGTGGGCTCCATCGGGACTGTTTCCGTTGGAATATCCGACCGACAAAGTTTGAGAGCTGGATATAAAATTTTCCAACAACATGATCTGATCGGAATTTGTCGGAACGTGTGTAGAGAATTCCGATCGGACAAAGTGCCACGCATGCTCAGATCAAATTACGAGACCAAAGCTATTGGCTACTAGCCTGAGCGTAGTCCCGTCGTAACGAAATAACGTCATCACGTTCTGAACGATCGGATTTTCCAACAACTTTGTCCGACCGTGTGTATGCAACACCAGTTTCGGACAAAATCCCATGGATTTGGTTGTCGGAATGTCCGACCGTGTGTACAAGGGCTTAGGAAAAAGAAGTGCGAGACTTTAATTGAAATTCTAAAGCTGGTTATACGCCAGCAGATTTTTGAAGGGACATTTCATACCAAAGATCTCATCAGTACATTCAGTGACTTGATAAATGCTGTATGAAATTACTTACATAAACTGTAAGAAATGTGTTCATTCAAGCAAAAATTTTCCACCCTACTCTGAATTTTCTCATCACTGGAGTCAAAAACTAAATTTTATTTACCCCACCAACCATTAGAGATTTAAAATGAGTGTTCTTGAAGTGGAACTTCACTCTCCCAATCAACATTGATTGTTTTTAGGCAGCGAGCATTAGTAAATAGATGGGAAAATATATCATACTTCTTCAGTTACCTCCTGATTTATTTTTTATTTTATTTTTTGCCTAGGTAAATCATGTCCTAAATCCCAGGAGTCTTCAGGAGGAGGGGAGAGGAGAAGGGTTTTTTGAGCTAAGCACACTCCTCTGCCTGCATACTTGAGCTAGGGGCAGATGGATTCCAGGAAGTAAATGCTACATGAATCATCTGCCCTTACTCAAGATGGCCACAGCCAGAAATGCAGCTTAGAATATTTAGAAAAAATGGTTGCAAGAATGTGCCTGTAAGTACCTTTTAAACTTTTGCATTTCATTTTATTTGCTGAGGAGCCCCTTTAATTCATTGCCTGCATGGGCCTCAGCTTCTTTTCTCCCCCACACTATTCATCAGTCAATTACAAGAGCCTTTGTTGGCCAGTGAGGCTCTGACACTAGATCGTTGAAGGTGGGAGGGTTATTGGCTTACATGGAAGCTCCCCTTATCACCATTCAAATTAAAGAAATGATAGTTTCAGATTGTTTTTAGAGAGGTTGTAAACCCTTGTGTTTTTTCACCTTAATGTATCCTGGCAGTGACTGGCCCCCCAGCCAAACCACCACCCCCCCCCCTGCTTTACTTACATGGGCCCTGGTATTTTTTTACACGGCAGAGGCGCGCTCATCCTCTGCTCGGAGTTCTCTGCTCTTGACTGGATAGATAGCAGACCAGCCATTGACTCCCGCTGCTGTCAATCAAATTCAATGACGTGGGGGGTGGTGCCGAGTCCGGCATTCATGTCTATGGACGCAAATGCTGGAGTCAGGAGCGCACCCGCAATTTAACCCCCTCCCGGGAGAGCGCTTCTCCTAGGGGGTTATCTGATGTGGGGAGAAGCTGCGAGAGCTGCAGAGGGACCACGGAAGAGGATGTTCGGGGGCTACTCAACAAAACGAGCTGCACGGTGGAGGCAAGTATGATAGATTTTTTTTTTTTTTTTTTTTTTTTTTTAATAAACATAACTTTTACAATCACTTTAACCTTTTGCTGCAGATTCCAAAAAGTATCATTCATGATGTGGGTTTTTTTTTTTTTCTTTTTTTTTCGTGATGAATTTTCATAGGCATTTAAAGAAGACTTGAAAGAATTAAGGTAAGGCCCATGTAAAGCCAGAAAAAGTGCTTGTTCTTTTCCAAAGTATATTCAGTTTTCTTTACATTCAAATCACATTCTGCAACTCCACTTATCAAACAGAAGTTTTCAATAAGAAAATAAAGTAATAGGTACAGCACTATTATAATGCATACATTTAATCCGCGGTGAACGAATATCGGTGCATATAATTCATAAATAGTGCAGAAGTGCTAATGTATATGTCCAATTAGCATAAAGTTCATTACAATGCAATATAGTGTCCAGTGCTCCAATTTCCTTATAAATGTAACTGCACAAGTCAAGCCCACCACCGATGTCAACACTCAGATCTGTTTTCCTCTGATGCTCATCTCCGTGTATTGCACACAGCCTGTGTCTGGGAATAAACTTCCAAACAAACGAGAACTCATCAGATGTTTTGACCCTTTCATACAAAGTGGGTCAAAAATATGCTTTATATTCTCCTAGGAACAGCTTTCCTCTATGCGCTGGTCTCTGTGCCTCTTTTATAATGTTTCCAGTCTCGTAGCCCTTTGCTTTCCATTCCCCCTTTTTTCCTCATCAAAGCATACCATATGGATCACAAGAGGCGTGCCATAGCATAAAATCCTTTTTTTAACCACTTCCCACCCGGCCAATGCACATATACGGCCGGGTGGGAGCCGTCTACTCCTGATAGGATGTTCAGGAACGTCCATCAGAAGGAGCGGGATCGCGCGCCCACGCAGCGGCGCGATCCCGATGCGCCCGTGTCACCCGAACACGGCGCATCGCAGATCGGCAGGAGGGCTCTGTAATTGGCCCTCCTGATCACATGACGGCCGTGTCCAATCACGGCCGTCATGTGATGTAAACAAACAGCCGGTTGCTAGGCAATCGGCTCCTCCTCTCCTCACACAGAAGTCATCGCTGAGGAGAGCAGATCACTGCAGCCGGCTGATGATCAGTGAATATGAGCTGTTTTTTACAGCTTTTTACTCACTGATCACCAGTCTAGTGTAAACACACCACACAGTATAAACACAATGTCCCCGCACATGTCCCCAAAACATACATGTCCCCAAATAATAAAAACACATGTCCCTAATAATAAAAACATGTCCCCCACATATGTCCCACTAAAATCACATGTCCCAATGATTATCTGCACACATATGTACGTGATCACCTGCACACATATGTACATGATCATTTGCGTACATATGTCCGTGATCACACAAACCAATTATTATACACTTAACGGAATTTTTTTTTACCAAAAACATGTAGCAGAATTCATTTTGGCTTAAATTTATGACAACATTTGATTTTATTGGATTTCTTTTAAAATAGAAAAAAGAAAATATTGTTTTTTTTCCCAAATTTCCGCTTTTTTGCGCTTATATCGCAAAAAATAAAAAACCGAGTCGTGAATAAATACCACCAAAATAAAGCTCTATTTGTGCGAACAAAATGATAAAAATTTCATTTGGGTACAGTGTAGCATGACCGCGCAATTGTCACTGAAAGCGCTAGAGCGCTGAGAGCTGAAAATTGGGCTGGGAAGGAAGGGGGTGAAAGTGCCCTGTATTGAAGTGGTTAAAAACATATAAAAGAATTACACTCACATATGTTTGTGCCTCATCCCAGCTGGTTACAGCAGCTTAGTATTGTTTAGGTGCCGGTGTCCTATCATATACAGTCCCCCATCGGATAGTGTCCACTGTGTACTGCGCATGCGCAATACACCGCACACACAGATTCCAAAAATAGCCGAAGATGAACGGCGCCTGCGCCGTGAGTCCAGGTTCTAGCCCCACCATCCAAGTGGACATAGAGTTTGGAATATAAAAGAGCTGAGCGCAGCGAGGCCGACCCCGAAGCGTGGCGAGCCCACGAGGAGCCCTCTAATTTTCCTAGCCCTATATCTGCTTGGATGGTGGGGCTACCCCCTCGACTCACTCGAAGCTTCTTCTGCTCTGTACTGCGCAAGCGACACTATATGATGGCCGGACTGAATATGCCAGAACACCTGCTCCTCTAGCTAATTGGTGTGAGCAGGTCATCAGGGATGATAATGATGAAACGCGTTGGACGGCCCAGACGCTGGCCTCATCTTTTACAGGAGACCCACTTGCAACGATCAGCTGGTGGAGCTGGCTCCTAAGCAGTACTGAGCTGCTGTAGCCAAGAGGAGGCACAAACGTATGTGAGTGTAATTATTTTATATGTTTTTTATTATGGTTTTAAAATTAAATAGGATTGTATGTTGTGGCACCCTTCCTGTTCTCTGTGGTATGCTGTGATGAGGAAATAAGGGAGAATGGAAATCAAAGGGCTATGAGACCAGACCCAATGTAATAGAGGCACAGAGAGAGCTGCATATTTGTGTGATTTTTTTTTTTTTTTTTTTTTTTTTTCGTTTGTAAGGAAATTGAAGCACTGGACTAGCAGTTTTGCACTATTTATGAATTCTATGCACTAATATTAGTTTACTCTAGATTTATTCAATCTATCTCTGTACCTATTGGTTTATTATGATATCTTGTAGAGCACCTGAGGTGTGTGTTCTCTTTTTTTTTTTTTTTTTTTTTCTTATTAGTGGTGCTTAAATCGTTATTGTTCTAAACAGCACTTTTAGACCCCTTTTACACTGAAAGCGGCGCTCATTTTAGTGGTGCTTTTCAGCCACTAGCGGGGCACCTTTAACCCCAAAGAAGGCATTAAAAACCCTGTGTTGCGGCGCTTCTGAAGTGCTTTGGAAGCACTGCCCATTCATTTCAATGGGCAGAGCATTTTGGGAGTGCTGTCTACAGCGCTCTCAAACCGCCCCAAAAATGCTGCTTGCAGGACTTTTCCTAACGTCCCACAAGCACACTTCCCCAGTGTGAAAAGACACACTGAAATGAATGGGAGGCGGTTTTCAGATGCTATTTCCAGTGCTAAAACGCCTGAAAAGCGCCTCAGTGTGAAAGGCGTCTTACTCACTGTATCTGTTAACGTAATCACACAGCATTGGGGCGTTGGCGGTAAAGCGCCACTTTACCGTAGTTTTTAGCGGCGCTATTTGGCCAATAGCAGGGAGGTTTTAACCCCTGCTAGAAGCCGGAAAAAAGGGTTAAAACCGCCTGCATAACGGCACTGCCCCATTGTTTTCAATGGGAAGGGGCGCTTTAGGATCGGTCAATACAGCGCTCCAAAGATGCGGCTTGCAGGACTTTTTGTACTGTCCTGCATGCGCACCGCTCCAGTGTGAAAGCCCGAGGGAGGGAGGGAAGGGAGGGAAGGAGACACAGGAGAGGTGCTTTACAGGCGCTATGTTTAGAGCTGTAGCGCCTCTAAAGTGCTTCAGTGTGAAAGTAGCTTAAGAGATGTATAGAAAAATACACAGAGCTATTCTTCCCGTGAAACTGCATTTACACTTAATTTGGGTGAATGATGGCAAAACGGAATAATATGGAATATTTTCTCTCCAGGTCAGATGTTCTTCATTCATAAGAATAGCTTGAATTAGAAAAATACCATATTATGGCAACTAGATGGAGCTGATGATCTTAGGGAAAAACATACTTATATTCGCCATTCTTATGAATGAATGCATTCACACAGAACGTATGTATATGTAGTTTTGCAGGACAAATTGTTCTGAAAATAATTTTCATAAATGCACCCCTAGGTATGGTTGCTCATGGTATCCACTCGGCTTACAGCTGTCTGCAGAACTGAAAATAAAACTATTCTGAGGCTCGCTATATTTCTGGTACATCAGCTGTTAAAGTGGTTGTAAACTCTTATATTTTTATTTATACTTACAGGTAAGGTTATAATAAAGCTTACCTGTAGGTAAAATGAATATCTCCTAAACGTGCACCATTTAAGAGATATTCTAGCAAGCAGCAGCCAGTGACGTCACCAGCGCATGCTCTGAAGGAACGGCATACCCGTGCGGTTCTTTCAGAGCTGTGTGCCATGGCTATGACGTAATCGTGGCTCGGCCAGTCAGATGGCAGGAGCCTGCAAACCCGGAAGGAAGACCGGGTGAAGTTGGAAGCCTCTGCATTGGTGACTGCATGCCACTGAAGGGCTTTGTTTTAACCTCCCTAGCGGTAATCCCGAGTCTGGCTCGGGTTGGGAATTTACTAGCAGGAGCGGTAACCCCGAACCAGACTCGGGATTGCTTCGCTGGATGCAGGGGAGGACACAGGGAGACTTGCCTACCTTGTCCCCTGGATCCAGCGATGTCCCCCGCGCTGTGTGATCGAGCTGTCCTCCGCTCGATTCACAGTGCCGAATGCCGCCGAGCTCCGTTCCCTGCGACGTTACGACGCACGGGAGTGGAGAACTGCGGCAAATTCAAAAAAGTAAAAAGACACAAAACACACACAGCACTGTAATCTTACAGATTACAGTACTGTATTAAAAATTACACACCCCCTTTGTCCCTAGTGGTCTGTGCAATGCCCTGCATGCACTTTTATATTATAAATACTGTTTTTTTTTCTGCCTGGAATTTGGAGATTGTCCATAGCAACCAGAAAGTGTCCCTTTTTCAGTGTTTTAGGATTTGATTACATTATTGAATAATTTTTATTATTCTTTATTATATTATAAACTTTATCATACCCGGGATGTCTGCTAGACTCTGGTTTGAAGAGATTTAAGAGCGTTATTCCTAAGAATTACAGGACTACAAAATAAAACGCCAGATTTCCATGCAAAATAATTGTACCGCTTTCAGCACCTAATTCCAGACTGAATCATACCGCCAGGGAGGTTAAGGTAAGTCTTTCATAATGTGCTAGTATGCAGTGCAGGGAAAAAATAACTGCACTGTGAACTATTGTTTCCCAATAAGCAGAAACTCTGCTGTGCAATATACACCGAAAGAAAAATGTGGTAATGTATAGAGCTGTGCTGTCTAAACTAATATAGTGAAAATATATGACGGATATAAACCAATATACTAGTAAACCAGTGATGAGCAACCTATATGTAGTGATCCATTACATAAACACATCATATACACCAGTGAAAAAAAAAAAATACATATATTTTAATATTCGTCCACAGGAACTGCTATAGGTTAGAAAAAATCATCTAGATCGGGTAGCATATAAAATCAACACGCCACCTGCGCAGACGAAGGTGCGTATAATCGTTCGATGAGTATCCTCGTCGTGATGATAATAAATCGGATTGACACACAAAGCGTTTCTCCACCACCGCACACTTACCAGCTTGCACAAGCAGAATCGCTTGTGGCTAATGCCCAGCCAGAGCCTTTTCCTCCAGGTGGCAAATCGGACCAGATGAGCTTTCTAAACACATCGGCAAAGGATATTCATACAAGGATCTTCCCTCAGGCACCATGTTCATAGCTTACTGGGGCATGCATGCAGAGCTGGAGACACAGTGGTGCTGGAGTATTATTTTTCATATTAAGCTAATGATTGGTTGCTAGGACCATTGCAGAGATGTATTTGTAGTTTATATACTCTGAGATTGCCATTGTTACATCTTCATCTATGTGTTTTTTTTTGTAGAATTCCTGATGATTTTATCGGTGACTTTTCTAATATTGTTTATGGAAACAGGTATGAAACTAAATTGAACAACCTGCTAAATATTTTATGTCCACGTTACTAACGCTTCATGTACACTGCTGCTGGTAAACGGATGTTTAGGAGCAGTTGGGGTTTTTTTTGTTTTTTTTCAGCTGCCCCTGAACTCTCCTCTCTTATCTTATCAGTACATGTACACGGGGCTGTTTATAGTTGTTTCTAGGCAGTTGAGTTTAGAAGTATTGCGAAAAAAATGTGTTCAGAAGGGATGTTCACAAGCACTTGAAATACAAAATCTCTGTAACAGCTTGTAAGCGCATTAATTTGCATTTTAGTTTACAGACGTTTTTTTATTTTTGACAGTTAAAAAAAAAAAAAAACGCTTCTAAACGCAAATGCGGCAAAACTGACATTTTTAAGCATCTATTACTATCTGACAAGTTAAATCCTTCAGGAGAGGTTTTAAAATGTCACATGTACATTAAGCCTAAGCCCTTGTACACACGGTCGGACATTCCGACAACAAAAAACGTTGGATTTTGTCCGACGGAATTTGTCGGAAACTGGTATTGCATACACACGGTCGGACAAAGTTGTTGGAAAATCTGATCGTTCAGAACATGATGACGTTATTTAGTTACGATGGGACTACGTTCAGGCTAGTAGCCAATAGCTTTGGTCTAGGAATTTGATCTGAGCATGCGTGGCACTTTGTCCGATCGGAATTCTCTACAAAAAATTGGACAAATCCGATCGGATCATGTTGTCGGAAAATTTTATAGCCCAGCTCTAAAACGTTGTCGGTCAGATATTCCGACAGAAACAGTCCGATGGAGCCCACACACACACGGTCTGATTATCCGACAACACAGTCCGATCTGACATTTTCCGTCGGAATGTCTGACCGTGTTTACAAGGGCTAAGACTTTTTTCACGCGGGGTTGTCCGGTTTGATGGACTTCGCTTGCTCAGCGGTGATCGCTCTGTTGATCCCCGCTGAGCTGGTGGATGACGGGTCTGCCTCTGCCCACTGTGCAGGGACGGACTTGTCGGAGCTCCGCTCTCCTCTATGGAGGATTGGATGAAAACTGATCCGCCTGCCGTTTTCAAACGATCTGCCATATGGATGAAAAATAGGGTTTCCATCCCTCTGCATTTAGCGGATCAGATGTCAGCAGACAAGTCACCACTGACATCCATCGCTCCATCTCCATAAAGGCAAATGGAGCGTCCGTTCAGGTCCACCTGAAAAACTGACAGGTGGACCTGAATGGTCCGCATATGTGAAAGAGCTCTAAGATGACGATTCTTGACAAATCTGGTTGCCAGGCAGCTTTGATTGCCAAGCAAGACAATAATTGCACTATCTGCTTTCTGAAGAAAATGAATTGTTATTAAGCCCTGGTTCACATTGATGCTACTTCAAGTGAAATCACACGATTTCAAAGTAGCAAGGTCAGCGTGATTTCAGGTGATTTCAGACATCTGTGTGGCTTCATACACAGATGTCTATTGAAGCCGCACCTGAAATCGGTAGTAACTACTTTTGCAAATCGGCACGGTGCCGCAAAATCGGCGTTGCACCCATTGGAACAGTGCCATTGCCGCCAATAGGCTGCGACTTGTCATGCAATTTGATCTCAATCGCATGACAAATCACTCCAATGTGAACCTAGGCTAAAGTGTGTTTTAAAGCTACTTGTTTCCATTTTGGAAAGAATAAGGTATTATTAAAACCCCTTCAGGTTGTGTTTTTGTTTTTTTGTAATTGGTGTCTCATTTGAGAGATTTCACTTGGCTTTCTGTTAAATGGCTACAACAGGAAGTAAAAGAAAATCTGACAGTTGTCACTAGAGCAAGTGTCCCCACTGGAAGATTCCTCTCTATTACTCTTTCGGTAACAACTCAAATCTTTTGATTTTCTTGCTTTCAGTCCCAGTGACTGCGTTCACCCATCACGAATAGTGTAAATCTTCCCTAGCGAGGATATGGACATCAGAGTTCTAACCCTTAACCAGAATTAGAAAAATTAGCTTTATGTACTTTATCAATATTGTATGTATGTATATGTATGTGTGTGTATATGTGTGTGTATATATATATATATATATATATATATATATTATTTTTTTTTTTTAATACAACATTTCCTAATTACCTCTCCAAACAGAAAAATAGCCTGCAAATACACTAGGGCAGTAATGGCGAACCTTGGGATCCCAGATGTTCTGGAACTACATTTCCCACTCTGCAGTGTAGGTGAGCATGATGGGAAATGTAGTTCCAAAACATCTGGAGTGCCAAGGTTCGCCATCATTGCGCTAGGGGTAATTTTATTAAAATACATGTTTTACTTAGGTGAACTTGTGTTCACTTTAACATCCAACCATTTTCAGACACATTTGTGCTCATATTGGATGGTTGAAGTTAAGTTCATAATACAGATCTAAGTGAAATATTTAGTATGTTTTAAGTAAGTTTAGCCCAGCCAGCTATCCTGAAAAGTCTGCTTTTTACAGAAAAGCATGTATGTAATAATAAAAAAATAAAAAAAAAGTGTGTGTGTATGTGTATATATGTGTATATATATGTGTGTGTGTGTGTGTGTATATGTATATATATATATATATATATATATATATATATATATATATATATATATATATATATATATATATATATATATATATATACACACACATTATATCTCACACACACACTTATTTATTATTATTATTTCACAGTTTTCGTTTTAGATTTACATTTGTGATATGCTTAGTGGTCAACACGTATACCTTGCAGCACTGGGTTCCTTGGTTCAAATCTCATCCAGAAACCTACCTGTGTAGAGTTTACATGTTCTCCCTTACTCCAAAGACATGCTGCCAGGTCTATTGGTTCCTGTGTAACTTGGCCCTAGTAATTCTGTACAAATTGGCTATGCACATGTGTTAATACATTCTGCATGCTGAACCTAAACCTTAGAAATTGAGGAGGGTTAAGGAAAAAAATTACTACCTACTTTAAAAAGAAGAAAATAAATTGCCAAGCATATTTTATGGAAAAGGGTCTCAATTATATCCGATGTGGCGCCCAAATAGCTGCCTCATATTATCGCCAAGAGTTGTATTTAACTAAATGGATACATATATAGTGATGTTTGCACAATATTTACATATTCTTTCCTAGAGAGTTTAAATTGCATCTTAGCAGTCATTAGATTTGGTGGCTGCATTATTATTTATTCGGAAGAACGTTTTCAGCAAGTGCAGAACAACAATATTGTCTGAGCTGTGTAAACTGCTATTCCTAATCCCATGTAATGGAGATGAACAAAGGCAGATATGTTGGAAATCCAGCCTGTGTGATAGCAATGGCCCCTTCTGTAGATACAATGAAAAAGGGAGAGTAGCCACCCAGGGACATAATGGGGGTTACTTACAAAAGGAAAATCCTGCACATCAAGTGCACTTGGAAGTGCAGTCGCTGTAGATGTGAGGGGAAGATCTTAAATAAGGGGCATCTCTGCTGATTTTATCATCCAATCATGTGCAAGATAAAATGCTGTTTTTTTTTTTTTTGTTGTTTTTTGTTTTTTTTGTATGTGCCAATCAGATGTCCTGTTGCAGTGGTGACAGTGCCATACTCTCCATTGCCAATCCACAGTTCTGTTAGACGCTGTTTTCTGAAAATGCATCAACGATACAAGACTTTGAAGCACTTCCATGAAAACGTAGGGTCTAATGGTAATCAGTGGGAACGCACGTCAAACCTTGCGTAAAACGCATGTAATTCACGCTGCACTCAAACTGCACTTCACCAATGTGAACATGTCCTTCTCCAAGTTTAACTTTTTGTGTTTTTTTTTTTTTTTTTTTTTTTCTTCTTTTTTTTTTTAGGCGTCCAATTCTTGAGGATTCAGCTTTAAAACAAGAAATTAGGTTACCAACTGTGGAAGATTTAAGGTGGAGAGTTGATGTTGCAATTTCAACCAGGTAATTCTGTGTGTATAATAACTTTTTTCATTTAGTACATAGCCATATGCATTAAAAAATGCCATGAAAAGCATTACTGTTATTTCTAGAGTCTTCTTCACAGAACCATTAGAAATTATTTAAAGTAGACCTATGCTTAACCACTTCAATATCGGGCACTTAAACACCTTCCTGCCCAGACCAATTTTGAGCTTTCAGCGCTGTCGCACTTTGAATGACAATTGCGCGGTGATGCTACACTGTACCCAAATGAAATTTTTATCATTTTTTTCCCACAAATAGAGCTTTCTTTTGGTGGTATTTGATCACCTCTACGGTTTTTATTTTTTGCGCTACAAATAAAAAAAAAAACGAAAATTTTGAAAAAAAAAATGTTTTTTTTTGTTTCAGTTTCAAAACTTTGTAAATAAGTACGTTTTCTCCTTCGCTGATGGGCACTGATGGGCACCAATGAAGTGGCACTGATGAGGTGGCATTGATGGACACTGATATGTGGCACGGATGGGCGGCACGGATGGGCGGCATGGATGGGCGACACGGACGGACACTGATAGGTGGCAAAAATTGGCACTGATAGCTGGCACGGATTGGCATGGATAGGCGGCACAGATGTGCATGGATAGGCGGCACAGATGGGCACGGGTGGGCACTGTTAGGCGGCACGGGTGGGCACTGTTAGGCGGCACAGGTGGGCACTGTTAGGCGGCACAGGTGGGCACTCATAGGCGGCATTGGTGTTATACTATAGTAATGCATGCCAATCAGTGATGCCCATTGTGGGCACTGATTGGCATCCATTATGGGCACTGATTGGCATCCATTGTGCTGACTGGCATCCCTGGTGGTCTAGGGAGGATTACCTTTTCCCTGGTGGTCTGGTGGCGTCCCTGGTGGTCCAGTGTGGGCATCCTCGGGGGGGCTGTGCTGATAATCGATCAGCACAGACCCCCCCTGTCAGAGGAGCAGCCGATCGGCTCTCCTCTACTCGCGTCTGACAGACGCAAGTGAGGGAAAGCCGATCACCGGCTCTTCCCATTTACACTGTGATCAGCCGTGATTGGACACGGCTGATCACGTGGTAAAGAGTCTCCGTCGGAGACACTTTACTGAGATCGTAGTTGCCGGGTGTCAGACTGACACCCTGCAACAACGATCTCCGCGATGCGCGCCCCCGGGACGGCTCATAATCCTGATCACGTCATATGACGTCCGGTCAGGATTATGCAACCACTTTGCAGCCGTCAATTGCCTATAGGGTGGGCGGCAAGTGGTTAAAATCCAAGTCTGGCTATCTAACAGGGATTCATGAGCGCATTACATTTTATAGTGACAAAGCAAATGCGCATACAGTTGTGCTCATAAGTTTACCCTGGCAGAATTTATGTTTTCTTGGCCATTTTTCAGAGAATATCAATTATACCACCAACTTTTCTTTCACTCATTGTTAGTGTTTGAAGCCATGTATTATCAATTAACTGTGTTTTTATTCTTTTTAAATCCTAATGGCAACAGAAACTATCCAAATGATCCTGATCAAAAGTTTACATACCCCCGTTCTTAATACAGTGTATTGCCCCCTTTAACATCAATGACAGCTTGAAGACTTTTGTGGTATTTGTGAATGAGGCTCTTAATCTTCTCAGATGGTAAAGCTGCCCATTCCTCTTGACAAAAAGCCTCCAGTTCCTGTAAATTCTTGGGCTGTCTTGCATGAACTGCACCTTTTGAGATCTCCCCAGAGTGGCTCAATGATATTGAGGTCAGGAGACTGATATGGCCACTCCAGAACCTTCACTTTGTTCTGCTGTATCCAATGGCCTTGTCCTTGTGTTTTGGATCATTGTCATGTTGGAATGTCCAATGTACGTCCCATGCGCAGCTTCCTGGCTGATGAATGCAAATGTTCCTCTAGTATTTTATAACATACTGCATTCATCTTGCCAACAATTTTGACCAAATTTCCTGTGCCTTTTTTGCAGCTCACACGTCCCCAAAACATCAGCGATCCACCAACTTACCTTTTATCATAGGTCTTGTTCACTCCTTTCTAAATGTAGCGTTTGTGGTTGTGGCCAAAAAGCTCAATTTTGGTCTCATCACTCCAAATGACTTTGTGCCAGAAGGTTTGAGGCTTGTCTCTGTGCTGTTTGGCGCATTGTAAGCGGTATACTTTGTGGCATTTGCATAGCGATGGCTTTCTTCTGGTAACTCGACCATGCAGCTGATATTTCTTCAAGTGCCTCCTTATTCTGCATCTTCAAACAGCCACACCACATGTTTATGGAGAGTCCTGTATTTCACCTGAAGTTATTTGTGGGTTTTTCTTTGCATCCCGAACAATTTTCCTGGCAGTTGTAACTGAAATTTTAGTCGGTCTACCTGACCGTGGTTTGGTTTAAACAGAACCCCTCATTTTCCACTTCTTGATTATTTTTTTTACACTGCTGATTGGCATTCTCAGTTCCTTGGATATCTTTTTATATCCCTTTCCTGCTGATCCCTTGACAATTTTTTTACTTTCCCCATTACTCAGAAATGTCAGTGCAGCACTGGATGAAACATGCAAGGGTCTGTCAGGAGTCCAGAAACTCATTGACCTTTTATACACACACACTAATTACAAGCAAACAGATCACAGGTGAGGATAGTTACCTTTAATAGCCATTCAAACCTCTTTGTGTCAACTTGTGTGCATGTTATCAGGGCAAAATCACCAGGGTATGTAAACTTTTGATCAGGATCATTTGGGTAGTTTCTGTTGCCATTATGATTTAAAAAGAGTAAACAGAGTTGATTGATAATAAATGGCTTCAGCCCAACACTAATCATGAGTGAAAGAAATGTTTTTGTGTTATCATTCATATTCTCTGAAATATGGGAAATAAATCATAAATTCTACCAGGGTATGTAAACTTATGAGCGCAACTGTATTTGTGTGTATAATATGTATATGTGTGAAAGATTCCTCCCTCCCCCCTTTAAAATCACATGTTGTTGCTTTGTAGCCTGAAATTAAGAAACCGTTTCTGTTGTATCCAGCTGTGTTTACTAGGAGAAAATGATACCATCCAAGTGAAAGATATAACACCAACATGTCAGGAAAAAAAAATACAATCACTGAGTTGGAAAAGGGATCCCCACCCTTCCTAAAAATGACTTTGTAAACTCAATCGGGTGTAGCTAATCATCTTCTCAATGGCACACAAAGCAATTTGACTTTTAACTGTGATCAGCTGTGGTCATTTTGATTAGCTCAGCTTGAAAAGGGCTTTCCTGGAGCATTAGGCTCCTTTCACACCGAGGCGGTTTTCAGGCGCTACCGCGCTAAAAATAGCGCCTGAAAAAAACGGCCCCTTTCACTCCAGTGTGAAAGCTGGAGGGCTTTCACACTGGAGCGGTGCGCTGACAGGATGGTGAAAAAAGTCCTTCTAGCCGCATCGTTGGAGCGGTGAAGGAGCTCCTAAACTGCTCCTACCCATTGAAATCAATGGGGCAGCGCGGCTATACTGCGGGCAGTTTTGACCCTTTTGTGGCAGCTAGCGGGGGTTAAAACCGCCCCGCTAGCAGCCGCAATACCGCCGGTAATGCCGACGCCACTCCTGCCCCAGTGTGAAAGGGGCCTTACAGTCCCTGGTAGTGCATGGGTGGCAAGGCACTGTCAAAAGATCTCCAGGATCAGGGGCTGATTGCTAATAGCACTTTAAAAGGGCAAAGCAGAGAATAGTATGGCATTGGTGGGAACAATGTTTTGTTTTTGTAAAAAAAAAAAAATTATTTGCTCAGAACTGCTCAGCTACACTATACAGTTGCAGTGAGTATATAGAAATCCTAATCTTTTCAATTCTTGCATTTTATCTCCAGATAGTTGTTGCCGGAGATTATTTTGGTGGTTATGTTACCAGTTTAGGTGCAAACAGTGTTTAATGGAGTTATGTTCTCTCAAAAAAAAAAAATTTCTCTCTTGGGTTTATGAATGGCTTTTTCTCCAGGCATCATCTTGTTTTTAATGTACATTAATATCTATTTTTATTTCCAACCTACATAGTTCTCTTTCAAGAGCCCTGCAGCCTTCCATCTTAATGCAAATGAAGCTGTCCAATGGGGAGTCCCATCGATTTGAAGTAAGTCTGTTATGTGTTAGAAGTGCTAAGCAGTTAAATTTTTCATAAAGTAACGCCTGTTATGTTAAGATTTGTTTATTTTCCAGTTGTTGAAACGAATTGTTTAAAAGTACCAACTGCCCAAAAAAAGTTCTCTGTTGCCTTGAAATCAACCCCTGAAGTCTGCTGGGAGACCAACATTTCAGAGTGTTCATCTCTTGGGTCATTTCCATTTCTCACTGCTAACCCCCACGTCCTCCTTCAGCACACAATGGTATGGCGGTGAGCAGGAGGAAACAGTTCAAGCTAAGGATGACTCAGAAGATCAACACTACTAGAAGTGTAGTTTTCCCAGCAAACTTTGGTAAACCATTTCATAGCAACAGAGCAGAGTTTAGAGGCGCAGCTGGCTGGAAAAGTACTTTTTCTGTTTCTGCTTTACAGGTAGGTGGTCTTAAAGGTGTTTTACATTTTAAAATATATTTCTTCAAGAAAACTTCTTTCAGGATTCCTGACGCCAACACTGAACTTGGTAAATAAATCAATGGGCAGGGGCGCTGTACAGTGCCTCAAAGATGCAGCTTGCAGGACTTTTTTTTTTGGCATCCTGCCAGCGCACCGCTCCAGTGTGAAAGCACTCGGGTTGAGTGAGAGGAGAGGCTCTTTACAGGTGCTATTTTTAGCGCTATAGCACCTTAAAGCAACTCGGTATGAAAGCAGCCTAATGAGTTTCAATTTGTATGCAGTCAGGCAGGCCCTTGCACTACATGGTTTTGGTAAATCTGAAGGCTAAAATATGTAGAAAATCTAATGGTGTGTATGGGGCTTTAGTCTACAACCGTCTTACCTCTTACCTCCCTGAAAACCGCCTTCTTGACCCCCCCCCCCCCCTACAGTCTGTCTTTTGCTTGCAGCACTCCAGAGAAACTGCCCTACTAAAACTCGCTAACAATTGTAACTAACTGCATTGGTGTGCCAGATGTGCCAGGGCACATCCTAATAACCCAATGTGCATTAGCATTGCCGCTCTGTGTGCTGGCAGGAAGATGGAAAAGATCCCCCTCTTACCAGCTCTGCCATAAGAGAAATTTCTATGTTCAAGCTATAGTTATATAATGGATATGGGCTTAAAGTGCATACCTGCAGGTTTAATTTGAGGGTATGTACATCCAAATCGGAGGAAGGGTTTAGGAATTACAGCTCTTAAGAATAGCCATTCCCTCTTTTCAAGGGACCAAAAGTAATCGGACAATTAAATCAAAAGCTGATCCATGGCCAGGTGTGGGCTACTCCTTTATTTCTTCATCAGTTAAGCAGGTAAAAGGTCTGGAGTTGATTCTAAGTGTGGTATTTATTGCTGTGAACATACATCATGCGTTCAAAGGAGCTGTCCACACAAGTGAAACAGGCTATTGTAAGGCTTCAAAAAGGAAACAAATCCATTAGAGAGAGAGAGGCAACATTAGGAGTGGCCAAATCAACAGTTTGGTACATTCTAGTGAGCTCAGCAACATAAAAAGGCCTGGATGTCCACGGAAGACAACAGCGGTGGATGATTGCAGGGCCCTCTCTATGGTAAAGAAAAACCCATTCACAACATCCAAACAACCAGACTACCTTTAGGGGGTGGGCATATCATTGTCAAAGTCTACAATTGATAGCAAATACAGAGGGTTCACCACAAGGTGCAAACTATTCATAAGCCTGAAGAATAGAAAAGCCAGATTAGACATTGCCAAAAAAAATCAAAAAAAAAAAAGCCAGGCCAGTTCTTTGAATGGATGAAACTAAGATTAATCTGTACTAGAATGACGGTAAGAAAAAAGTGTGGAGAAGGCTTAGAATAGCTAATGATCCAAATCACACAGTCATCTATAAAACATGGTGGATGCAGTGTGTTGGCATGGGCATGCTTGGCTTCCAGTGGCACTGGGTCATTCGTGTTTATTGATGTGACAGAAGACAGAACATATAGAGAGAGATACCATCGGCCCAGATTAAGTGAAATGTAGCAAAGTTGATTGGATGGCGCTGCACAGTACAGATGGACAATGATCCAAGATACACTGCAAAAGCAACCCAGGAGCTTTTGAAGGAAAATAAGTGGAATATTCTGCAATGGCCGAGTCAATCACCTGATCTCAACCCAATTGAGCATGCATTTCACTTGCTGAAGACAAAACTAAAGGCAGAAAGAGCCACAAAGGACAACTGAAGCCAGCTGCAGTTAGAGCCAGACAAAGCATCAGAAAGGAGGAAACAGTCTTTAGTAATGTCCATGGGTTCTAGACTTCAGGCAGTCATTGCCAGTAAAGGATTCTCAACTAAATATTAAAAATGAACTTTTTTTTTTATGATTATATTCAGTTGTCCAATTATCAGAGAGAGATTGCTTGTAGTTCCTAAAATTTTTACTTGATATTTAACCCCTTGAATTACAGCTGAAAGTCTGCACTTCAAATTTATTTTGATTGTTTAGTTTTATTATGGTGGCATACAGAACCAAAAGTATGAAAATTGTGTCAATTATATATGACCCTAACTGTACAGACTTTGAGGCGCTGTAGGACCTGTGTATGCATCAATGGGCAGTGCCGACAATGCACCTTTTTAAGCCTTTTTTTGGTCGTTAACTAGCGGGGGTTAAAAGTGCCCCGCTAGCGGCCGAAAAGCACCACAAAAACAATGGTGAAGCAATTGTGACACCCGTCCCAGTGTGAAAGTGCCCTAATGCAATAGGATGCACACACCTATGAATAACTGCTGTAACCAATGGCCACTAGTCCATACTTTTACTACTAGACCTCTCAGCAACCTTTGATACTGTTGACCACCCACTCCTCTGTAAACTCCACTGCCTTGGCCTCCAAGATTCTGCTTTATCCTGGTTCTCCTCCTACCTATCACAGTGTTGCCTATAAATCTGTCTCCTCCTCCTCCTCTACAGTTCCTCTTTCTGTAGTGGTCCCGCAAGGCTCTGTCCTTGGATCTGTTCTCTTCTCTATCTACACCATCTCTCTTGGTCACTTGATGACCTCCCATGGCTTCCAATACCACTTCTATGCCAATTACACACAGGTCTATCTCTGTACTTCTCACCTCCACTCCTTCAGTCTCCTCTTGCATTACTAACATTTCAACATGGATGTTGCACCACTTGCTTTAACGAAATCTCTAAAAAACCAAGCTGATTATGTGACCCCCCCCCAACCCCCCCCATGGCTTTTCCATCAAAATCAATCATGCTACTATCGGTCCCTCCCCTCACGCCAGGCTACTAGGTGTAATCCTAGACTCTGACCTGTCCTTTTAGTCCCAAATCCAAACGCTGTCAAAAGCTTGTAGACTTCACTTTTGTAACATCTCGAAAATGTGCCCCTTTTTAACGAATGAAGACACCAAGTTACTCATTCATTCCCTTTTTATCTCTCGCCTTGACTTTTGCAACTCCCTTCTCATAGGCTTACCTCTCCATCTGCTATGCCCTCTTCAGTCTATCATGAATGCAGCTGCCAGACTTCTCTACTTTACCAACTGCTCAGTGTCTGCCAACCCCTACACTGGCTTCCAATCCCCCAGCAAATTCAATTTTAAAATGACAACAACATACAAAGTCGTTCACAACTCAAGCTACATCACCAATTTTGTCTTCAAATGTCACCCAAACCATCCTCTCCCCTCTCTCAAGCTCCCCTGTATCCTCCTCCCTTGTTAGTCTCAAGGACTTCTCCAGAGCCTCTCTCATCTTCTGGAACTCTCTACCTTAATCTGTCCAGCTATCTCCTACTCTGGCTGCCTTTAGGTGATCCCTGAAAACCCATCTCTTCAGGGAAGCCTATCACGCCACCAACTAACTAAACTTTTATAACTTCCATCAGCCCATAATAATAATGTGACAACAATCAACCTATTGCCTAATAAGCACTCACAAAGCCTCCTGTTTACTATTTCAGACTATTAAGGGAGTTCCTAAGGAGTGTCTAAGACATGCTTTAGAATTCTGACATGCCTCTGTGTGACAAATGTCATTGTGGTCGACAGATACAAGTTTCTATTGTAAATTGGAACATGAAGCTAGGGCACACACCTTGTCCAATGACGCGCCACCCTCAGTGCAGATGTCACACAGTGCAGCGGCTGAGTTTTAAAGCTTAATGGGTTGAGTCGGATGAGGATTCACAAACACTAGTTCCCCATCACTGTTATGGGCAGATCCTTAGCCAAAAGACAGCCTGTTTTCACAAGGAGAGAGCAGACCCAATGGAGAACTGGTGTTTCATCTTCCGCATCAAGCTTCACCCACTGCTGGGGGTCATTGGTTGCTAGGAGGCTGCCAGCTGTGAAGCTGTCCTCGTCCTTAACAAGTGACAAATGAGGAGGCGGCAGCGGCAAAAATATTACTACACAGCGTATAGAGACGGGTGCTTCACCTGTTTCTGTACACCAACTTAGAGTTGGTCCTAATTACCTCCCAGTTTTGTTTATTTATTTATTTTATTTTTGGGGGGAGGAATTTATTTATTTTTGTTTTTTTTCATATAAAGTTACAAACTTAAGAACAGTCAACGTTCAGCACTACAATGCAAATGCATCAGCACTAGTGAACAATGCAGCTTCAATACAACATTTGTGACAAACTCATTTTAAAGAAATGAAGACAAAGCACATAATCACTTGCAACATCGGCCAGAATCTTTATTCTACAATCAAGGTGAAGCGGTGGAATTGTCATTAATCCAACCATCCACACCTTTTTTCAATTATTTTTTTTCTGCATACATAAGTAAAAAGTGCACAGGGAAAGAACAAAAAAAGAAAATGTACATTTAAAAATAAAAAAAAAACAGGCGCCAGGGTTTTTTTGAATCCGGCACATGGTATGTGAAAGCGCCATAGGGCCAAAAGCATGTAGTTGTTGGGTATTTATTGAATGCCTGTGAATGTGTTCTTTCAAGGTTTGTGACAGTTGAATTTAAATCTGTGCCAGTTATTTGCCTAGTAAAATGTAATTTGTTTGCTTTTCCAGGTTTCAGTTGCCAAGTTCCAGGAACTGAGATATAACGTTGCTCTGATTCTAAAGGAAATGAATGACCTGGAGAAAAAAAACATTTTAAAAATTCAGGACTGATTTTTATTGTGCACTTTACACAGGATCCTGCCTTGCTAGTACCAATCGGAATGTCTATATATGCCTACCCAGGTTTTGGAGATACAGGAGTACAGGAATAGAAAACAGAAGCTGTGCAAGTCACTGAGAGTAACGGTGTGTGCCATACTTATTGCAGCACTGAATTAACTGTATGCAGAAGCCCAGACCAAACGGTTATTAGTCTAGCTGGTTATATCATTGGTGATCAAGTGGCTAGACATGTGGTCTGTGACATCACTAAAGGGTCCAAGTATTATATTCTGCATTTTTTACAAAATCACCTTTTTATATAAAAGGATATCAATACAGCATTGTAGTAACATTACAGTACACATATTGGCACTGAATATAAAGTGACCAGTAATGGTGCTAGAGAAAAATGTATGTAATATAGAGTGAAGCTGCCCCTTTAAAGAGGAAGTAAACCCTGATGGGTTTACTTCCTCTTTCATTCCCTGCAAAGGCAAAGCATAATGGACTACTATGCATCGCATAGTAGCCCATTATGTGTCACTTACCTGACACAGGAGCCAGCGAAGTCACCGCTGTCCCCTGTAGTCCGCCGCATCCATCTTCTCGGTGGGTCTCGCAGCTTCGCCGCTGTCATTCATTGAAGCCGCGATGACTTCACTCCCGCGCATGCGCACGGGAGCCGAGAAGCGCGGCATTGCGCGGCATCTTCGTTATCGAGGATGCCACGCTGTGCGCCGCTGTCTACGGCACATGCGCCGTAGACAGAGGTGCCCATCTTTAGGCAAATATCTCCTAAACCGTATAGGTTTGGGAGATATTTCTTGGACCTACAGGTAAGCCTTAATCTAGGCTTACCTGTAGGTCAAAATGGTTTGTAAAGGTTTACAACCACTTTAAGATTACAGGAACCACTCTAATTGAATAAATAAATTTGTGCAAAAAAAAGTTGTGGCGCTACCTCATATGTAAAACTTCATCTTAAAACATAAGTGTTATACTCGTATATACCCTACGATGCTAGAATAAAAAAAAAAAAATCATAAAACATTTAATAAATCTACTCCAAATCAATTTCTCCAATATATCTTCACAGAAAAAATCCAATCACAGTGAGAAGGAAAATCTGAAAATTCTTCAAATAGTGCCGCTTTACCTTCATTATAGCTGCGCTATTCGGCCTCTAGCGGGACGCTTCTAGCTCCTGTAAAAGGGTTAAAACCACCTGCAAAGTGCCGCTGCAGTGGCGCTTTGCCAGCACTGCCCCATTGATTTCAATGGGTAAGGGCGCTTTAGGAGCAGTGTTTACACCATCCTGCAAGCGCACCACTCCAGTGTGTAAGCTCTTTACAGGTGCTATGCCTCAGTGTGAAAGTAGCCGTAGTATTTGATGTGTGTGTGTGTGTATATATATATATATATATATATATATATATATATATATATATATATATAGCACTTATGTTTTCAGATGAAGCTTTACATATGAGGTAGCGCCACACACAACCTTTTTTTTTTTTTCCTCAAATGTATTCATATTGGCATTGAAGCATTATTAACTATCAACCGCTTACCTTTACATAAAATGGGCACCAAGGTGTGTGTGCGCATTTCCATTTAGTGTTAAATGACCCAAGACCTGACTGTCACACGAACATTCTTTCGCCATGTGTTTTACCTGCTATTTGGATCAGTATGATGACTACCAGAAGTCAATAGCCCTGGTTACAGAGGAAATTACTGACTACTGACTGTGAAAAAAGATGAAGACAGTCCAAGCCACCACTGACCAACTTGCGATGGGAGCCGATTGTATCCAGGTGCTGGGGATGTTTCTGGAAGACTTTGTGAGGAAAGGAGTATTGCAGTCACTGTGACAACTCAGCAGCTTACCACTTTTCAGGCAGGTTGTTATCTTATCCTCTATCCAGGCCCTCTGATTGGAAACCCCTTATTAAAGTTTACTTCTCATGCACACAAATATGATAAACAAGAACAATGATCCTTGCTTAGACTTCTGATGCCGCATTGCCAAGTCTACAGATAGGAGAAATCCGCAGCGGGTTGCTGTCAAAGGTAGGCAGTTGCACCACTGAGTGTTCCCACCTGAGTGTTTTTCTTTGATTAGGTCTTGACAAGCCACACAACATCTGTGGTCTGAGCAGGGATCATAAACTCCAGTGTTTGTAACAAAAATATATAGAAGTATTTCCCTTCAGCACCTGGCTGCTGCTTTAGGACAGCAAGGTAAGATGCCTTGGAATGCTAGTAATTTACAGGTTGCGTACCACCGCATTACTTGAAGGGAAACTAATTTTGATTGGTTGTTGGTTACTGTACAACCCTTATTCTAGGCACTGTGGTCTTTAATAAACTCCATACTTCCTCAGGCATTCCGTAAATAAAAGTAAAACTGCCACATGCCTCTACTGTATTTTAGTATAAATAAGCTATGTGTCCATATTATAAATTTCTGAGTCCAGTTAAAAATCCGCTCAGATTACCTAACGCATAAGGAAATTCAGCCTTCTGGAGCACTTTTCTGGCCTCCTGTGCCAATGATGCTTGAAAAAGTCAATAAACGAGTATTCGTAGTGCTCATTTTTTATGCATTTGCTCTTGCGCGTACATATATAGGTTTAAGATGGCTAGATATGTGCCATCTAAGTTATTTTTTACAGGATTAAAGTTGCCCTAAAGCAGGCCATAGATGGTGTGATGTTCTTACCTAACACAGTGATTGTTTCTAGCGGCTAGAGCCTCTGGCAATAAATGCATGCTGATAATCGAACACGCTGGTTGTGCCCAAGTCGAACAATGGATCGACTTTGGTAGATTCCACTTGCCCATAGTTGGTTTGAATCTCAGCGGGTTTCTGCTGAGCCAGCTGAGATTCAAACCAACTATGGCCGGCTTAAGTGTGTGGTCGGCGCAAAGTTCATTATTGGTGTGTATGCATTCTCCGTCATGTTTAAATCTGATTTCACAAACACAACCCTTTGGTATTTTGAGGACTGTATGTCTCTCATACCACTTTATTACATGCAAGTAAATAGAAAGAAAGTCGTGGCTCAAATAAAAGGATTGTGAGACAAGGCAGAAAGATTTCTCATAAGACAATTTTCAGAAATAATTTTCTTAAAACATGTAAATATTAGATTAATGTATAGAATACAGTGAACCTGCGTTTTAAAGGGTCTCTGTCATGAAGCAAAACAGGGTTGAAAGTCATGCCTTGATTGAAGTGCAGCATGAAGGTTGCTGTGCATTGACTGAACGTGTTTATCTTTAGTACTTCTGAGATAGTATGGGCAATGTATATCAAGTAGTGACGGCTTCCATAGAGTCACTCAGATGTTTTTCATTATCTGACGTGCCTGAAAAATCAACTTTTGGGTACAGAGCATCGGACCAATTTTCTAATTCAGTTTCATCATTCTCTACTACATATGTTAACATTATCTACTTGGACTATACCTACATCTATTGTACATATATTCTTAAAAAAAAATAAAACCTTTCTAATAAATGCAGGTTTATGTGCATATGTCCTTTTTTTATTTTGTACATTTCTCTGCAGTCATCCAAAGCTTATTAAAGTGGTTGTAAACCCTTACAAACCACTTTGACCTACAGGTAAGCCTTAATCTAGGTCCAAGAAATATCTCCTAAACCTACACGGTTTAGGAGATATTTGCCAAAAGACAGGCACCACTGTCTACGGCGCGCAGTCGCACTGAACGCTCCGCTGTTAACGGCGATATGCCGCGAGTGGCGGCTCCCGTGCGCATGCGCGGGAGTGATGTCATCGCGGCTCCGTCGAATGACAGCGCCGGAGCACCGAGACCCACCAAGAAGATGGAGGCTCCGTACACAAGGGGACAGCGGTGACTTGGCTGGCTCCTGTGTCAGGTAAGTGACACATAATGGACTACTAACGATGTATAGTAACCCATTATTTTACCTTTGCAGGGAATCGAAGAGGAAGTAAACCCATCAGGGTTTACTTCCTCTTTATTGGTTGTATAACAAAATAGTATATACAAAAAAACAAAATGGTATATACAAATGTATGTGCCACATATATGCAGTTCATTCTGAGCTTCCTTTGATTGGCTTAGGTGGACAGATGTCATGATTGCCGGCTCAGTCAGAGGAAGCTTTGTATTAATTTGTACAATGCTCACTGTGAATGGCACAGCAACGCCACAATGAGAAGAGGCTACATACTGTACAGTGCACACAGCCGCTGCATCCGTTGGTAAATGGTTTTGACCAGTATGGTTCAAATGAACAAATTTCACAAAACCACAGATCGGCTTTAAATCTGTGTATTTACTCCAAATGTGAGCAGTTATTCAACATGACTCTGTTTCTGTGCAGGGCCTTCCTGTAATACATATCAGTCACTGCTGTTCTCTATTCTTGTGCAGGGTTGACTGGTCTTGTATCCAGGGCCCTGCTGTAGGTTTCGCCAGGTAGTCTGTAGTGGGGGAGCTTTCTCCATTTCTTGCTCTCAGCACAGCCTATGTGCAGCACAGAGATTATGTTCCTGCTAATTTTTCTAGGTAACATCTAGGATTGTAAAGGCATTTGGTGCAAAAAAAAAAAAAAAAAGTAGATTTATGATTTAAAGCAGGTAAAATAAGTATTGAACATGTCACCAAATTTTCACCACGTCCGTAACCCATGCAATCCCTACATACAAAGAAACCAAAACATATAAATTCAGAAAAGAATTTGTGATAAAACAGAATGACACCGGGAAAAAGTATTGAGCATGCTTACTGAAATGTATTTGGTAATTTGTACAAAATCTTTTGTTGGTAATGGCAGCTTCAAGATGACTCGTGTATGGAGAAACGAATCGCATGCATTGCTCAGGTGTGATTTTGGCCCATTTTTCGACACAAACCGTCTTCAAATCTTGACGGTTCCTTGGGCCTCTTCTATGAACTCTGATCTTTAGTTCTTTCCATAGATTTTCTATTTGATTCAAGGCAGGTGATTGTGCAGGGTTGACTGGCGCCTGTAAAGATCCTCTCCTGTCTCTCCAGTGTGAAAGCCCGAGTGCTTTCACACTGGAGCGGTGTGCTTGCAGGATGGTAAAAGAAAAAGTCCTGCAAGCCGCATCTGTGCAGTGCTGTAGAAGCGGTGTATACACTGTTCCTAAAGCGCCCCTGCCCATTGAAATGAATGGGGCAGCATTGCAAAACCGCTGGCAAAGTGCTACTGCAGCAGCGCTTTGCCGACGGTTTTAACCCCTTTGCGGCCAAAAAAAGTAGCCCCACTAGTAGCCGAATAGCACCGGTAATGCGGCACTAAAAATAGCGCCGCTTTACTGCCAACGCCTGCCCGTCCCCGTGTGAAGGTAGCATTATGTTCCCCAACCAAAGCGGATGCACGTGGGCAGGCAGCATCCTCTGGGTTAGTAATATTCTAGAAGCTTTTGATAGGTAGAGCATTTTCTACTGGTAATGGATGTGGGTTCCGTTAGCATATGCATCACTATTTTGTTGTAAGCTTTCAGGTGTTCACCTCACATAGAAGTTTTGAAATTCACATGTCTTAAAGTGGTTGTAAACCCTTACAAACCATTTTGACCTACAGGTAAGCCTAGATTAAGGCTTACATGTAGGTCCAAGAAATATCTCCCAAACCTATACGGTTTGGGAGATATTTGCCCGAAGACGGGCACCGCTCTCTACGGCGCATGCGCCGTAGACAGCGGCGCACTGAGCGTGGCATCCTCGATAACGAAGATGCCGCGTGTCTTGGCTCCCGTGCGCATGCGCGGGAGTGACTTTATCGCGGCTTCGCCCAATGAAAGCGGCGGAGCTGCGAGACCCACCAAGAAGATGGATGCGGTGGACTACAGAGGACAGCGGTGACTTCGCTGGCTCCTGTGTCAGGTAAGTGACACATAATGGGCTACTATGGGATGCATAGTAGTCCATTATGCTTTGCCTTTGCAGGAAATGAAAGAGGAAGTAAACTCATCAGGGTTTACTTCCTCTTTAACTGCTGGTACAGAAGAATCCAAGCTATCTGTACAGAAGATGACATTTTTTCTCTTGCTGCATATATTTAAAATATTCCACAATGTTACGCAACTTCCTATCCTTCGCCAGCAGAGGGCGCTCCAAATACTCCTCTCTGCATTGTAGACAGAAATCAACGCCAGACCCTTCCTGATTATCCAGCGCTTTCACAATGCAGTCATGGCAAAAGCTGTGTCCACATCTCAGGTATACCGGCTCTGTATAAAGATTGAGGCAAATGGTGCAGCTCAGTTTGACTCCTATTGCAACAGACCCCATTCTGCAAGGAAAAAAAAAAAAGTAGCAATGAAACAAATTCTGTGTATATATGGTGGGAACTTTCTCCTGTGAGTGGAAATGTTAATGAAAAATGTATGTATAGTCTACAGTTTTTTTTTTTCTGTCTGTTGCATAGATCCCAACTGTCCCTGATTTGGAACAATGTCCCGCTTTCCCCCTCATTTGTCCCTCTTTCTGGTCTGATCTATATAGTTGTATATAAAATGCACTTTTTATGTCCTACGCCAACATACATTTGCTACTACAGTAGGTGTCCCTCATTCCAATATTAAAATGTGGGGGGGTTATGCTGTTGTGCAGAGTGGAATTCCCTTTTTTTACTGTCCCAGAGGCACAAGAAAGACAATGGAAATCTCTGCAAAGTCAGTTTTCACAAGATTAAAGGGGTTGTAAAGGTAAATGTTTTTTCACCTTAATGCATTCTATGCATTAAGGTGAAAAAACATCTCACACTGCCGGCGCCCCCAGTCCCCCCGTTTTACTTACCTGACCCCTCGAAAATCCCGCGCTCGCCCCCGCCGTCCTCTTCGCCGCTCAGCCTGGCCGCTGATTGGCTGGAGTGGATGGATTGAAAGCAGCGCAGCCATTGGCTCGCGCTGCTGTCAATCACATCCAATGACGCAGCGCGCCGGGGGGCGGGGCCTTGTGATACAGCGAGCGGCTATAGCCGCCGGCTGTATCACGGGAGCGCGCCCGCAGTGCTTCTCACCAATGCGAGGGAGCTCGCATTAACGTGAGAAGCACCTGCGGGAGGAAGCTGAGACAGCCGCCGAGGGACCCCAGAAGAGCAGGTTCGGGGCCACTCTGTGCAAAACGAGCTGCACAGTGGAGGTAAGTATGACATGTTTGTTATTTTAAAAAAATAAAAATTTTTACTTTACAACCCCTTTAAGTTCCTTTCCCATTGGACAGTTTCCCTCTCCTTCCTGTGGGTGAATCTTCACAACACAAACCATGATAAAAACCTTACAGGGGTTCTAAAGCTGGCCATAGACCACAATTTGGCCAGTGCAGCAGGGATTAAAATTTCCGATCTATGGTTTTTCCCTTGTTGGAAAATTTTCACTCGATCAGCTGATTAATGTATTCTGATGGTGTGGAAGTCCCCGCAGTCATAATACAACAGTGCAGAGGATGTGTGGATGGGAGAATTGGTTCAGTTTTCTTTTGATCAGCCAAAAAAGTATCCATCTATGGCCCACCAGTCTTTCCCACTCAGACAAAAAAGCTGTTTATACAGTAATTCCAAAACTTGTGTAAGTATGGCAGTTTACATGAAACATCCAAGCAAATCAGAAAATCTAGTGATAAATATGCACTGAATAGCTGCTTGAGAAGTTTAAAAAAAAAAAAAAATGTGATTAGATTTAGGTCAACTGTTTTCTAGTTCATACTTTTGATTTGTGCCTAAGGTTCTTCGGTACAATTTTGTACTAAAAACATAGGGCGAGATCTAGTGTGCTCCTAATGCTTCCTTGGATGCCTCAAGCTTTCCATGGATTTTCAGACTATGAGGTTTATTTACTAAAGGCAAATCCACTTTGCACTACACGTGCACTGCATATGCACTTGGAAGTGCAGTCACTGTAGATCTGAGGGGTAGATCTGAAATGAGGGGAAGCTCTGCTGTTTTTATCATCCAATCATGTGCAATCGAAAAAGGCTGTTTTTTTATTTTCCTTGCGTGTCCCCCTTCAGATCTACAGTCACTGCACTTCCAAGTGCACTTGTAGTGAAGACTGAATTTGCCTTTAGTAAATCGACACCAGAACTGTTACCTGTAGACTAGGGCTGCAACTAACGATTTTTTTCATAATCGATATGTTGGTCGATTATTGTTTCGATTAATCGATGAATCGGTTAATAACCTTAAAAAAAAGTGTGGCGTATAATTTAGTTAATATGTAAAGTTAAAAAAAAAGGCAATTTATTCTTAAATATCTCTATATGCAGTGGTGAATATAAATAACCAACTATGTGGTTAGGGAGCAAAATATCTAATCTACTCTGAGAATAACAGACAGACAGATGTACTGTATATATTAGAAGGGATATACTGTATATACTATTAGAGGAGAGATATACTGTATATACCATTAGAGGAGAGATTACTGTATATACCATTAGAGGAGAGATGTACCGTGTATACTATTGGAGGGGATATATACTGCATATACTATTAGAGGAGATATATACTGTATATACTATTAGAGGGGATATACTGTATATACTATTAGAGGGGATATACTGTATATACCATTAGTGGAGAGAGATAGTGTATATACCATTAGAGGATATATAGTGTATATACCATTAGAGGATATATAGTGTATATACCATTAGAGGTTATATAGTGTATATACCATTAGAGGTTATATAGTGTATATACCATTAGAGGAGAGATTACTGTATATACCATTAGAGGAGAGATGTACCGTGTATACTATTGGAGGGGATATATACTGCATATACTATTAGAGGAGATATATACTGTATATACTATTAGAGGGGATATACTGTATATACTATTAGAGGGGATATACTGTATATACCATTAGTGGAGAGAGATAGTGTATATACCATTAGAGGATATATAGTGTATATACCATTAGAGGATATATAGTGTATATACCATTAGAGGTTATATAGTGTATATACCATTAGAGGTTATATAGTGTATATACCATTAGAGGTTATATAGTGTATATACCATTAGAGGAGAGATTACTGTATATACCATTAGAGGAGAGATGTACCGTGTATACTATTGGAGGGGATATATACTGCGTATACTATTGGAGGGGATATATACTGCATATACTATTGGAGGGGATATATACTGCATATACTATTAGAGGAGATATATACTGTATATACACTATTAGAGGGGATATACTGTATATACCATTAGTGGAGAGAGATGGTGTATATACCATTAGAGGATATATAGTGTATATACCATTAGAGGATATATAAGAGGGCCAGTATGGTGGCCCGTAATTATGGGAGGAGCCCGGAGGGTATATAATCAGACCACCCACAACGGTCTGTGTCGGTTCCAGTGCAAGGTACTGCACATCAAGGGGCTGACTCTTCTCAGCTCCCTCCCGGTCGTCTATCTGTGTGTCCAATCGTAGGTGCACTTCGGCTTCTTCATTCGTGGTCTTCGTCGGCGGTTCCCGCTCATGGTCGCAGATAAGTAGTATCCGAATCTTTTCATATCATGTGCAAACTTGCGGCTTATCGTGCTTACTATCCTGCACCCCTTTTGCAAAACCTACCTCTGAGTTGTTGACACTCATGTCCCGACGTTGTTCGGCACAGCCGAGTCGCTATCAGTTGTTCCTCGTTATCACTCGCCATAGGCTTCACTGGTTATAAAATTCACTATTCTCATCCTTTTTTGAGATAAACAGGTATTGTTTGTATGGGTTTCTGTGGCTGATTGAGGTGTAATTAAACCCACCTGATGTCTTACCTGCACTTGACTAGCCTGGGGGGATGGGTGGTTGATAGGTGTTTGGTTTCACAGTAAGGAAGGGCATACACTCTACAACCAATTCGTATCAGATACTCCTTACTGCCAATTTATATCAGATTCATCTCATACATTTTTGAGCTGATTCGTGTCAAATGCATTGCAGAGGCTGACTCTGCCAACTCACTGCATGTCCACGTAGTTGTACCTTCGAGATCGGTCGTTACATAGTTACATAGTTAGTCAGGTTGAAAAAAGACACAAGTCCATCCAGTTGGAGTCGTATATCTTCATTGATTGTCCCACGCTCGGACCGCTACACACTCGCTGTCGCAGGTAGGACTTTGTTGTTACCGCTCTTCTAAACTCCAATAGTTACCTTATCATGTTCGTTTTGCAAAGTCGCACTTATGCCCCCGTAAGTCTATGTCATCTTTCATGTATTTCATCCTTTCTACCCAACGCGGGTTTACTCGAGCCGATCACTTCACGGTCGATGCGGTCAAATCCGACATTCAAGCCCCTTACTCACCTCGCATCTACGGCCGATTCGAAATCTAGTCGCAACTTCGCTTCTATGTTTCGGATCCTCGGCAATCACAAGCCCCTTCAACCGTCATCACCATTTAGTTGATTCGAACCCAGCCATATCATCGGCAATACGGTCAGATCTGTTAATACGAGCCCCGTAGTCACCTCATATCTACGGCCGATTTGAAATCTAGTCGCAACTTCGCTTCTATGTTTCGGATCCTTGGCAGTCACAAGCCCCTTCAACCGCCATCACCATTTAGTCGATTCAAACCCAGCCATATCATCTGCAACACGGGCAGATCTGTCATACGAGCCCTGTAGTCACCTCGCATCTACGGCCGGTTCGAATCTAGTCGCAACTTCGCTTCTATGTTTCGGATCATTGACAATCACCAGCCCCTTCAACCACCATCACAATTCAATCAATCCGAACCCAGCCATATCCTCAGCGATACGGTCGGATCCCATATACGAGCCTCTCAGTCGCATCTACGGAGGATTCGAGTTTAGTCGCAGCGTCGGCGCAACGATTCCAGTCCTTGCCAAACGCAACTCTAACAACCAAGCCGAATCCTGTTGCATCTCCGACTCAAATGAGTCAAATCTTTCGCAGACTATTCCATAGCTATAGCCCAGTTCAAACTAGTCACATCGACTGTACGAATTCAGCAGTACTTACATTTGACCTTCTCAGTCTATCCATACATGATCGTACACAATTCTCTCCACCAATTTGCTCAGTATTGCGCACGGTCATTCCTACATAATCACATTTCCTCTATAACCTTTCTTTCGCCTTTCAACAAAGCTGCGTTCTTGCAATCGCTGCAAGTCTTTTCTGCATTTGGCTCAAAACTGCCAATCGTTTCCAGTAGCAACACTGCTGTTCACCTCATACCTACACACTTATAAATCCGCAAAACATTGCTTTCACCTTTCAAATCTCATCTCTAGTAGCAAAACGGCTGCTCTCCTCATTCCTACACACTTATAATTAAATTTATAGATTCAAATAAAGCTGCTTTCTTGCAAATCGCTGCAAGCATCTCTGCAATAGCTTAATACGGCCACTCATCGTCTCCAGTAGCAACACAGCTGTTCACCTCATTCATTCATTCATTCATTCATTCTCACCTCATAATTCAATTTATAATTCAAATAAGGCCGCTTCCTTGCAATCGCTGCAAGCATTTCAGCGAATGGCTCAAACTGCCACTCATCGTCTCCAGTAGCAACACGGCTGCTCATCGTTTTCTCTGTCGCTTTCCCCTTTTAGGCCAGTTAGAACACCAGTTAGTCCACCCTGCACCAGGTTTGGACAGTATCTCCCAAAAAAAAAAAAAAAAAAAAAAAAAAAACCATTGTCGAGGGCTTGCATCTTCACCAGGGGGCCAGCTTTGCCCCAAACAGCTCTTTGCAATCCCCATCGTCAAAACGAAATTCTCATGTCACCTTACTACAGGCTCCCAGTCAACTCAGTTCTCGACCACCAACCAGTCGACTTCACAACTAGGGCATAAAGTCAGGTGTGTAGTTCAATGGGATTCCCCCTTTCTCTTAAACACTCTTTCACTACATATTTTTACTTCACATACAGAATTTGACCTGCTCCTGAGGCGTTAGCAACTGTCACATACTTCTGTGCACTTCACTCTGTTTTCGAAGCACAAGCCTTCAATACGCAGACAAGGTCGCCTAATCTCCATACTTGCTGGCAGTGCAAGCATTAGTAGACCGAACCCACGTCAATTAACTACAGATCGCAACATTCCTACTTAGTATACCAGACTTCAGCTACCCACCCCAGTCCGCCCTGGGGCGCTCTGGTTCATTAGTCTGTGCCGAGCACAGACTGACACCCGAGCTATCGGTTACCTAGCCAGTCACCTCCTGGCTCACCTCGGTTGTTACGCATTCTTTTGAGTTTTCTAAAGTCACACTCAACAGCGCTCGAGCGCAAACCAACTGTCACTATGGCTGTCGTTCCTTGTCCTATTCTTCTTGTTTCCTTCCGCCTTTCATCTTATCTACCCAACGCAACTATCCGCTCCTACCTTTGCAACTTACCTCAAACATACCCCCCCTTGCTTTTAGTTGACGCCATGTCGCAGGCAGACAGTGAGGACTTTGCCTCAGCCCTGCCATCACCCTTTACGGGCTCAGCAAGCGGCGGTTTAGTCTCACAAGAGCTTGGACCAATAAAAAACAAATAAACAAAACAAAAAAAAACAAAAACAAAAAAAAAAAATATATAAACTCATAACAGAACGGTGTCGCAGGAGTAAATCCTACCCTGCTGCAGCCAGGAAACCAAGCCTTTAGGCTACTGTTTCCACCACCAGTGGCAGCCCTTCCAGGCACCACTTCAGTCTATCTTCTTTGCGACTACTCAGCTGCACTCCTGGGTAACCACACTGTCAGCAGCAGTCCCTGAAGTCCAAGCAGAGTGACAGCCCTGGAGGTACGCCCAGCCATGCCCCTACCAGCTCCAGTCACCACCGTCATTCCCGTACCTTCACTTACAGATGCACCATCGTCTTCCCTGCACACCTTGTCCTAGCAGGGCATCTAGGAGGACATCTTGGATGACAACGACGTTAACTTAGCATCCCTCCTCATAGCAGCACACAACTTGGCCTAGAACAAATCATATTCGCAGGGAGATGTCTCCGTCATCCTGAAGACCAGAGACCCTTTACTTAATCGCAAGCTCACTGTCACAGAGTTTGTGCGGGCCTTGGGGACAGTCAGAGACATGCTAGGCAGAGCAACCCCAACAGGAGGGTAGAATTGGACCCGTATCTGCACGCAGCAGGTCACAAGTACGCAGGGTGCCCATCCTTTGACTATCACTGCTCATTTTCAGCCAAGGCAGCAGCCAGACTCAAGGGGATCTTTTACCTCCCATCTTTTAGTGTTTCTCTTCCAGGCAAAGACCCTGACTAAATCCTTAAATTAAGATGTGCCAGCTATAGCAGATCTGCCCATGAGAGTCGAATTTCTCACAAATTGGAATGGCATGCCAATGTGTATTCCTTCAGCATCTCTCTCTTCATCTCAGGTAGTCATGGTCACCACAGCCTCCACAGGTCCTCGCCTCAATTTTGGTCAAATTGGGTTTATAGGGCCATGGCCGTCAGAAATCCTCTTGATTCATGGGTTCAGTTAGTCCTCCTCTTTGTTCGACCTCTACCCCATTGTCGCAGCAGCTCAAGTCTGGTGCAACAACTGGGCAGGACAAACAGTGGCGTTCGCCACAGACAACCAAGCCAATAAACCAATAAAGGAGGTCCTAGTAGCTGGCCATCGTGGCCTTCCTGTGCAGGCTGGTGCCACTATCCCCACAGCACCAATCTAACGTCCTATGCGTCCACATCCCAGACAAATGCAATAATCTGGCCGACGCACTACCCGTTAACTTTGCTTCGTTATTTTTTGTAGGAACCTGGAACCGATCCGACCATGTCTCTTATCCCACACTGGTCGTAGCTAACCTCGGATTCAAACAACACTTTCACGACGCTACCTGCCTTATTAATCTTTCACTATCTCACAACACCCTGAAGGCCTACCGGGCAGCCTAGAGGTTCTATGTCAGGTTACTAGCCTCAAACCCCAGAGCAATACCAAGAGTTCTCCATCACATCCCGGTCTTCATATTATGCCACCGCACACAGTTGGCATTGTCACACAATACCTTAGATCCCACTCAGCTGACATCCAGTATTTCATCCCCTTATGAGATCCTAACAAACCGTCTTGTTCGCCGCCCATACGGTCAAGACCATGTTGTGTGGTATTCACAGGCAATGACCCCCAAATCAGTATCAAACGGCTACCCGTCACCAGCGCCATATTCCGAGACATGTCTTTCATCCTGTCACATTCCCCTTTTGGCTAAATTCAGCCTGGTCCTTCAAGCAGCCATCTACCTGGCTTTCTACAGCTTCTTACGCCCCAGTGAATACTGTCACCATCCCAGTTGTAAAGTGTTACATAGACACCACCTCACACGCCATCAGACTTCATCTTGCTCCTCAGCGTGTCCAAAACACAATAGTCCGGTCCAGGGGTTGACCTAAAACCTTTCCAAGCTCTCAAAGCCTGGTGCCCCGTGTCCATCCTAGATCAATTTTTGGCCCATATGTTTGATCCCTCGCAGGACAGCCCATTACTACCGTTCTCGATTAGTACCCCAGGCAGCCACCAGTTCATTAGTCACGTCAGGTTCCTTTTGAGCACATTAGGCCAGGACCTTGGTCATTTTCTTGGACATTCTTTCGCATTGGAGCAGCATCAGCAGCCTCACGAAACGGGGGCCCAGTCCACGCGATCAAAGATGGGCAGGCGGGAATCCACCTGCTTTACTCAATACATCTCCAATCCACAAGTGGAAATGTCCTGAGCCTTCAGAAACTTTGCCCCGTAGTGTCTTGCTGTACATAAATTAATAATTACCTCCCTACACCAAATCTTTTGCGGCCTTCTCTTGGCATATCGCCCAGCAGAGCAGGGCTCACCGCCCAGCTCACCAGGGCTTACCTTACAGCAGACCAAGGGCACAATTCAGGTCTATTTTATGTTGTTAGTCTTGTGACGTGTTTATGTGTTCTTTCATATCTCTTACAGCGGAGGGCTCCAACCATAAATAAGAGGGCCAGTATGGTGGCCCGTAATTATGGGAGGAGCCCGGAGGGTATATAATCAGACCACCCACAACGGTCTGTGTCGGTTCCAGTGCAAGGTACCCACCCACCCATTTCCCTTCTTAGAGTACTTCACTTAAAACACGTTTCTCTACAGAAACATCCATTTACTTTCTTAAGGTATGCGGCCTTCTCTTGGCATATCGCCCAGCAGAGCAGGGCTCACCGCCCAGCTCACCAGGGCTTACCTTACAGCAGACCAAGGGCACAATTCAGGTCTATTTTATGTTGTTAGTCTTGTGACGTGTTTATGTGTTCTTTCATATCTCTTACAGCGGAGGGCTCCAACCATAAATAGTGTATATACCATTAGAGGAGATATACTGTATATACCATTAGAGGATATATACTATTAGAGAAGAGATATACTATTAAAGGGTCAATCTGGTAAATATCAACAGACTCTAACTTTAACCCCATTTTGTTACTGGCCGATTAATCGATTATGAAAATAGTAATCGATTAATTTCATAATCGATTAGTTGTCGATTAATCGATTAGTTGTTTCA
The DNA here is from genome assembly GCF_037356315.1 of Lithobates pipiens. Lineage (NCBI taxonomy): Eukaryota > Metazoa > Chordata > Amphibia > Anura > Ranidae > Lithobates > Lithobates pipiens. The sequence goes on along the minus strand of NW_027507685.1, from coordinate 21,317,619 downwards.
GCCCTACTGTAGACCTATTGCTTGCTCCTTTATCACCTTCATGATTCAGGGCATTAGAAATGCTTCTCAGAGCATACCTCCCAACATTTTGAGATTGGAATGAGGAACACCTACTAGCAAACGTATGTTGGCATAAGACATGCCCCCCTGCCACACCTCCCTAAAGGAGAATTAACCAACAAAAAAGGTTGATTAAATCAAAAAGTGCTTTTTTTTTTTTACCACTACTATTCCTTTATATTGGCTCTTAAAATTTACTAATGCAGCAATTTAGAATTTGGATAAACATTTTTTTAGCACTGGGAAACACTTTCTGAAAGAAAAAAAGTGCATTTTATGTACAATTATATAGATCAGACCAGAATGAGGGACAAATGAGGATTGAGGGACAGAGGGACATTGCTCCAAATCAGAGATAGTCCCTTCTCCTCTACAAGTTATAGCATCTAAGGCCGCGTACACACGGGCGGATTGTCTGCCCAACTTAGTCCGCTGAACCGTGTTTCAGTGGACAATCCGCTCGTGTGTGGGCTTCAGCGGACTTTTTCAGCGGACAGTCTGACGGACTAAGTCTTTCGGAATTTCTGTAATTTTGTCCGTCCAAACTTGGTTTCAGCGGACAGTCCGCTCGTGTGTAGGCAAGTTGGACGGACTAAGTATGGCGCATGCTCAGAAAGGATTTACACGCCGAAGGTTGCATTGCAGTGTATTGGACGTCGAATTTCTAGTCCCGTTGTACGTGCCGTACACGTCATCGCGCAAGCATTCAGCGGACTGTCTGTTCATCGTGTGTGGTCAAGTCTGTTCATTTAAAAGTTGAACGGACTGTCTGTCGGATTGTCTGACGAACTTAGTTGGGCAGACAATCCGCCCGTGTGTATACGCGGCCTAAGCCTTATTTTTTGTGAATTACTACCCTTAGGCCTGGTTCACACTATTGCGGGAGGTTGCAAGCAGGCCCGGATTTACTCCCTTTGCCTCTCCCCACACACACCCACACACCCACCACCACCATTCTCGTCCTTTGTCGATGACTGCTACGATAGAGCAATTAAAAACATATCTCCACACACGAGAACACTGAAAATAACTGGCTTTAATTGTACAGACTGCCGAAAATTTCTTTTAAAGATTATAGCAGTAAGAAACTCCCTACAAGTGTTTTAGTTCTAACTTCTCTTTTGGCAAACTCATCGATAATATCTTCGTAGGACAAAGTATTTTAAAAGTTCTGACTCAATGGCAAGTAAAGCTAAACTGTTCAGTCTTTCTTGACCCAAAGATTATCGATAATGCTGCCACTGTGCCCATAGAATGCAGCCAGTGTGAACTAGCGCATCAAAAGCAGCCAGTGTGAACTAGCACATCAAATGCAGCCAGTGTGCGCATCAAATTTTAAAACTTTCTACTTTTCCAGTTCTACACATGGGGTGCGGGAGCCACCAGCAGAGGAGAAAGAAGACCTACCTTGTCCTCCTCAGCTCCTAATCTGATTAATTCCTCCACACTGCTGCTGCTAGTTTCACTTGACTCCACTCTGTGCCACGGTCAGACTCCTCCTACCGAGGCCTCTGTTCCTCAGAGTCCGATCATGCTTGCTTGCAGGCAGCATAGCAAGGGGCGGGGCCAGAGCGTCAGTGGAGCTCAAGGCCCCGCCCACCCACGGCCCGCTCCTTGATCAAATAAAAAGCAGCACTGCGTGTGCGTGCTGCTCATGCCGGCAGTCTGATGACTGTCTGTGACAGACAGTCATCATTTTTAGCGCCGATTTGCAGGCAGCGCATGCGGCGCCACCCCCTGCATCACTGCCTCCCCGAGGCCTGGCCTCAGTGGCCTTGTGGGAAATCCGGCCCTGGTTGCAGGTGCAGGAATTGAGGTGATTCCCGCAACCACCTGCAGTCAAAACGCGTTGCTTTTTAAAAACTAAGCAGGGCTGCCATTCATTATTAATAGCACCCCCACACATCTAAATTCCCAGTGCATTTGCTGAAACCGCAGGGAAATTGCATTGTGCAAAAACATTAAAAGTGTATTGAAAATGGTGCTGCCATGTCTGTGCAAACACAGTATAGTGCGAACCAGGCCTTAGTGCTGACTATACATACAGTAGCCTTTACCATCAGTCAACTTGTTTGCTTCATGCCATCCTCAGACAACTTCAGTAATGGGATGTTGTACTGTTAGCTAAATTGATCAAGCAGAAAGTTTGACATTTAAGAAATATTCTTTCTTAAAATGTATTTTACCATAAATATTTATTTCTGTGTGTGTTGAGATTCTGTATTTTATAAATCTGTATAATTTTCATGTATTTACTACCATTTGAAGTAGATGGTTGACCCTGGCGGTCCCCTTTCTTCCTTGTTCTAAACCAGTAGTCTCCAAACTGTGGCCCTGGGGCCAGATGCAGCCCTTTGCTTGTCTTTACCCAGCCTTTGAGACACTATTCCTGCTACTTTTATTAATATTACTGTTCCTACTACTGAAAACCAACAATGGGGCACTAGCCCTCCCACTGGCACCAACAATGGGGCACTAGCCCTCCCACTGGCACCAACAATGGGGCACTAGCCCTCCCACTGGCACCAACAATGGGGCACTAGCCCTCCCACTGGCACCAACAATGGGGCACTAATCCTCCCACTGACACCAATGATGGGGCACTAGTCCTCCCACTGACACCAATGATGGGGCATTATTCCTCCCACTGAAACCAGTGATGGGTCATATTTCTGCCGCTAATACTACAGAATGGGCATTGTTTACTCCCACTGAGTACAATTCGGCCCCCCCTAAAGTCTAAAGGACAATAAACTGTCCCTTTGTTTAGAATGTTTGGAGACCCCTGTTCTAAATGGAACACACAAAGCACAGAAGCTTATCTGTGTTAGCTTGGTCACTTTTCATCCTTTGATCATTCAGAGGCTTAGGATACCATGTGGACATACAGCATGCTTGTATTGGGTAGTTTCTTCAGCCACCACTCCCCCTACCAATCACAGTCTGCCTCTGGCACAAACCCCCTCCCATTCACAGCCTGCCTCTTGCCGCAGGCTGAGCAAACTATGGAATACAGGCACACAGTGTGTCTGCGCAGGGCCTTGTAACACCGATCCCCTTATTTTCGGGAAGAAGAAAATGGAAAATTGTATACTTACCTTTCCGTAATTTTCCTTTCCTGTCGCATCTTCATGGCAGCATACACTCTGGGTTGTGACTCCGCCCCCACAACCTGATAGGACCACATAGCTATAAGATGAAGATACGCCCCCCGCCCCGGTATTCTCTGTATATATGAATCACCTTTGTGGGTGGGATATTGTATGCTGCCATGAAGATGCGACAGGAAAGGAAAATTACGGAAAGGTAAGTATACAATTTTCCATTTTCCTGTCGCATCATGGCAGCATACACTCTGGGGATTAACTCGCAGACTGGGTGGGAGATGCAAAGGTAAACGTTTATTAGCAAGGAATAGAAGAGTTGGCTTGAATAATGGACTTTCCCAATTCTACTGTTGATAGCTGAGCTGAGTCCACCTTGTAGTGAGAGATAAAGGTGTGCTTGGAGGACCAAGTGGCCGCTCTGCAGATGGTTTCCACTGAGACCCTACAATACGCTGCCCAGGAGGTGGCCACTGCTCTGGTGGAATGAGCCCTAAGGTCTTCAGGAATTTGCGACTCACTCAGCAAGTAGGCCTTCACCAACCAGGAGGCAATGGTTCGGGTCGAAGCTGCTTGACCTCTCCTAAGGCCATAGGGAATGATGAAGAGGTTCTCCGATCTTTTAAAGGATTTGGACAGGGAAAGATATTTTATGATTTTGCACCTTACATCCAGAGGATGAGGGTCACCCTGGTCTGTGTTAAGAGCTGGCAAGTTGATTTCCTGGTTGAAGTGAAAAGAGGATGCCACCTTTGGGATAAAGTGATCTAAGGGCCTTAGAACTACCCTGTCCGGATGAATGATCAGATACGGCTCCTTAATCAGTAATGCTTGCATCTCTGAAACTCTCTTCGCTGATGTGATGCGACCAGGAAAGGTGACTTTTAGTGTCAGGTGCCAGAGGGAGATGTTTTCCAGCGGAAAACAGGGTTCTTTGGATAGTACCTCTAAGATGACTGATGGGTCCCATGTTGGAAAGGAAGGCTTCCTAGGTGGTCTTAGTTTAAGACAGGCCTTCTGAAATTGCATAACAAGGGGATCGTGAGCCCATTTAACCCCTGTCATGGCGGATAGAGCTGACACCTGAACTTTCAGAGTACCAGAGCTAAGACCTTTGTCTAAGCCTGATTGCAGGAACTCTAGGATCAGGGGAGCCGAAAGGGAGGACAGATCCCGGCCAAGGTCCTGAGAGAAGACGACAAACTTCTCCCAGACCCTGCGGTAGGTGCAGTTGGTGGTAGGTTTTCTGGCCTGGAGCAGGGTATCAGCTAACTTCTGGGAGCAGCCCTGACATAGATACCTAGCCCTCTCAGCCCCCAAGCCATCAAGTACAGCTTCCCCGAATCTGGATGTAGTAGCTGGCCCTGGGAGAGCAAGTCGGCTGACAGGGAAGAGCAAGAGGGTCTGCCGTGCTCAGTTGTAGGAGGGTGGTGAACCATGGCCTTCTGGGCCAAAAAGGAATCACCGCTATCACCAATGCCGTTGATCTCTTGAGCCTTAAGAGAAATCTCGCATCAGGGGAGTCAGAGGGCAGATATACCCGAGATGGAAGTTCCAGGGATGCTGGAGGCAGTCTGTCCCCTCCGCTAAGTGAAAGGGAAACCTCGACAGGAACCTTCGGCATTTGGAGTTTGCCGGAGTCGCAGCAAGGTCTATGTCTGGTTGACCCCAGGTCTGGCAGATGAGGGAGAAGGCCTGAGGGCTCAGGGACCACTCTTTGTTGAAGGCGAACTCCCTGCTGAGCGTGTCAGCTAAGATGTTCTCGAACCCCTGGATGTAAGTCGCCCTCAGGTCTGACAGGTTCAACTGTGCCCATTCAATCACAGGGAGAACTTCCCGCATCATGGAGGGACTCCTGGTCCCCCCCTGTCTGTTTATGTAGGCAACAGCAACCTTGTTGTCCATCCTTAAGAGGACCTGCTTCCCCCTTAAAAGGGAGCTGAAGGCCAGGAAAGCCTGTAGAGCCGCCCTCATCTCCAGCACATTCGATACCGAGTCCCGTACTTCGAAAGGCCAACGGCCCTGCGCTGCATGGGACTGGTAGTGGGCTCCCAAACCTTCTAGACTGGAATCCATGGTCACTACCTCCTGAGGAGGGATGACTATGTGTTTGCAATTGTTTAAGTTGTGGGGACCACAACGCAATGAGCGCCTGACTGTCTCCGAGATCCGGATCGTCTGGGTCATGGATGAACCATCCCACTGATGTAGGAAGGAGTTCTGCAGAGGTCTGGTGTGCCACTGAGCCCAACGGACCGTAGGAATTGTCGCTGATAGAAGCCTAGAAGGCTGAGGCATACTCTGGCCGACAGGGATCTTGCTAGAATGGCCTTCTTCACCTTCCGGACCAACAGGGAAGACTTCTCCAGAGGCAGCTGCACTGTATTCAACTGGGCTCCTAAGAAGATCATTCTCTGGGTGGGCCGAGTCTGGCTCTTCCCCCAGTTTATGTGCCATCCCAGATTCTGCAGAGTGGAGACGAGGATCTTTCGATGCTGTAACAGCGACTCCCGGCTGTCTGAGAGGAGGAGAATATCGTCCAGATAATGGTGGACTCGCAGCCCCCTCTCCCTCAGATGCGCGATAACGGGAAGAAGGACCTTTGTAAATGTCATGGGAGCCGCAGAAATTCCAAACGGAATACTTCAGAACTGAAAGTGTCTGTGGTTTAGTGAAAAACTGAGGAACTTTTGGAGTTCTGAATGGATAGGGATATGGAGGTAGGCGCCCTGTAGATCTATGGAGAGCATCCAGTCCCCCAGAATTATGGCCTGGAGGATAGACTGTAGGCCCTCCATTTTGAATGCTTCTACCTGGATAGAGCGGTTTACGTTTAGATCCAGGACCGGACGTAGGTCCCCTGATTTCTTTTTTTACTAGAAATAGAGGGGAATAGAACCCCCGACCTCTTTGGGATAGGGGCACCTCGGTAATTGCTTCCTTTTGGAGCAGATCCTGAACGTATCGGGTCAAGGCTAACCTCTTTTGCCGGGATGACGGGAGGTTTGTTGGGCAAAAATGGTCCCCCGGGGGAAGTCACCTGAATGACCATCTGTGCCCGACGCGAACGGTGGTTAACGCTTATTGTTTTCCCCCAGACCAGCGTGAACTTTGAGAGTCTGGCCCCCAGCACTGCTGGCTGGGCGGACGCACCTTCCACAGGACTTCTGGTCAGTAGATGCTGGGGTCCTGGGCTTCTGGGACGTCAGGAAGGACGTTTGAGGGGCCTTCCAGTTCCTTCTGTACTCCCTACCAGGCCTGTAGGACTTGGCATCCCTGTACCTGTCCGGGAGGTTACGCTTAAAGGGAGGAGGCCTCTGAAGCTTTGGCTTTCTATCCGAGGGGATAAGCCCTGATTTTCCAGCAGTGACCTTAGAAATAGCAGAGTCCAATTTTGCGCCGAAAAGGTTCTCACCATCATACGGGATGCAGCACCAATTGGGCTTGGAAGCAGGATCTGCTGCCCAGGGTTTGAGCCAGAGAGCCCGTCTGGCCATTACCAAGGACAATATAGCCCTAGATGCGGACTTAATAGCATCCACAGATGCCTCTGCCACAAAATCCCCTGCAAGGCTTAGTTCTTGCAGGGCCCATACTATCTGGTCCTGATCAGCGCCTTGGATACAAGCTTTTCTGTGCTTGCTGACCAACTGGCAATAGCCTTACCCACAGCTCCAAGAACCATTGCTGGCCTGCATACGCCTCCTGCTGCTAAGTAAGCTCTTTTGAGATCAGTATCGATCTTCCTATCCAGGACATCCTTGAATGACACAGCGTCCTCGATAGGGAGCGTAACGTGTCTGGCCACACGCATGAGGGATGCATCCACCACTGGCGGGGACAGGAGAGATTTAATTTTAGCCTCCTTTAGAGGATATAGTTTGGCAAGCCGATTGTTAAGACTTGCTTTCTTCTCGGGTCTCTGCCACTCGTCTCTGATAAGTTCCTCCAACTCATCAATGAAGGGAAAGGCTTCGGGTTCTCTCATCAGGTTCGGGAAATATTTTCTCCTTTTGGGTTGGGCCTCCTGTGGTTCCTCCCAGCTAATGGCCCCCTTCACTGACCTCACAAAAGGCTCTATTAGGGAGAAGTCAAAGCCCGCTGAAGCCTCTAGTTCCTCCTCATCTGAAGGAGAATCATTCTCTCTGGAAGTACTTGGGGGAGCCAGCGAAGCACCCCGTGGAGATAACTCCGTGTCGGGAGCGACACGTGGGGCAGAAGACTCTGTGAGCTCTCTGTGTTCTTGCCCTTTCTCTCTGGTGGCTTCTTCAAAGCACCGGCGGCATGCCAACATATCTGGAAGGGCTATGGCCCCGCATACCCAGCAGGTATTTTCATAAGGATGGGAGTGACGTGCTGGTGAATGGCGCCTCCGGTCAGGGGATCTTCTTCGGCGGGAATGGCTGCGCCTTGAACAAGACCTGGAGCGACTCCTTCTGCGACTCCCTTTCCCTGAGCGACTTCCTCCACCCGAATGGCTCCGCCTATGGCCAGAGCGGCTTCTTCTATGCGAGGAATCTCTGCGAGATGATCTTGCGGACCTGATGGGGCTAACCATTTAGGTAGCGCTAGTGCGTCCTGCTCTCTTTTTCGATCTTCTCTACTTACCAAACTCCTCCCCTCTTACCTATTATGCTGGTGGTGATCTGCTGGAGCAGTGGTCTCCATGGATAGGGAAACAGAGAAAGCCTGAAGACACAGGTAACACAAAAAGGTAAGGAAGATAAAGCCATAACAGAACCAAGAGGGGAATAGAGAGAAGAAAAATACAGGGAAGATACTTACCAAACAGAGAGGCAACACTGGGGTAGAAAAAAACAGAAATGCAGCAGTCATGAAATTCAGCTGAGCACAAAAAACAGGCAAAAAAAGACATCTGCGTTAAAAAAGGCATCTTCCCCTTTTAAAATTGGAGCCGGGGTCATGTCCCGCCCGCACATGCTCAGTAGTGCCATGCGGCCGCCGGCGCCATCTTGGAAAAGGGAAAAGACATAGATAGACATACACAGGCTGCCCAAAGTGCACAGTGAGCATGTGCAAAGCGGCAGAGTGACCAGGAAGAGAGCTAAGGAAAAGGAAGTAAAATATGGCAGAAAGGCAACACTGGGGTAAAGGCACCAGACAACCTAAGGTGACAAGAGATACTGAAGGCAGAGAGTATGCTGTCAGGTTGCAGACAGAGTGACACCAGGGAGGAAGAGGAAACCGGAGACCACCGCAGGTACTAAGCCTGTTTAAGGCTTAAAGACCAATCTTTTTATTATATGCCTTCAGCCTATTTAAGGCTTACTTCCAACGGCTATAGAGGCAATGCTCTGTTTGCAGAGAAAAAGTATTCATACCCCTGAGATCACCAGAGTGGGGTTCCTTCCATTTAGCTTCCTTTAGAGGCTGTACCGGTAAGGACTTCCACCCAGGAGAGGCTAGAACCTGGCTGGGGCGAAGCCGTAAGAGGGTGATGATCCGTGCGGTCCCAACAGGTGAGGAAAAATAAGAGAATACCGGGGCGGGGGGCGTATCTTCATCTTATAGCTATGTGGTCCTATCAGGTTGTGGGGGCGGAGTCACAACCCAGAGTGTATGCTGCCATGATGCGACAGGAAATGCAATTTTCACATCGACTCAAAAAGGTTCTGAAATGAAGCACAAGCTGTTATGGTGCCTGCATAGTTATACAGTATCTCACAAAAGTGAGTACACCCCTCACATTTTTGTAAATATTTTATTATATCTTTTCATGCGACAACACTAAAGAAATGATACTTTGCTACAATGTAAAGTAGTGAGTGTACAGCTTGTATAACAGTGTAAATTTGCTGTCCCCTTAAAATAACTCAACACACAGCCATTAATGTCCTAAACCACTGGCAACAAAAGTGAGTACACCCCTAAATGAAAATGTGCAAATTGGGCCCAAAGTGTCAATATTTTGTGTGGCCAGCAATGCGGCTTTAGGGAGCCTCTGGGTAACTGCGGGAAGATGGAATCAACCCTTGGGGACACCCTGGAAGCGTTGAAATTGAAGAGAACAGAGGGCCTGGGAGCTTTGGTGGGATGCCTGTGATGGTTTGCGGGGAGGCTGTACCAAACGTGGCGGGAGGACGAGAAGGACGGTTTCACTTGGGTTGGAGGGAGATCCAGATGTAAGTCCGGAAAGTGGCGTCTCAAATCAGGCAAGGAGGATGGTTGGACTTGGCGACCTTGGTGGGAAAAAGAAAGCTTAAAGGCGAACCCACATCTGTGTTTAATACCATGGGTTTCAGGATTTGGAGATATTGTTTCAAGTTTCTTAATTTTGCGATTGTGACTGGGGATAGATCCGCAAACACTTGGAGAGAATGATTTTGAAAGGAGAGATCTGGGCGTTTCCTCGCCGCTTGTAAAAGTCTCTCTTTAGTGCGGTAAAAGTGGAACTTTATAATGAAATCCCTGGGAGGGCCATCTGCCGGTTTAGGTGCAAGGGATCTATGAATGCGGTCAAATTCCAGGCGTTCCAACAGAATCTCAGAGGACTTGTGTCTTTTTTCAACCCGACTAACTATGTATATGTAACTATGTACTCATAGTCACTGACCCTAACAGGTATGTAGCTAGAGAATCCTGGCTTAACAGTCTACATGCTTGTTTAGTGCCCCAATAAATGAATATGATTACATGAAAGCCAGGTAATTAGCATTTGAGAAGTCAATGAGCAATGGAAGCTTACATATTTTCCACAGTACAGTTTTCATTTACTACCAGAAACCTTCATTTCACACGTACACTGTATTACAGTGCATTACCAAAAACATGTTAAAGAGGAAGTAAACCCTGATGGATTTGCTTCCTCTTTCATTCCCTGCAAAGGTAAAGCATAATGGACTAGTATGCATCGCATGTGTCACTTACCTGACACAGGAGCCAGGGATGTCACCGCTGTCCCCTGTAGTCCTGCGCATCCATCTTCTCGGTGGGTCTCGCCGCTCCGCCACTGTCATTCAGCGAAGCCGCGATGTCGTCACTCCTGCGCATGCGCACGGGAGTCACCACGCGCGGCATATCGCAGTTGACGGTGGCGCGCTCAGTGCGCCTGCGCGCCACTGTGTACGGCGCATGCGCCGTAGGCAGCGGTGCCTGTCTTTCGGTAAATATCTCCTAAACCGTGTAGGTTTAGGAGATATTTCTTGGACCTACAGGTAAGCCTTAATCTTGGCTTACCTGTAGGTCAAAGTGTGTTGTAAGGGTTTACAACCACTTTAACATGCTAACACAGCATAACACAATTTAAAACAAATCTGCATTTATTTATTTTCGAATGATTCACATGACTAGGTATCTTGGGGTATCATTAAAAATGAATGGTGTTGCTCCATGTATTGGAATAGCCCTGCAACACACAAATGTGAGCACATTATAGATACCATATTGTAAATTTAAAAGTAAGAATGTAAAAAAAAAAAAAAAAAAAGACCCACAGTCCTTGTCAAATATACACATATTGCCATACTTTACATACAGTATATTCCAATGGAAAAAACATAACATGAAAAAGAACTAGACCTGGTCACTAACCATCTCCATCGGGGCCACTGATCAGACAGTACAACCAGCCCTCCTGTTCTGGGCCCAAGCCTCATCAGTTCAGAAGCAGGGCCTGGGCACCTGCCGAGCAGGAGCCCCAGTAGTACCGCCTTATTGCTGACACTTATGACTCTTGTGCAGTGCCGCTGGCTTCTATTTTTCTTTTCTTCCTCTGAAGAAGAAAGATCGGTTCTAGTATTTGTACCCCCTTCCCCCTGCTGTCTGGGACCCCTGTGTACCCCTTTCCCCCTGCAGTGCTGGCATTTCCCCTTCCCTCCTCTTCCGCTAGCAGCTGCTACGGGCACACAGATGGGTTATTTCAGGATAGTAAGATAGGAGGGCTCACCATCCTGAATGAACATACCACCCTAAATGAACACTGAGCGATCAGAACCGATTGCTCAGTGTGGGAGTGCAGATAATGCCTCTGTGCTGCTATTCACTTGAATATGTCTTGTTTAACGGGGGGTATAACTTCTGCCATGGCTGCAAAGCATAGCATCACAGATGTTGCATTTTAGCAAAAATATAATTTGATATTTTCAAAGGAGGGGGGCCTATGATTTCTATCAGCAGCCCTGATCTCCATAGGGGAATGGAAACCCCTGTGCTAAGCTCCAAAACCCAATTATATGGAATACCGCAGAAGCCAAAAGGGATGTCACCATATACAATGCAGCCTACCAATTAAACCTTAGCACATTCCTACATTATACATATGTAATTAGAAATCCTTGCAACTTTGCTTTAAAAGCACAAATCGCTGTTCTTCTGGGAACTGGTATAGTGAATTGAAGTGAACCCTGTTTGGCTAGTCCCTTCTACATAAACCTAGTTTGTAGCTCTACTCCAGAGATTTCAGGTTATTTAACTGGAACATGTGTTGTAATCTGTGTTGCCTAACAGTTCCTGTTCAGTAAATTAGTTATGACTGCAAACATGCTGACTGCCTGCAGGTGTTATAAGATTGGTGGTTGATAACATCGAGCTATTTGTATGTCTGTAGGTGCTTTGTGATCATGGCAGATAGGGATGAGCCGAACACCCCCCTGTTCGGTTCGCACCAGAACCTGCGAACGGACCTAAACTTCGTGTGAACTTTAGAACCCTATTAAAGTCTATGGGACTCGAACGTTCACAATCTAAAGTGCTCATTTTAAAGGGTAATATGCAGGTTACTGTCCTAAAAAGTGTTTGGGGACCCGGGTCCTGCCCCAGGGGACATGGATCAATGCAAAAAAAAGTTTTAAAAACGGCCGTTTTTTCAGGAGCAGTGATTTTAATAATGATTAAAGTGAAACAATAAAAGTGTAATATTCCTTTAAATTTCGTAGCTGGGGGGTATCTATAGTATGCCTGTGAAGGGGCGCATGTTTCTGGTGCTTAGAACTGTCCCTGCACAAAGTGTCATTTGTGCAGGAAAAAAAGTCTTTTAAAATCACTTGCGGCTAAATTGTCGGGTCCCGTAATACAGAGAACACTCAATGAGTGTTCTCTGTATTAGCCGACAATTCATTCATTCATTGATTAAAAAAAAATAAAAATAAAAAAAAAGCGTGGGGGTTCCCCTAAATTCAATTACCAGGCCCTTCAGGTCTGACATGGATATTAAGGGGAACCCCGTGTCAAATTAAAAAAAAAAATTGACGTGGGGGTCCCCCCAAATATCCATACCAGACCCTTCAGGTCTGATATGGATATTAAGGGGAACCCCGCATCAAATGTAAAAAAAATTGACGTGGGGGTCCCCCTAAAAATCCATATCAGACTCTTTATCCGAGCACGCAACCTGGCAGGCCGCAGGAAAAGAGAGGAGGACGAGAGAGCGGCCCCCCTCCCTCCTGAACCGTACCAGGCCACATACCCTCAACAGTGGGAGGATGCTTTGGGGGTCTGTGACCCCTCAAAGCACCTTGTCCCCATGTTGATAAGGACAAGGGCCTCATCCTCACAACCCTGGCCGTTGGTTGTGAGGGTCTGCGGGCGGGGGGCTTATCAGAATCTGGAAGCCCCCTTTAACAAGGGGACCCCCAGATCCCGGCCCCCCCGTTTGAAATGGTAAGGGGGTACAAAAGTACCCCTACCATTTCACAAAGAAAGTGTCAAAATGGTTATATAAGACAAACACACTTTTGAAAAATTCCTTTATTAAAAATGAAAAAAATAAAAAAAAGATTCCAGCGGTGCTAATCCACTCTTGCTATCCAGCGACGGGTCTCCGGGGTCCAGCGATGGATGATCATATCCAGCGACGGGGGATCTCTCAGTCCAGCGCTGTCCATACATCCTTCTTCTGTCTCCACTCCGGAGACACTGCAGAGAGCCCAGCGCTGACGTTTCTTATATTAGGAGGGCGGGGCCACCCGTCACCTGACCCCGCCCCTCTGACACTGGAGAGGGAAGCCAGGGGTTCCCCAGTGACGTGTGGGTGACCCCGCCCCCTCTGATGTAACGCAGGTTTCCGTTACATCAGAGGGGCGGGGTCACCCACACGTCACTGGGGAACCCCTGGCTCCCTTCACCAGCGTCAGAGGGGGCGGGGTCAGGTGACGGTAATGTAGGCCAGTGTACATGAAGCCTAAAAAAAAAAACTTAATTTTCAAATAAATGATTAAACTTTGTAATTTATTAAAGAAAAAAAACTAAATTTTTTTGTGTATATCAGTTTTATTGAAATAAATTAGAGTTAGACAAACCCGTGCAATTATACCATCATATGACTATAGCATAAAAGAAGAAACAGGATTATCACTGCAGGGTGAATAAAGTCCCATGCCTCAAACATGGGGCACAAGAGAATGGTAAAAAAAAAATTAAAAATAGTGTCTGAAACTCCTTATTTACCAGAAGAAAAATACATACATGAAAAAATAAATAAAAAAATGATAAGCAAAACTTTTGCATGACCTGCTGTAACTGCATTGACCATAATGCAGCTACAGCAGGTCATTCACCTATAATAAAAAAGATACAAATTAGTGGCTGAGGCACCGGGTTACAACAGAATATACACATCTAGGCATAGGGGTACACTCTATCGTCATGTGAACATTTAAAACACTTACCACTCTACATGGGGTCAGTTATCAAGGGAGTCACTCACTAGTATCCTGAATGTCAAGCCATTTTGCTCATAATATATGCAGGCTCAGCTTTCTACTTTGCAATGGTACACAATATTAAAAAAGAATTGCTCTAGGTGTGAAATAAACAATAGCTAAATAAATGAATAAATAAACCGTGAAGGATACCCTGCAGCTGAGCACTATAACCCCCGATATAGGGCACAAAGAAAAATAAATTGACAAAAAGTGCAGCGCTGGGTAATAAACGAAAAATGCAAGTGATTATGAATAAAAAACGTGATTATACAAAGGAGTATTCTAAATAATTAAGTGATCAAAAAAAAAAATCATAATAGTCCATATGTGTTAAAGCGGAGGTCCACCCTAAAATGGAGCTTCCGCTCATTGGAACCCTCCCCTCCTCCGGGACAACAATTGGCACCTTTCAGGGGGGAGGGGGGGTGCAGGTACCTGTACAGTACAGGTATTCTGCACCCACTTCCGGCATAGATATCTGCAGAATATACCCCCCTTTCCGCAGAATCTACGCCCCTTTCTAAAGGTCCCCCGCTGTCTGCTGGGGAACACACGGATCCCAGAGACAGCGGGGACCATCCTTATTGCGCAGCGTGACTCGCGCATGCGCAGTAGGGAACCAGGAAATGAAGCCGCAAGGCTCCACTTCCTGATTCCCATACCCAAGATGGCAGCGACAGCACCCGAGAGACGATCGAGAGATCGGCTTCGGGTGCCGACATCGCGGGCGCGCTGGGCGGGTAAGTGTCCTTATTTTAAAAGTCAGCAGCTGCAGTATTTGTAGCTGCTGGCTTTTAAAAAAAAAAAATGGCAGAACTTCCGCTTTAATATGATCAATCCATGAGCAACAAACGTGTATCAAACGCAAAAACAGTTCATGGGTGAAATAATCCAACAAAGAAGTGTTCCAAAACGAAATCCAAATAATATGTTTCCATCCCTAGTGCAGCTCATCGCCTAGGAATAAGCACTGGAGGTTTACCAAAAAGCCAGCGACCACTAGACATGGGCGCCGTCAATAAATTAGTTTTTCGTTCTGTTCCGTTATGGTTTGTATTAAAATTAATTCGTACTTCGTATTTCGTGTCCGAAATTCAATTTCAATTCGCACAAAAACGAATTGTCGTTAGGTTCGTTAACTTCTACGAACGTTCTTTACGATGAACTTAAAGGCAAAAATATACCTCAATATGACAGTTGATGCTGATGGAAGTTTGGTTTTTATCCGAAATCCGAAATTCTGTTGAAGAATTTCCTATCCGAAATACGAATTTTCGTTAGATGAGGGGCTCCCACCATCCCTGTGCTGTGCTGACTTCCTCCTGGGGATTCGTAAACAAAAGTTTGTATTACGTACAAAATTCGGACGCATGGCAATTCGTATTTCGGATCCTCCCGAAACGTACAAATTTAGGGAAATTCGTACGAATTTGAGATTCGTACGAAACTAATCGCACATGTCTAGCAACCACCCTTGTGCAGGGGGATCACATAAGGCTTAGTAGAACAGCAGGCTTGCTGTTGAAGTACCACTGACTGTCCTCACAGGTAACCGGACAGCGTCTGTGGAAAGTGGTTTCAAAGACGCTTCTGTCAGGAGACAGTGGGATGTGGTCATCCAATGGATTTCCGCAAAAAGTTATGAGACGAAAAAAAGACTCCAATAGCGCAGAGATACCTTTGACTAAGTTATTCGAAAAAAGGTACCAACAGGTTCACAATACATAAAAATGTTCCTTGCAAGGATAAAAAGATAAAAAAAGGTTCTGCTAATCTCCAAAAAAGCGTTTCGCGCACCCGCACTGCGTGTATGCGCAACGTCCCTACGGTTGTTTCGTCACAGCTAACATCATCAGGGCCCACTGGTGGATGGAAACGTTCATTGATGCGCAGTGATCGTCTCCTGACAGAAGCACCTTCAAGCCCAATTTCCACAGACAATTATGCAAAAAAAGCCGCGCTTATGGAATAGGCTACAATCGAACAGTGATATATATAAATATTTATGTACCCCCAGATTCTTTTTCTCTTAATAGTTAATTTCGCAAAAAATTGTAATTTGTTTTTATGAGGTTGCTGCCTCCCTGAAAACCAAAGGCTGCATTCAACAACCTGGGTTTGGAAATTGAATAATTGTTGTGGGCTGTTGGCGCTACCTCAGGCTGGTGTTCAATCCGAACCTGCCTTAACCGTTTATTATCCCTAAAGGCTATGTGTATATATATATCCTTAATCCAACCAAATGTGACTATACACCACTTCTATTAATTACCACATATAAATTCACTGGTTTCAAAAGAGCTGAAAAACAAAAGCCATACCCAAACCACAGAAAATCAGATACTGAATAATATTCACACTATTCTGTGATGGTGAAAAAAATCCCTATATATATGGGAAGTATAACATCTATACCTCCACTGTACGTGTACAATCCTTGTGCTAATTGTTAAATTATTATACTATAAAAGGCCCCCAAGCCTTAATAGCTAAATTTATGTGTACCACCAAACCCTAAAAAATGCAACCTTATTCAAAACCAAAAAAATCCTTATAAACAAAAAAACAAAAAACAAAAAACAGAAAATGTGAAAAAATAAATGTGAACATATACAAAATCATATATATAGTCCAAAGATAGTCTTTCTTCAAGTATTCCCAGAAGTACAATTATTCTGCTTCAAGTGACAGAAAGGTGACTTTTGTGATTATGCCTGTTTATTGGTGACTTCTGTGCTTTTCCCCCTCAAGGGTCCCCACTCACCGAATCCACGCACCCCCTAGGGGGTTACACGCCTGTAATCTGTGTTCCACTTTATTGAGGATCCCACTGCTTGGCTCTGTCTTCAACAGGTCCTCTCCAGGGTTTTTTAAAAGAGATGGGAGAAAAAACTCCTTTGTCCGCCAGTAGTTCCTCAAAATGAAAAAAATCCACTCATGGTGTAGTATTTTGGTTTACTAAATACTTAAGTTGGGGGGAAGGGGAGCAGGCTACAAAAAAAATTTTTTACTTAAAAAAAGAAAAATTTTCTTTATAAGTATGTATATATGGTGGGAGACTGGTAACCACTTAAAACATGCTTTATTGCAGGAAAATTATTACAAAAAATATATAATTAAAAAGCTTTTCCATATGCCACAGAGATTTCTGCACAACACTTTGTACAAAAAAGTCTTTTTAGATTTTCCACAACATTGCAATCTATAACAGTTGCACTGCAAAAAAATTCTTTATCCTTATATATGTATAGCAGTCATACACTTCAGAGGATATAAGAAATCAAAAAATTCAAAAAGACTGGCAATAATAAAAATAGAAATAAAAATAAAAAATAAAGATATAAAAAATATATATAAAAAATTTTTTGTATAAGAAAGCAACAATACAGTCCTACTTTATATACTTATGTATAGCAGCGCTGTACTCCGTCATATGAGGCCTATACCCCTAAGTATACACCCTCCTTCTATGGTTGGGGAGCTCTGATCTCTCTTTAGGGGGTACCGTTTTCCAGGCTCTATAAGGCTGCTCATATGCTGAGATTAGTATTGTTTAGCTTTTAGATGTTGGGCATCTTTGCACAAATATAAGCAGAAAAAATGCAAAGGCCACGATGCAAAAACAGCACTCCGGTTTGCGAAAATCCCTCTGAGCGAGCGGCGTGCGTTCCAGCTGCGCTCCAACGGGTCAGGCGCACCGGAAGTGACGTGGTGTGCGTAATGACGCTGTACGCGTTTCGTCATAGACGTCCTCAGCAGCGATACTACATGTAGCAATGCAATGAGGGAGATGCAATCTGGTAAAATGTATACACACATATGTACAGATTTCATCTGGCTTTCTAGCAGAATGAGTCAAAGAACTTATAAATAGTGATGGACGAACTTCCGACGGGACGTTTCGCGAACGCGAAACGCGAACGGCCACAAACGTTCGCGAAAACGACCGTTCGCCGCGGGCTCCATTGACTTCAATGGGAGGCGAATTTCGCAAACCTTTAGGTCGAATTTGCGGCCACGGGGTAATTATTAGGGGGTAGCACGTAGTCCCACCACCTGGACAATAGCATAATACATGTATGAGGTGAATTTGGGATCGATAACTACAAGCATTTTTTTTTTATTTGGGAAATTGTTCTGACAATTCAGGACTATGGAGCTAATGAAGGCAATGGAGGAGAGGGAAGGTCAGGGACCAGGGTAGGCAAACAAGAGGGTGCAGGAGATACAGAGCACTGACAGCAGCACCGTAATACAGAGCACTGACATCAGCACCGTGACATACAGCGCTGACAGCAGCTCCGTGACATACAGCGCTGACAGCAGCTCCGTGACATACAGCGCTGACAGCAGCTCCGTGACATACAGCGCTGACAGCAGCTCCGTGACATACAGCGCTGACAGCAGCTCCGTGACATACAGCGCTGACAGCAGCACCGTGACATACAGCGCTGACAGCAGCTCCGTGACATACAGCGCTGACAGCAGCTCCGTGACATACAGCGCTGACAGCAGCTCCGTGACATACAGCACTGACAGCAGCTCCGTGACATACAGCGCTGACAGCAGCTCCGTGACATACAGCGCTGACAGCAGCACCGTGACATACAGCGCTGACAGCAGCTCCGTGACATACAGCGCTGACAGCAGCTCCGTGACATACAGCGCTGACAGCAGCTCCGTGACATACAGCACTGACAGCAGCTCCGTGACATACAGCGCTGACAGCAGCTCCGTGACATACAGCGCTGACAGCAGCACCGTGACATACAGCGCTGACAGCAGCTCCGTGACATACAGCGCTGACAGCAGCTCCGTGACATACAGCGCTGACAGCAGCTCCGTGACATACAGCGCTGACAGCAGCTCCGTGACATACAGCGCTGACAGCAGCACCGTAAGCAGCCCCAGGAGGAAGTCAGCACAGCACAGGGATGGTGTGATCCCCTCATAATAAGAACCCCCAGGAGGAAGTCAGCACAGCACAGGGATGGTGGGAGCCCCTCATAATAAGAACACCCAGGAGGAAGTCAGCACAGCACAGGGATGGTGGGAACCCCTCATAATAAGCAGCCCCAGTAGAAATATGACACCGCTCAACCTCTTCAAAGAGGAGGGTAGGGGCATATAGTACGGTGTGCTTTTTTGGGTCAGGGAAGTGAGCCAAATGAATTAAGAAGGTCTGTGTGCTTGATTCCAAAAATTGTTTATAGACATATACATGGTCTACTGATCACATGTGTTGAATTCCTCCGAGATCCATGCCTCATTCATTTTTAGAAATGTGAGGTAGTTAACACTGTCGTGAGCTAGGCGAGTACGCTTATCGGTCACAATCCCCCCTGCTGCGCTGAACGTCCTTTCGGACAGGACACTGGATGAGGGGCAAGCCAACAGTTCGATTGCAAATTGGGCAAGCTCTGGCCAGAGGTCAAGCCTGCCCACCCAGTAGTCTAGGGGTTCATCACTCCTCAGAGCGTCCACATCGGCCGTTAACCCAATGTAGTCGGACACCTGACGGTCTAGGCGTTCCCTGATGCTGGATCCGGATGACACCTGTCGATGGGTCGGCTGAAAGAATGACCTCATATCCGAAGTCACCAACACATCTTCAAACCGGCCTCTTCTTGCAGGCGCTGTTGGATTGGTACCCGCAAATCCTTCTCTGGGAGTGGGAATTGCTCCTCTGCCAGCGCACGCAAAAGCAGAATGCAGCATTTCTCGAAGCAAGGCCTGGAAGTGCTGCATTCTGACAGCCCTCTGCGACGGCGGTAACATTTCCGCCATTTTGTGTTTGTACCGGGGATCTAAGTACGTTGCCACCCAGTACTGGTCCTTGACCCTCATGCTTTTTATACGGGGGTCCCTATTAAAACACTGGAGCATGAAGGCCCCCATTTGCACTCAAGCGGAAGGTATGTGGTGGTGGTGGTGTTGTTGGTGGTAGTGTCTTTGGGGGTGCACATAGCAGAGAGTGAAGAAGAGGGTGCAGATCGAGAGGATGAGGAGGGTGCAGAAGAATAAGGCTGAGTGAGCCACTCAACCAAGTCTGGTGCGTCCTTTAAAGTAATTGAACGCACCTTCTGCAACTTCCCACTTTGGCTCAAGGCTGTTGCTCCTGCCCTACCCCTACCACCCCTGCGGAAGGGCCTGCCTCTTCCTCTGCCTGTCATTTTTTAAATCACCCTGTGACAAAACTCTTAGTCCCTATACCGCTGAAGGACTGCTGCAGTATAGGGCAGCGGTCAGCAGTAGTGCACGTCAACCCTATGTATTGTGGACCGATAGCGGTCCTTACAGAACAGCAGACTGTACTGCACTCAGGCCTATGTACCGTAGCACCCTATACCAAGTTACCAGTCCTTATAAGAACTTTTGTGGACCAAGCAGGTTGTGTATTAGTGTTTAGCAGACTGTGCGTCAGTCCCTATACCGCTGAAGGACTGCTGCAGTATAGGGCAGCGGTCAGCAGTAGTGCACGGCAACCCTATGTATTGTGGACCGATAGCAGTCCTTACAGAACAGCAGACTGTACTGCACTCAGGCCTATGTACCGTAGCACCCTATACCAAGTTACCAGTCCTTATAAGAACTTTTGTGGACCAAGCAGGTTGTGTGTTAGTGTTTAGCAGACTGTGCGTCAGTCCCTATACCGCTGAAGGACTGCTGCAGTATAGGGCAGCGGTCAGCAGTAGTGCACGTCAACCCTATGTATTGTGGACCGATAGCGGTCCTTACAGAACAGCAGACTGTAACGCACTCAGGCCTATGTACCGTAGCACCCTATACCAAGTTACCAGTCCTTATAAGAACTTTTGTGGACCAAGCAGGTTGTGTGTTAGTGTTTAGCAGACTGTGCGTCAGTCCCTATACCGCTGAAGGACTGCTGCAGTATAGGGCAGCGGTCAGCAGTAGTGCACGTCAACCCTATGTATTGTGGACCGATAGCGGTCCTTACAGAACAGCAGACTGTAACGCACTCAGGCCTATGTACCGTAGCACCCTATACCAAGTTACCAGTCCTTATAAGAACTTTTGTGGACCAAGCAGGTTGTGTGTTAGTGATTAGCAGACTGTACGTCAGTCCCTATACCAATGAAGGACTGCTGCAGTATAGGGCAGCGGTCAGCAGTAGTGCACGGCAACCCTATGTATTGTGGACCGATAGCGGTCCTTACAGAACAGCAGACTGTAACGCACTCAGGCCTATGTACCGTAGCACCCTATACCAAGTTACCAGTCCTTATAAGAACTTTTGTGGACCAAGCAGGTTGTGTGTTAGTGTTTAGCAGACTGTGCGTCAGTCCCTATACCGCTGAAGGACTGCTGCAGTATAGGGCAGCGGTCAGCAGTAGTGCACGTCAACCCTATGTATTGTGGACCGATAGCGGTCCTTACAGAACAGCAGACTGTAACGCACTCAGGCCTATGTACCGTAGCACCCTATACCAAGTTACCAGTCCTTATAAGAACTTTTGTGGACCAAGCAGGTTGTGTGTTAGTGATTAGCAGACTGTACGTCAGTCCCTATACCAATGAAGGACTGCTGCAGTATAGGGCAGCGGTCAGCAGTAGTGCACGGCAACCCTATGTATTGTGGACCGATAGCGGTCCTTACAGAACAGCAGACTGTACTGCACTCAGGCCTATGTACCGTAGCACCCTATACCAAGTTACCAGTCCTTATAAGAACTTTTGTGGACCAAGCAGGTTGTGTATTAGTGTTTAGCAGACTGTGCGTCAGTCCCTATACCGCTGAAGGACTGCTGCAGTATAGGGCAGCGGTCAGCAGTAGTGCACGGCAACCCTATGTATTGTGGACCGATAGCAGTCCTTACAGAACAGCAGACTGTACTGCACTCAGGCCTATGTACCGTAGCACCCTATACCAAGTTACCAGTCCTTATAAGAACTTTTGTGGACCAAGCAGGTTGTGTGTTAGTGTTTAGCAGACTGTGCGTCAGTCCCTATACCGCTGAAGGACTGCTGCAGTATAGGGCAGCGGTCAGCAGTAGTGCACGTCAACCCTATGTATTGTGGACCGATAGCGGTCCTTACAGAACAGCAGACTGTAACGCACTCAGGCCTATGTACCGTAGCACCCTATACCAAGTTACCAGTCCTTATAAGAACTTTTGTGGACCAAGCAGGTTGTGTATTAGTGTTTAGCAGACTGTGCGTCAGTCCCTATACCGCTGAAGGACTGCTGCAGTATAGGGCAGCGGTCAGCAGTAGTGCACGGCAACCCTATGTATTGTGGACCGATAGCGGTCCTTACAGAACAGCAGACTGTACCGCACCCAAGCCTATGTACCGTAGCACCCTAGACAGACCAAGTTACCAGTCCTGATAAAGAGCTTTGTGGAACAAGTGAGTTGTGAATGATTAGCAGACTGCAGCAGAAGGGCAGCAGTCAAGTATAATATTCTTTCTATATTTGGAAGAAAGAATATTATACGTGTACAAGCCTATTACCGTACCACTGATACCAGTCCTGAAAAGAACCTTTGTGGAACTAATAGTAACAGCAAGTCTTTAAAATTATCCTCACTGCCTGACACACTGCTTCCTGCCTGTCCCTATACAAATTGGCAAAAAAGAGTAGGCTGGAACGATTAGCTGGAACAGCTCTTTTGTGGACCTGATAGTAACAGCTAATGATGATGATGATGATGATGATGAAGAAAGACTAATCTGGCTGAGCTGTCCCTAAAATAGCAGCATACAGCGCTCTGTCCCTTTATCTAAACTGACAAAAGAAACTCAGGCTGCTGACCTAACACCTATACCAGTCCTGAAAAGAACTTTTGTGTACCAAATAGCTAGCGTTTTCTCTGTCCCTACTCCACACAGGATCCTTTCCCTACAGTGACAGAAGAAAGAATGTAAAATGGCCACCGGATCGGGTGTATTTATAGGTTAGGGGGAATGTCCAAGTGTCCATGAGCTGTCATGTCTCAATTGGTTGTCCTGTAACACATGATAAACGTGTCACGAAAGGTTAAAGTTCTTGTATACATTAAACACGTAAGTCCGCCGGGGCGAACGACGGAAAAAGGCGTTCGAACCCGCGGACGGCGAAAGTCGGAAATTCGCCGCGAAACGACCGCCGGGCGAAACGTTCGTCCATCACTACTTATAAAAGACTCTTTATTAATGTTCTACCATTTAAATTCAATATCAATGGACATTAAGATGGAGTGATTAAAATTGTCCTTTGGGAATTTTATATCACAATATCGAAAATATAGAATATGTGTAAAGGGTGAGACCTAATAGGCATGTTAGTAAATCATTTAGGAATTAAATAAATGTGATTCATTATGGTTATAATAGGGGTTTTTTTTGTTCCTCCATCTGAGGTTTATAGAGTAATATCTGAGGACGAAGAATCTGATATAACCCTAAAGTAGGCAAAAGGTTTCAAGGTATCATGTGAGGTCCTTTTATTTAAAATTAACCTATCCCTTGTTCGCCATAAGTTTTACAAGGTAGTATCTGGGATGAATAATTGGAAGTCCTGTGAGGGACATCGGATGTGGATTAATAAGTTGGCAAAAGATTCCAAATGATAGTGTGGAGTGTATAGTTTAAATTATCATATCCCTTGTTCACTATGAGGTTCATAAGATAATATCTGGAGATTTCTTGTAAGAGGTATCAGATGGAAATAAAAATAAAATAGAAATAATTCCTCGCTGGTTTGCAAAACAGCTTTGAGGGATCATCCGAGCCTAATTACAAATGAAAGAAATCTAAACAACAAAAAGGGAAGTGCCCCCCTTTTTTTGGGCACAATAAGATTAATACATATGAATATCAGTAAGGTAATAAGCTAAAGGTTAAAATAAGTAACTCCTCGGTGCGGGTTTTTTTCTCTTTCCGGGTTTTTTTCTCTTTCCGGGTTTTTTCTCTTTCCGGGTTGTTTCTCTCCGACAAGGAACAGTGAGATAGTATTTACTACCACCCGTTGTGCCCCGATTTTACGATCGGTGGGGTTTATGAGTATAAATATTAGGTATATAGAAACTGGCCCGTTAGGTATAATGAGGAACGTAGATGTAAACAAACCTGTAACCCCACACTAGTCCAGCTATTGGTTGGCATCTGGCAATGGGAGGTACAGGCATCTTCAAATACGTGGTTGTGAGTGTGTGTAGTATCGCTGCTGAGGACGTCTATGACGAAACGCGTACAGCGTCATTACGCACACCACGTCACTTCCGGTGCGCCTGACCCGTTGGAGCGCAGCTGGAACGCACGCCGCTCGCTCAGAGGGATTTTCGCAAACCGGAGTGCTGTTTTTGCATCGTGGCCTTTGCATTTTTTCTGCTTATATTTGTGCAAAGATGCCCAACATCTAAAAGCTAAACAATACTAATCTCAGCATATGAGCAGCCTTATAGAGCCTGGAAAACGGTACCCCCTAAAGAGAGATCAGAGCTCCCCAACCATAGAAGGAGGGTGTATACTTAGGGGTATAGGCCTCATATGACGGAGTACAGCGCTGCTATACATAAGTATATAAAGTAGGACTGTATTGTTGCTTTCTTATACAAAAAATTTTTTATATATATTTTTTATATCTTTATTTTTTATTTTTATTTCTATTTTTATTATTGCCAGTCTTTTTGAATTTTTTGATTTCTTATATCCTCTGAAGTGTATGACTGCTATACATATATAAGGATAAAGAATTTTTTTGCAGTGCAACTGTTATAGATTGCAATGTTGTGGAAAATCTAAAAAGACTTTTTTGTACAAAGTGTTGTGCAGAAATCTCTGTGGCATATGGAAAAGCTTTTTAATTATATATTTTTTGTAATAATTTTCCTGCAATAAAGCATGTTTTAAGTGGTTACCAGTCTCCCACCATATATACATACTTATAAAGAAAATTTTTCTTTTTTTAAGTAAAAAAATTTTTTTGTAGCCTGCTCCCCTTCCCCCCAACTTAAGTATTTAGTAAACCAAAATACTACACCATGAGTGGATTTTTTTCATTTTGAGGAACTACTGGCGGACAAAGGAGTTTTTTCTCCCATCTCTTTTAAAAAACCCTGGAGAGGACCTGTTGAAGACAGAGCCAAGCAGTGGGATCCTCAATAAAGTGGAACACAGATTACAGGCGTGTAACCCCCTAGGGGGTGCGTGGATTCGGTGAGTGGGGACCCTTGAGGGGGAAAAGCACAGAAGTCACCAATAAACAGGCATAATCACAAAAGTCACCTTTCTGTCACTTGAAGCAGAATAATTGTACTTCTGGGAATACTTGAAGAAAGACTATCTTTGGACTATATATATGATTTTGTATATGTTCACATTTATTTTTTCACATTTTCTGTTTTTTGTTTTTTGTTTTTTTGTTTATAAGGATTTTTTTGGTTTTGAATAAGGTTGCATTTTTTAGGGTTTGGTGGTACACATAAATTTAGCTATTAAGGCTTGGGGGCCTTTTATAGTATAATAATTTAACAATTAGCACAAGGATTGTACACGTACAGTGGAGGTATAGATGTTATACTTCCCATATATATAGGGATTTTTTTCACCATCACAGAATAGTGTGAATATTATTCAGTATCTGATTTTCTGTGGTTTGGGTATGGCTTTTGTTTTTCAGCTCTTTTGAAACCAGTGAATTTATATGTGGTAATTAATAGAAGTGGTGTATAGTCACATTTGGTTGGATTAAGGATATATATATACACATAGCCTTTAGGGATAATAAACGGTTAAGGCAGGTTCGGATTGAACACCAGCCTGAGGTAGCGCCAACAGCCCACAACAATTATTCAATTTCCACAGACGTTGGCTGATTACCTGTGAGGACAGTCGGTGGTACTTCAACAGCAAGCCTGCTGTTCTACTAAGCCTTATGTGACCCCCCTGCACAAGGGTGGTCGCTGGCTTTTTGGTAAGCCTCCATTGCTTATTCCTAGGTGACGGGCTGCACTAGTGGTGGAAACGTATTAATTGGATTTCGTTTGTGAACACTTCTTTGTTGGATTATTTCACCCATGAAGTGTTTTTGCGTTTGATACACGTGTTTGTTGCTCATAGATTGATCATATTAACACATATGGACTATTATGATGTTTTTTTTTTGATCACTTAATTATTTAGAATACTCCTTTGTATAATCACGGTTTTTATTCATAATCACTTGCATTATTATTTTATTACCCAGCGCTGCACTTTTAGTCTATTTAATGGTACACAATAGTTCTGCTGTACTGCAACTTTACACATCAGTCTATATGTTGGATGAATCACTAACAACCAGGGATGAGTTCTGGCATGTTCACATCCGAATCCAAACTACCTGAGGTATCCCGCCAGGAAGCTGTCACCTGGGCACCATCAATCATAAGTGGAAGAGGCTTGCCCCACACCTGCATGTATACACACCCCTTGTATACATGTGGCTGCAGAGCAGGAAATGTTGCTTATTATTGGCAGTGCCCAGTGACGGCTTCCTGGTGGGATAGCTCAAGAGGGTTCGGACTTGGATCCCTGTTAACAACAGAGAAGTCCCTGAGAGGAATTTATAAAAACTGCAACAGGCAGAATTTGGAGCAGCTGTGCACGGCAACCAATCATTTTCTATCCTTCATTTTAAAGTTTAACCACTTCAGCCCCGGAGGGATTTGCCCCCTAAAAGACAAGTATGGGTTGTTTTTTTTTTTTTTTGATTCATACTTACCCCATGGATGGAGCATCAGATCGACGACGCAGCTGTCCCTTGCCGTCTCTGCACCGAGAACCGAGCCACCGAAGATCACCAATGGCTCGGTTCTCACAGATCCCCAAGAGGAAAGCTGCTGACTGTCAGTCAGCATCTCTCATCTCTGCTTCTCCACACTCATTGGAGCGCTGAGCTGTGGAGGGGCGGGGAGAGGCTGTCTCTGCGGCTCGCTGAGACTGCTATCAATCAAGGCAGCTGTCGGATCCAGACTTGGGAAGTTGGGATGACGCGCTGCCCCGACTGATGGCAGTGACATCAGCGGAGAGAGGACTTCAGACCGCTCTCCGCTGAAAACAGGTCACAGGAGTGCAAAACTAATTGCACTCCTGTGACCCAAAGGGAGAAGCCCAGCCTAAAAAGTTCAGACTGGACTTCTGTTTTAATAACCAGGCCATTTTTTACGATACGGCACTGGCTCGCTTTAACTGACAATTGCGTGGTCGTGCAATGCTTTACCCAAACAAAAATGATGTCATTTTTTTTCCCCACAAATAATTTTGGTGGTATTTGATCACCTCTGTGGTTTTTACTTTTGGCGATATAAACAAACAAAGAGCGACAATTTTGAAAAAAAAATTAAATTGTTTTTACTTTTTTGCTATAATACATATCCCCAAAAAATATAAAAAAACTAATTTATTCATTAGTTTAGGTCGATATATATTCTTTCACATATTTTGGTAAAAAAAAAATCGCAATAGGCGTATATTGATTGGTTTGCGCAAAACGTATCGCTTCTACAAACTATGGTATAGATTTAGGGACTTTTATTATTTTTTTATTGCTTTTACTAGTAATGGTGGCGATCTGCAATTTTTAGCGGGACTGCGACATTGCAGCAGACAAATCTAACCCAAATTACACTTTTTGTGACATTATTACATTGATCAGTGCTATAAAAATGGCACTGGCAGGGAAGGGGTTAACAGTAGGGAGCAATCAAGGGGTTAAATGTGTTCCCTCAGTGTGTTCTCGCTGTAGGGGGGATGGACTGGCAGGGACATGACAGAGATCACTGTTCCCAATCCTTGGGAACAATACATCTCTGTCATGTCTCCTGTCAGAATGGGGATCCACCTTTTTTAACAAAGGGAGATCCCCATTCTACCTCTGTGTTAGGCAATTGTCGGCTGCCGACGGACACTGAGTCCACTCGACCCATGGGCACGCTCCTCGAAGCATGCAGCGGGCACAAGCACGCCGATAGCAGGGTGCACCAGCCTACTATCACGCCAGCTACAGCGATTTGCACAGGAGAGCATGGGCGTCCGCAGAACTTTTTCCAAGGGGGGGCATCATTTTAAGGCCACTCATGCTCCGCCCCTTTTCGACAATCTCATGAAAATCTTTCCACTGGTAATACATATGTGTTATATAACAGATAATTCATCTTCAATTTGTATTGGAAGTTACTCTGGTGGCTGTGTTCCATGCCCATATAGCCTAGAGAATGTACATCTTTTTACATTGCAATACATCTGTTGTGGCCATATTTTGATCTCATACTGTCACTGTATAGGCTGTTTTCATCAAGATAAAAGTATGGCAAAAACAGATGTATTGCAATATTAAAAGAAGTACATTCTCTAGGCTATATGGGCATGGTACCCAGCCACCTGAGTAACCTTGTGGACGCCGATGCTTTCAAAAACCAGCCCTGGAAAAAATTTCATACCAGCCTCACAGCATTATTATACCAGCCCAATAGCATAACGTCATTATTTTCTTGTTCATGAAAGGGAAAACCATACATTTTACCAGTTAATAGTGGTATGTGATCAATCATCAAGGGGGACCCCAGGAACTCAGAACGTGGGGGGGGGGGGGGACCACCTTCTGCAGAAAGAATACTCGAAGGTAAGGGGGGTGGGTTACTAATACAAGGAGGAAACCCTTTATATCAGTGCCCCTTACATTATCGTATTCACTCCCCCCTTACATCAGTGACCCCCCCCGACTGGCCTGGCGGTGCTTTCACTGACCTCCTCTCAGGTGCACTGTGCAGGGCAGGAGATGGTCAGAGACTGCAGACTTGATGCAAGAGCTCAATGCAGCCTCACCAGTGCCCATCAAATGCAGCCTCACTGTGCCCACCACTGCAGCCTCACTGTGCCCACCAATGCAGCCTCACTGTGCCCACCAAATGCAGCCTCACTGTGCCCACCAAATGCAGCCTCACTGTGTCCATCAAATGCAGCCTCACTGTGCCCACCACTGCAGCCTCACTGTGCCCACCACTGCAGCCTCACTGTGCCCACCAAATGCAGCCTCACTGTGCCCACCAAATGCAGCCTCACTGTGTCCATCAAATGCAGCTTTACTGTGCCCATCATTGCAGCCCCTCCTGTGCCCCATGTCCCAGTCTGCAGTCCCTGTCTGTGGGAAGGTGTGTTGTTGATGCTTGGTATGGTACCTTGCATGCCAGCAGGATATCCATGATGGGCAGCAGCAGGCAGGGTCTGTTCTCGTTTTGTATGGGGAAGGTGCTCCTTACAGAGGATCTGTCTGCTGTGAGATGGAGTGGTCCCTGGCCACCTGCACCTTCAGC
This sequence comes from Lithobates pipiens, assembly GCF_037356315.1. Lineage (NCBI taxonomy): Eukaryota > Metazoa > Chordata > Amphibia > Anura > Ranidae > Lithobates > Lithobates pipiens. Next base: position 21,288,498 of record NW_027507685.1, on the reverse strand, counting down.
CATCCTCATTTTCCGGCCCCAGTCAGCCTGTCCTCTGGTTCTGGGGAAGTGGAGAGCACTGGGTGGGAGTTGGAGAGAAGGGGGAGCGTACTAGAGAGTAGAGAGTACTGGCGGGGTTGGAGAACACATGGGTGGGGGCAAAGAGTGAGGGGGAGTGGAGATCACAGGGGTGGGGAGCAGAGAGCGCTGGGGGGGAACTTGAGAGCACTGGGGGGGGGCCAATAAGGACAGGGGTAGAGAGCACGGTAGGCTGAGAGCACTGGGGGGGCTAAGAGTGTGAGGCGGTGAAGAGCACTGGGGGGGCAGAAAAACAGGGGTGGAGAGCACGGGGGCTGGAAAGTACTGGGGGGGTGCAAAGAGCAGGGGGGAGTGGAGAGCACCAGTGGGGGCCAAAAAGAACAGGGGTGGAAAGCATGGGGGACTAGAGAGCACTATGGGGGGTGGAGAGCACATGGGTGGGGGCAAAATGCAGGGGTGGAGAGCACGGAGGGTAGAGAGCACTGGGGGGCTGAAGAGCACCAGGGGGGCAGAAAGGACAGGGTTGGGGAGGATGGGGGGCTGGAGAGCACTGGGGTGGGGGTTGGAGAGTGATGGGGAGAGCTGAAGAGCACTGGGGGGGGGGAGAACAGGGGGAGAGCACTGGGGGAGAAAGAACAGGGGGGAGAGAACTGGAGGGAGTGGAGAGCACTGGGGGGGAAAGAACAGGGGGGAGAGCACTGGGGGGAGAACAGGGGGGAGAGCACTGGGGGGAGAACAGGGGGGAGAGCACTGGGGAGGAGAACGGTGGGAGAGCACGGAGGGGAGAGGACTGTGGGGAGTGGAGAGCACGGGGGGGAACGGGGGGGAGAGCACTGGGGGGGGGAACAGGGGGGAGAGCACTGGGATGGTGGCTGGAGAAGGATGGGGAGAGCTGGAGAGCGGGGGGGCAGGAGAGTGTGGTGGTGGAGGAGAGCACGGGGGGCAGGAGAGTGTGGTGCGGTGAAGAGCACTGGGGGAGCAGAAAAACAGGGGTGGAGAGCACGGGGGCTGGAGAGTACTGGGGGGGTACAAAGAGCAGGGAGGAGTGGAGAGCACCAGTGGGGGCCTGAAAGAACAGGGGTGGAAAGCACTGGGGACTGGAGAGCACTATGGGGGGTGGAGAGCACTGGTAGGGTTGGAGAGCACATGGGTGGGGGCAGAATGCAGGGGGAGTGGAGAGTGCAGGGGTGGGGAGTGGAGAGTGCTGGGGGGAGTCAAAAAGAACAGGGGTGGAGAGTAATGGGGGGGGGGCTGGAGAGCACCAGGGGGGCAGAAAGAATAGGGGTGGGGAGAATGGGGGGCTGGAGAGCACTGGGGTGGGGGCTGGAGAGTGATGGGGAGAGCTGAAAAGCAATGGGGGGAGTGGAAAGAAGAGGGGGGGAGAAAGAACAGGGGGGAGAGCACTGGAGGGAATGGAGAGCACGGGGGGGGAAAGTACAGGGGGGGAGAACAGGGGAGAGAGCACAGCACTGTGGGGGGGGGGGGAGAACGGGGGGAGCACTGGGGGGAGTGGAGAGCACTGGGCGGGGGGGAACACTGGGATGGTGGTTAGAGAAGGATGGGGAGAGCTGGAGAGTTGGGGGGGCAGTAAGAACAGGGGAGGAGAAAACTGTGAGGGGGCAGGAGAGTGTGGTGGAGGAGAGAGGGGGGAGGCAGGAGAGTGTGGTGGTGGAGGAGAGCACTGGGGGGGGGGGGGCAGGAGAGTGTGGTGGTGGAGGAAAGCACTGGGGGGGCAGGAGAGTGTGGTGGTGGAGGAGAGCACTGGGGGGGGGGGGGCAGGAGAGTGTGGTGGTGGAGGAGAGCACTGGGGGGGGGCAGGAGAGTGTGGTGGTGGAGGAGAGAACTGGGGGGGCAGGAGAGTGTGGTGGTGGAGGAGAGCAATGGGGAGGGGCAGGAGAGTGTGGTGGAGGAGAGCACTGGGGGGGGGGGGGGGGGCAGGGAGCACAAGGTGAACTGGGGACAGTAAAATAAGTTGGATAGGAGAATTGGCAGGCCCCCCCATCCTCCTATCCAGGCACTGTGGCACATAGGGCGGGCTGTACCTGCAGCATCTCCTTCTCTTGATCATAGTGCTGGATGGCTCTGTGTACTGCGGCCGCTCTGTAACATGGCCCCGCCCCCCAGACCGGCTCGTGTGATAGGGGGAACGTTGATTCTCTTTACTATCACACGAGCTGGTCTGAGGGGGCGGGACTGTGTTACAGAGCGGCCGCAGTACACAGAGCCATCCAGTGCTCTGATCCATAGGAGTCGGAGAGGGCGGAGGATGCAGCCCCAGCGGACAAAAAAAATGCAGCATGGCGGCAGCTACGGCAGACACCTTGGGGATTCCAGGGGGGGGGCATTTGACCCCCCTTTCCCCCTGCTGCGGACACCCATGCAGGAGAGCTGACCTGCCACTGTATAACGACAGCGGCTGGTCGGCAAGTGGCTAACTGAACAAGTTAAAAATAGAAGCTGATTGGTTGCCATGTGCAGCAGCTCTAAATGCTGGCTACTCCAGTTTTGATAAATTCCCCTCATTGTTTAGGTATAACCTTAACAGCTGTTAAAGCTAAACTGCAGAAAAAGAAAAAGGTTCTCTTGCAGTGGGGCTTCAGTTAAATTACTGGGGGTTTTTTTGTTTTGTTTTTTTAAGGGTATCATTAAAAAGCAGCTTTAACTTATTCCTTGCTCCTCTGGCAGTCGGCGCTCTTCTCCTTTACTCTCTGATCCTCTGGGATGTGCTAAGCCCTTGACCTCCTACCTTACAATCAGGGCCACCTTTAATATTGACTGGACCCTGGGCAAACATTTTCTTGGGCCCCCTCTTCCATGCAATTTCACTCTCCATCTGCTCTGAGACATACAATAAATAGCAGCTAGACTCAAAATCAGTTTAATGAATCAGATCAGGCAGCAATTGCGATTGGTCTCTGGAGGTTACAGTGTATCATTACCGCTCACTGACTGGCTGCTAGAGGTTACAGCACACATTATGGCTCACTGTTTATTTTCTAAAGGGTTACAGGCCCATGACTTCTGCTTGTTGATTGGTTGCTAGAGAATACTGTACATCAATACTGCTCACTAATTGGTTGCTAGAGGTTACTGCACATTATTACTGCTCACTGATTGGTTTCTAGAGGTTACTGCATATCCTTAACGCTCAATGATTGGTTGCAAGAGGTTAGTCACAGCATTACTGCTCACTGATTGATTGCTAAAGGTTACAGCACATCATCTCCTCACTGCCTGTACACCATGAACTGGGGAGGTGAGGGGACCATTAATTGTTAGTGACACCCTCATGCATCAGCTGTGATGTGCGTATTCAACTACACAAAAATTCAGGTTGCTGTGGCACCATGTTTTTTTGAAGAAGGGTTCCACCTCCAATTTGCTTATCTTTGCAGGACAGGCTGATGTTGGGCTGAATGACCACAGTTGTAGGCAGGACTTCACGCATGCTCCTTTACCTCTCCAGTGGGCAGCATTCAGCAGAAGTGATGGTAGATATGACCTCAATGGGGACATGATATACATATGAATGCCGCCTCTATTTACATATCAAAACAGCGGTCCCTGACATTTTACATATTAATGTCGCTGATATTTAATTATCATTGCCGGTTATTTACATATAAACACAGAGTCTGCAGGTCAGTCATCTGTACATGGCAATAGGGCAGAGCTGGGCAGCAGCAACAGAACTTTACAGTGAGATATCGGGACACAGCACAGGACTAAAACTTCAATGGATAAGTGAATTTAAACTGGGAAAGTTGGCAAGTATGAAGCAGCTGCTTTGGGCCCCACAACAATGATGGGGCCCAGGGCAGCTGCCCCTTTTGCCCTGCCTTAAAAACGGTCCTGCTTACAATTCAGGGCTAACAGTCCTGCATTGTACATCATGATGTCAGAGTGCCTATGACCACTGGAGAGTCAGGGAGAATGGTTCAGTTTTGAGAAAGGAAGCAAAACTAAAAATCTCTGTATTGGATGCTGTAAGGGCCCATTCATGCTGTTGCTCTGCAGTTATATGTGGTAATGCATGTTACATGCATCTTCACATTGGGCTGCCTTACATTTTTAGGGACACCCCAATACACTAAAGAAATGCATATACATTGCAGCACCCCACAATGCAGAGTATTGCACTACTAAACATTGTTTGTGCACTACATTGTAAACAGATGGTGAACTTCTGCTTTCTCAGACTTTCTGGTGCTTTGGCAGCCCATTCACCATCTGACTGGGCTCCATTAATGCAATGCACAATAATAAGTGAAATTCCCCTAATGAAAAGATGTCAGATCAAGCAAGTAAAAAAGGAATGTTACTTTATATATTACCGGTAAATGCTGCAATAATGACTTAAAAGAGAAGTAAAGTTTTTTATTTTTTTTATTCCAGTTTCATACTTACCTAGGTGGATGCACCATCGGTCTGATGCTGCATCAGTACCCCGCCACCTCTACACTGAAAAACGAGCAATCAATTTTTTCTATTTTTTTCATATTTCATACCTGGGGCAGAACTGTGGATGCTGTAAATCACTATGGTAGTTGGTGCTGTCTAATGCGGTCTATGCATTATGGCTACGTTGAACAGTTGGGCTGGAAGCGCTTATGATGTGAATGCATGCTAAAGGACATATTTTTTTTTTTTTGCATACTTTTTCCTAGTCAGTGACTTGGAAAGTACTGAAGCTAGAGATAGTCAGGTAAGCAGAATTTGCAGAGGAGGTTAGCATAGGTAGCCTTCATATTTTCTCAAACTATAGGTGTGCATAATTGGAGCACCTCTACTATAGGTGCAACGGATCGTCACCGATCCGTGATCCGAACGGGTCACCCCACTCGGATCGGCACATGCCACGCTCCGCGGAGCGCTCAGCCATCTCGGCCTTAGGAAAGGCCACGGCTTCGGCCTAGCTCTGTAGCGGCGGCCATCTTTCTACACCCAGCCTGTTTACACTGTGATCGCTCCGACGGAGCGATCACTTGTAAACAAATCGGCGTCACGTCATGACGCCGGTTCCTCTCTCCCCTCTCTGTACTAATCTGTACAGTGGAGGGGAGAGATCCAGAGAAGGAAGCAGCCATCCCTCCATACCCTGCAATACCCTAGCAATACTCTAGCAATACCCTGCCAATACTCTAGCAATACCCTGCCAATACTCTAGAAATACCCTGCCAATACTCTAGCAATACTCTAGCGATACCCAGCCATACTCAGCCATACTCTGCGATACTCAGCCATACTCTGCGATACCCAGCCATACTCTGCCATACTCTGCGATACCCAGCCATGCTCAGCCGTACCCAGCTGTACCCAGCCATACTCATACGCCAATATTACAGTGGGGGAGATTGTGGATATTACAGTGGGGAATATATGGTGGTGGAATTTTCACAGGTTTTTGCAAATTAAATTATTATTTGCTGATCCGAAAAATGATCCGATCCGTGACTCTGATCCGAGGAACGATCCAATCCGTGAGTTTTTTGATCCGTTGCACCCCTAACCTCTACCCATGCAGGGCTAAACAGGTTCACTCAAATATCGGCCCTTATAGCTGGTCATATTTTTCTTGACTTTTTACCACTCTGTTCACCCATGAAAGTGAAATAATATACCCAGTAATGGAAATACTGCACATGTTATGTTTTTGTGAATGGAACCTATGGACTGACTTCTCTGAGCTTTTGTAACACACGTTTACCTGTCATGGGCTACATAATAGATGATGGTTATGTAGCAAGACTCATTGTTTAACCAGTAAGACGATCCTTTCCTGCAGAAAGGTTGGCAGGAGATCAGCTATGTAACAAACTCCTGTGCTTATCTCTAGAATGCACTTGCCAAACAAGACGACATTTGCTATTAAATAAGCAGGAGTACTTGTCATTTTATGTAAAGGCGTTATTGACATTTATACTTCCTTACATACACATTTCAGAGCTTATCTGTAATGAACTGGCCCAATATTTTTCTGTACTGAATGATCCAGCACTTTAGGACATCACGAGGGGTCGTGTAACAGCATCCCGGATAGCAAGCCATTGAGCTGCAAGCTTGAAAATGACTTGTTAAGGTATTGCTATACTTGCCGGGCTTCACAAGTCTGTTGCACAATTGCAGCAAGTCCATATTGCATGATTCCATATCAGCTTTCTTTGCAAACATTCTGCAAGTTCTGGTTCAGTTATGTTGTGCAATAGTCATCCATCGGAGGGGTCAATGTGACCCGTAGAGCTCTTGCTGTAGACTCACCTCTGCAAATTTGCTCTTGCTAGAGGCTTGCCATGCATTTTTTGCTACAAATTGGAAAAGTGTCAACTAGAAACTTTTGCTTCAAGTGCTCTGCAGGTGTACAACTTACCAGTGAAAATGTGCAGCACGTTAAAGCGGGAATAAACCTGCTGACTTTTTCTTTTAAACCTGTAAGCCCTTGTACACACGGTCGGACATTCCGACGGAAAATGTCCGATCGGACCGTGTTGTCGGATAATCCAACCGTGTGTGGTCTCCATCGGACTGTTTCCGTCTGAATATCCGACCGACAAAATTTTAGAGCTGGGCTATAAAATTTCAAGACAACATGATCCGATCGGACAAAGTTTGTAGAAAATTCCAATCGGACAAAGTGCCACGCATGCTCAGATCAAATTCCTAGACCAAAGCTATTGGCTACTAGCCTGAACGTAGTCCCATCGTAACCAAATAACGTCATCACGTTCTGAACGATCGGATTTTCTGACAACTTTGTCCGACCGTGTGTATGCAACACCAGTTTCTGACAAAATCTGACGGATTTGGTTGTCGTAATGTCCGACCGTGTGTACAAGGGCTTAGGGAAAAGGCATAATGAGCTAGTATGCATCGCATATTAGCTCATTATGAAATACCTTAGAACGAGGCGCCGGCATCTCACTCGGTCCACGCCGAGGGAGCTGACATGCGCGCTGGAGTTTTCCTTCAGGCAGGGTCTGTCACTTGCCGGACTTACAGCCGAGAATCTCCAAAGCGCATGCGCCGCTGAAGTCAGCGGCTCATTGCGAGGGGAATATCTCCTAAACCGTACAGGTTTAGGAGATATTCTTTTTACCTACAGGTAAGCCTTATTATAGCGATGCTGTACCCAAACAAAATTGATGTCCTTTTTTCCCACTGCATTTTTGTTTGTTTTATCGACAACTGTAAAAAAATAAAAAATGTTTTACTTTCTGCTATAAAACCTATCCAATGAAAAAAATCTAATTTCTTCATCGATTTAGGCCAATATTTATTCTGCTACATATATTTGGTAAAAAAATCCAAATAACCATATATATTTATTGGTTTGCACAAACGTTATAGCGTCTACAAACTATGGGATTTTTTTATTTTTTTGCTAGTAATGTTGGCAATCAGCAACTTATAGTGGGACTGCGATATTGCGGTGGACAGTCAGGACACTAACTGACACTTTTGACACTTTTTGGGACCAGTGACACTAATACAGTGATCAGTGCTAAAAATATGCACTGTCAAATATGCATATGTGACTGTGCTAATGACAATGGCTGAGAGGGGGGTTAAACATCAGGGGCGATTAAAGGGTTAACTGTGTGCCTAGCCAGTGTTTGCGTATTGTGTGGGAGATGCTTTTACTAGGGGAAGGCATGGATCCATGTTCCTGCCTAACAGAACACAAGATCCATGCCTTCTGTACTGACAGAATGGCGATCTGCCTTGTTTACATAGGCAGATCACTGTTCTGGCTCTCTGCTTAATGAGCGATGGGTGTCGGCGGACATCGAGTCCATGGTACCTGCAGATTACCTCCCACTGTGTGTAATCACAGCGGGAACTGGTCGCCAGCAACGCGCATGCACACCCCCATACCCAGAAGTGTTGGATCACGTACCTAGTACCTGATCCAGCGCAGCAGTGCCACTTTACCGGGAAGTGCTTAAAGGCATTTAAAAAAACAAAAACAAACATGTTATACTTGCCTGCTCTATGCAGTGGTTTTGCACAAAGCAATCCGGATCCTCCTCTTCTTGGGTCCCTGCTGGCGCTCCTGGCCCCTCCCTCCTGCCAAGTGCCCCCAGAGCAAGCAGCTTGCAATGGGGGCACCCAAGCAGGCTTGCTATCGAGCCGCTGCTCTGCTTGTCCATTCATACACAGAGCCACGGCTTGGCCCTGCCCCTGCCCCCTCTCTCTCTTCATTGGCTCACTGGCTGTGATTGACAGCAGTGGAAATCAATGGCTCCTGCTGCTTTCTCAGCCAATGAAGGAGAGTCCTCGGAGAGCCAAGGCTCTGGTGCAGATCGCTGGATCGCGATGGGGCTCAGGTAAATATTAGGAGGGACTACTGCACAGAGAAGGTTTTTTACCTTCATGAATAGAAGCACTTTAAGCCTGCCATATGCATTCCTTCAGTTGGCTGTTAGGCTGCCTATCAGATTTCCCAAAAGTATTGTAATGCAGTGGTAAAAGATCCTCGCTCAGAATTACAGCTCTGGGTGCTTGGTACGATCTAGTTTTAGTTTAGCTCAGTAATGGGGGGGGGGGCACTCACATGCATTTTTAAGGAGCATGAACCATATCAAACAACTTCATGATGTGACTGAAGGATAGCAGCTAAAGCTCTAACTGAAGGAGCTTGCACTGCGGGCTGACAACGCTTCTGCTAATTGCAAAGCAGGGGCTTAGCATTGTCAGCCTGCAACAGGAAGTGCTGCACCTGGTGGGATCTCCAGGTAAGAAACTTTGCAGCAGATTCACAAAAATCTATTTCTTTAAGGCCCCTTTCACACTGGGGCGGTGCGGGCGTCGGCGGTAAAGCGCCGCTATTTTTAGCGGCGCTTTACCGTCATTTTAGCGGCGGTCTGCGGGCGCTAGCGGGGTGGTTTTAACCCCCCGCTAGCGGCCGAAAAAGGGTTAAAACCGTCCGCAAAGCGCCGCTTTGCCGGCGGTATTGCCGCGCTGTCCCATTGATTTCAATGGGTAGGAGCGGTGAATACACCGCTCCTTCACCCCTCCAAAGATGCGGCTAGCAGGACTTTTTTCACTGTCCTGCCAGCGCACCGCTCCAGTGTGAAAGCCCTCCGGCTTTCACACTGGAGTGAAAGGGGCCAGTTTTTTTCAGGCGCTACACAGGCGCTATTTTTAGCGCTGTAACGCCTGAATACCGCCCCAGTGTGAAAGCAGCCTAACATACAACCTGTATACCGTGAGGCATGGTGCCAAACAACCGAAAAATAGATTTAGGGTTTACATACACTTGCAGTCACTCTATTCTTATCCTGGAATGGTTAAAATTCTAAACACGTTTTTGTTTTTTTACTAGTTTTGAGTAGATTGGCAATGTTGTGAAGCGCTGCACAAACTGTTGCTGCTATATAAATCCTTTATAATAATAATAATTGGGAAAGGTTTGTGATAGCCATCAGGCATGCAGTTCTCTTATGCCACGTACACACGACCGGTCTTTTCCACAGTAAAGGTCCGACGGAACGAATCCGTCGGACAATTAGATCGTGTGTGGGCTCCATCGGACCTTTGCTGTCCAAAAATCTGACGGACTTTAGAAATAGAACATGTTTCAAATTTTTCGGCCGGAACTCCCCTGGACCCAGTTCCTATTGAGAAATCCGTTCGTGTGTATGCTAGTCCGACGGACAAAAACTCAAGCTAGGGCAGCTATTGGCTACTGGCTATGGACTTCATTATTCTAGTCCAGTCGTACATCATCACGTTTGAATCCGTCGGACTTTGGAGTGATTGTGTGTGGCCATGGGCGGACTGACCATTCAGGCACACGGGCAGTGCCTGAGGGCCCCATGCCACTAATGGGCCCCATCAGGGTTGCCAGCCTCAATAAAACCAGGGACAGTATGTAAAAATCTGTGTTTTTGTTTATCCCAAGATTATAGCTGCCCCGCCTCTCCAGTACCTTTTCAGTGTGTGTGTGTGTGTGTGTGTGTGTGTGTGTGTGTGTGTGTGTGTGGCCTCATAATCTCCTATTGCCCGGGGGCCCCATAATCTTCTCCTATTGCCCGGGAGCCCCATGAGTTGTCAGTCCGCCCCTGTGTGTGGCCAAGTCTGTTCATTTGGAAAGTCTGTCTGAACTCTGCCGAAAGTCAGTCGGGAAGACCATTGGACCTAGTCCATCTAAAATCCGGTCGTGTGTACGCGGCATTAGTGTCCTTGGAAGATTTCACGTAATTCTGGTCCTGGTCACTGCTTTCATTGGGTCAAACATTAAGTCTATAATTTTGCAATTGTCACTGGCAAACGCAGCAGCCCCCCTCACTTCGGGGAGATTTTCTTTCATGCCCATTTTACCTATGAGACAGGATATGGGGGAAATTCCCCAATGAAAATGCAGACAGCAATAAAACTATCTACAGAGGGCTGGAGTCCCCTTTATAGAAATCCTGAGTGACATATGTAGGCTGACACATTTAGCTTTCTTTTGGAAAAAGCTATTTACCTGGATGCAGTGGTGGCCGCACCATTAGGGGTGCAGGGGCACTGCCCCCCTAATCCATGAGCCCAGCCCCTAATCTACATGCAGGATGCCAGACACATGGATTTCAATGTTTTTTTTTTCTTCTTTTGAATCACATGATTAGAGCCTGAGGCTCTAATTGGCTTAAAAAAAGGGTGGGTTTAGGGCACAGAGCACTGCACCCTGAGCCCACCCAGTTGTGTGACATTAGTGAATTAATATTCACTCATGTCTTCTTGCTTCTCCTCCTGGGCAATCAGGTCCTGAGACCCGATTGGGCAGGAGTCTCAGGAGTGAGGGGGGCAGGTTTGTTTGCCGCCCCACCCCCCCTAAAAAAAGAGCACCAGCCGCTACATGCCTGGATGGTGTGCTGATCCCTTTTGCCGCGTACACACGATCGAATGGACCACAGTACGCCGGACAATTTGATCGTGTGTGGGCTCCAGCGGACTTTTTCGACGTAAAGTCCGGCGGACTTAGAAAGCAGTTTTGACTCAAAATTTGTCCGCCGGACTTGGCTTTCAGCGGATAATCTGTTCGTCAGTGTGCTAGTCCGGCGGACTAAGAATGACGCATGCTCTGAAGCAAGTACGAGAAGGAAGCTATTGGCTACTGGCTATTGAACTTCCTTTTTCTAGTCCCGTCGTACGTGCTGTGCATCATCCTGTTAGAAATCGCCGGACTTTCGGAGCGTCAGTGTGTGGCCAAGTCCGTTCGTTATAAAGTCCGCCGGATTGTTTGCCGGACCAATTCCGCCGGACAATTCGATCATGTGTATGTGGCATTAGGTTTGAATACCTTTTGAGACGTTGGCCTGTGTCCCACTTTCTACCCTGAATACATGCTCTGGATCAATAAACATGGCAGCCAGGCAAGAAACATTTTCAGAGGGAGACCAGAGGTGGCGGTCTATGCATTGTACTCATTATAGGTTGCTTTGAGATAAGCTTTAATGTTTGCCTCCTAATAAAGTGATCATTTAACGGAAACATATTGTGATACAAATATGGGAACTGCCATTGCTGATCCTCTTCTGAAAATGCTGGTTATGGAGCCAATTTTTCAATACTTTCTAACTAACTGATCAGTAAAAAAAAAAAAAAGCAATCAATAACAGAAGTCGTTATGCCCCATACACACGGTCTGATTTTCCGATGGAAAATGTGCGATCGGATCATGTCGGCAAATCCGATCGTGTGTGGGCTCCATCTGACTTTTTCTGTCGGATTTTCCGACGCACAAAGTTTAGAGCCGGATCTAAAATTTTCCGACGACAAAATCCGATCGTTTAAATTCCGATCGTGTGTAGACAATTCCGACGGACAAAGTGCCACACGTGCTCAGAATAGACTAAGAGACAAAAGCTATTGGCTACTGGCCTCTTTATAGTCCTGTGGTACGTGTTATATGTCACCGCGTTCTGAACGATCGGATTTTCCGACAACTTTGTGCGACCGTGTGTATGCAACACAAGTTTGGGCCAACATCTGTCAGAAAAAAATCTGACGGATTTTGTTGTCGGAATGTCCGACCGTGTGTATGGGGCAGTGGAGCCCGAAACCCCTGATCTCAGAGTGTGTTCTGGGTTAGTGACTCAGAAGCCATTGGATCAGCATGACAGCCAGGCAACTAGCATTTTAAAAGGGAGTGATCAGCAGTGCAGCCTATTTTCTCAGTATGGGTTTTCTTTCCGTTTTTCCAGCCTGTTGGTACATGTACAGAAGGCAATTAAAATGTACACAGTTGTGGTTTGCCTTACATAAATGCCCACATTATGTGGGAAATGACTAACCGTGTAGTAATTACACTAACGCTTATATAATGCACTGTGTTTACTGTTCTTTTGCAGTGAATTTTCCAGTAGCAAGTCTCTGGTGTGTTGTGCCAAAACGCTGCCGGGAGAGAAAACCGTGGGAAGGTTATGTTCTTGCAGCATGCCATCCAGAGGCAGATGGATCCTGAGACAATGGTCCTGAAGTCATTGTATGCTGCACTCTATATATTTATATAACATACAAATAATGTTAGAAATTGTTTTATGTTGATGCAAAAGTGTGTTGCTGGTGAAAACATAACATTTTACTTGATAAGTTATTAATGCACAAATGAAATAGTAATGAGGGAATGTTAATAAACAGATGTTTTTTATTTTAAAACATAACTACTTCTGCGAAGATCATATTTGCTATGCTTAAAGGAGAAGTATGGGTTTGTTTGTTTTTTTCCCCCATTATACTTACCTAGGTGGATGCAGAATCACTGCGATGCTGCATCTGTCCCCCGGCGCCTCTGCACTGAGAACCGAGCGATCGAACATCGCTAATGGCTCGGTTCTCTCAGCTCCCTGAGCAGAGAGCTGCTACCTGTCAACCAGCAGCTCTCCTGCTCCGCTCCTCCACGCTCACTGGAGCGCTGGGCTGTGGAGGGGCAGGGAGCGGCCATCTCAGGGGCTCACTGTCCAGCTCTGTTCCAGAGGTAGGTGCCACCGATGACATTCCTCTCCAGAGGTAGGTGCCACTGGTGAAATTTTTCTCCAGAGGTAGGTACCACTGGTAACATTCCTCTCCAGAGGTAGGTGCCACCAATGACATTCCTCTCCAGAGGTAGGTGCCACTGGTGACATTCTTCTCCAGAGGTAGGTGCCACTGGTGACATTCCTCTCCAGAGGTAGGTGCCACTGGTGACGTTCCTCTCCAGAGGTACGTGCCACTGGTGACATTCCTCTCCAGAGGTAGGTGCCACCGGTGACATTCTTCTTCAGAGGTAGGTGCCACTGGTGACATTCCTCTCCAGAGGTAGGTGCCACTGGTGACATTCTTCTCCAGAGGTAGGTGCCACTGGTGACATTCCTCTCCAGAGGTAGGTGCCACTGGTGACATTCCTCTCCAGAGGTAGGTGCCACCGGTGACATTCCTCTCCAGAGGTAGGTGCCACTGGTGACATTCCTCTCCAGAGGTAGGTGCCACTGGTGACATTCTTCTTCAGCGGTAGGTGTCATTGGTGACATTCCTCTCCAGGGGTAGGTGACACTGGTGACATTCTTCTCCAGAGGTAGGTGCCACTGGTGACATTCTTCTCCAGAGGTAGGTGCCACTGGTGACATTCTTCTCCAGAGGTAGGTGCCACTGGTAACATTCTTCTCCAGAGGTAGGTGCCACCGGTGACATTCTTCTTCAGCAGTAGGTGCCATCGGTGACATTCCTCTCCAGGGGTAGGTGACACTGGTGACATTCTTCTCCAGAGGTAGGTGCCACTGGTGACATTCTTCTCCAGAGGTAGGTGCCACTGGTGACATTCTTCTCCAGAGGTAGGTGCCACCGGTGACATTCCTCTCCTGAGGTAGGTGCCACTGGTGACATTCCTCTCCAGAGGTAGGTTCCAGCACCAGTGACATTCCTCTCCAGAGGTAGGTTCCAGCCAGTGGCAGTGCATCCATTAAGGGCGCACTGGCGCCGCCCCCTCTCTCCAGCCACCCTTCTCTATGTATCATGTATAGATTCATGCATTGCTTGAATCTATAGTATCCATGGCTGCCGCCACCCCCTATTCAGGCGTCCTGCCCCTTTTCTGACACCACGCACCTGATTTCCAGTGGCGGGGCTGTATTTTTGAAGCACCTGATTAGAGCCATAGGCTTCAAAAAAGGTGAACTGTGAGCGCAGAGCATTGAGCTCGCAGTTCAGCCAGGTGTGTTATAACAGCAAATGAATATTGGCTTTTCTAACACTGAGCCGCCTCTCCAATCAGGAAGTGTGGGTGTGTTAACCATCACCTGTATGGCTGAAGCGACAGGTGCAGTGATTGGGCGCCTATCAGGAGGAGGGGAGGCAGGGGCGGACTGAACATTGGGGAACTCGGGCACTGCCCGAGGGCCCCATGCCACTAGGGGGCCCCATCAGGGTTGCCAGCCTCAATAAAACCAGGGACAGTATGTAAAACTCTGTGTTTTTTTAAAAATCCCAAGATTATAGCTGCCCCGCCTCTCCAGTACCTTTTCAGTGCGTGTATGTGTATTCTGTGTGTATGCTGTGTGTCTGTGTGTGTATACTGTATGTGTGTGTGTATACTGTGTGGCCCCATAATCTTCTATTGCCTGGGGGCCCCATAATCTTCTAATGCCTGGGGGCTCCATAATCTCCTATTGCCCGGGGGCCCCATGAGTTGTCAGTCCGCCCCTGAGGAGAGGAGACACATGGAGGAAACAGCTTGCCGCCGTCACCTGCTGCCCCACCGCGATAGAGTAAGTGCCATGCAAATGGTGAGCAGGTGGGGGTCATAGCGTTAACTTTTAAATGGGCACAGTGGTGGTATTTGAGGGCACAGTGCAGCATTCGATGGGCACAATGGCTGAAATTGATGGGCACAGTGGCTGCAGTTGATGTTTGTTTCTTTTTCTGAATTTTCCAGTTTGTTTGAGCCCCCCAAAAATTATGTTCCAGCACTAGAGCCATTCCTCCAGAGGTAGGTTCTAGCACCAGAGACATTCCTCCAGAGGTAGGTTCTAGCACCAGAGACATTCCTCCAGAGGTAGGTTCTAGCACCAGAGACATTCCTCCAGAGGTAGGTTCTAGCACCAGAGACATTCCTCCAGAGGTAGGTCCCAGCACCAGAGACATTCCTCCAGAGGTAGGTCCCAGCACCAGAGACATTCCTCCAGAGGTAGGTTCTAGCACCAGAGACATTCCTCCAGAGGTAGGTTCTAGCACCAGAGACATTCCTCCAGAGGTAGGTTCTAGCACCAGAGACATTCCTCTCCAGAGGTAGGTTTCAGCACCAGAGACATTCCTCCAGAGGTAGGTCCCAGCACCAGAGACATTCCTCCAGAGGTAGGTCCCAGCACCAGAGACATTCCTCCAGAGGTAGGTCCCAGCACCAGAGACATTCCTCCAGAGGTAGGTCCCAGCACCAGAGACATTCCTCCAGAGGTAGGTCCCAGCACCAGAGACATTCCTCCAGAGGTAGGTCCCAGCACCAGAGACATTCCTCCAGAGGTAGGTTCCAGCACCAGAGACATTCCTCCAGAGGTAGGTTCCAGCACCAGAGACATTCCTCCAGAGGTAGGTTCCAGCACCAGAGACATTCCTCCAGAGGTAGGTCCCAGCACCAGAGACATTCCTCCAGAGGTAGGTCCCAGCACCAGAGACATTCCTCCAGAGGTAGGTCCCAGCACCAGAGACATTCCTCCAGAGGTAGGTCCCAGCACCAGAGACATTCCTCCAGAGGTAGGTCCCAGCACCAGAGACATTCCTCCAGAGGTAGGTTCTAACACCAGAGACATTTCTCCAGAGGTAGGTCCCAGCACCAGAGACATTCCTCCAGAGGTAGGTTCTAGCACCAGAGACATTTCTCCAGAGGTAGGTCCCAGCACCAGAGACATTCCTCCAGAGGTAGGTTCTAACACCAGAGACATTTCTCCAGAGGTAGGTCCCAGCACCAGAGACATTCCTCCAGAGGTAGGTCCCAGCACCAGAGACATTCCTCCAGAGGTAGGTTTCAGCACCAGAGACATTCCTCCAGAGGTAGGTCCCAGCACCAGAGACATTCCTCCAGAGGTAGGTCCCAGCACCAGAGGCATTCCTCCAGAGGTAGGTCCCAGCACCAGAGGCATTCCTCCAGAGGTAGGTCCCAGCACCAGAGACATTCCTCTCACAGATAATGACACAGAGCTGCAACCTTGTTACAAAAGCCAGTGCGGTTTTGTAACAATTTGAAGGAGGCCAACCAATGGGAAGCGGCGGTGCGGGTCACATGACGGCGCTTTATATAACATTGTGTGGAAGGCTCTTATTAGGCGTATTGCAGGAATGGAGCAGCTGAAGGACCCCGGGGGGTGGAAGTGAGAGGAGCCGCTCCAGGATGGCCACCCAGGAGGCAGACGGTCGTCTTATGCTGGAGTTTGCCGCCCAGGCTTTCCAGGCGAAAAACTTGCAGTTGGCATGTGAGATATATGAGCGGCAGGGACCGGCGGCCGGGGCGGTGGACTGGGGGCTGAGGCGGGCACAGTGCTTGGCATGTACGGGGAAGCTGCACGATGCCCTCGGCTTGTACCAGGAGGCGGCGGCGGAGGACGAGCTGAGGGCGGAACAGTTGGACACTTTGGTGTCCTGTCTGGTAGAAGAGATCCGGAGAAGAGAGCCGCCATCCCCGGAGAGGAGACAATGGGGCACCGTGTCCTGTGCGGAGTGCCAGGGCTTGTTGTATGAGCCGGTGACTGTGCCATGTGGGCACACCTTCTGTAGGAAGTGCCTGGACGGGAGGCAGTGCGGAGTGTGCCAGGGGGAAGCCCACCATCACTACAGAGTCAATGTACTTCTCAGTAATGTCATCAGCAAGTGGTTCCCCTGCCAGGTCCAGGCTGCCAGGCTTACCCAGGAGGGCAGTGCCCTGTACAAGGACAACAGGCTAGAAGAAGCCCTGGACAGATATACCCAGGCCATCACATTAGGTAATATACTCTTCATTGTGTGCCCCCCCCCCCCACCCCCATGGCATCCCTCTCACTCATCTCCTGGCATGCGACCAATGCTGACTGCAATAACAGGAACACAGGGCATCCATCTCCACCAGCTCATATTTCTGCTCTGATATAAAAGAATGTTAAAGCCCAACTCTGGGCAAAGAAAAAGTTTTGCCATGCGGGGGGCTGTGCCCGCACTACACGGGTCAACTACTTGTTTTTATCTGGGGGATCGGAGAGCACAGATCGAATTATTAAATCTAGTGATCCTACAAGACCGGTCCCTGTGGCTCCTGCCCCACCTACAGTCCTGTGCAGTGGACTGCTCCTGATGTCATCAAGCCCATAGACCTGCTTCAGATGTGAGGACGTCAGGAATAGTCCACTGCTGGATAATGGGGGAGCGCCGTTTGCCCTTTGGAGTGCAGGATCGGGTGAGTTCACAGCTTTCTCCTTTCTGCCACGGACAAAACAAGCAGTTGACCCATGCGGTGCGGGCACATTGCATTAGAAAACATTTTTTGCCTAAAGTTGGGCTTTAAAGAACTCAACTCTAGTAAACCCAAACATTTCTCTCATGGAGTGGGGCCGCACACGCAATGCAAGGGTTAACTGCGTTTTTAGGTCAAGGCTTGTGACTTAGGCTAGGTTCACATTGCTGCGATGCGGGAACGCCGCAAATCCGCGGCGTTTTCCCGCATCGCACACCTCCCGCCAGCAGTTCACACTGCCCTATGCGGACGGCTGGGGGTGTCAATGTTATGTTAATGACACCCCCAGATCCGTCGGCATATCGCAGTGCGATCTGCCGACTCGCACAGGAATCGGATCGCATGGTGTGAACCCCCATGCGATCCGATTCCGTTGCGGACCCAAAAAAGGGTCCTGTGCGAGTTTGCTGCGGGAGCGCTGCGAGTTCAGCCATACTATCTGTATGGCTGAACTCGCAGCGCTACGGAGATCGGATGTGATTTGCTGTGCGAATCACATCCGGTTCTCCCCCCGCAGCGGTGTGAACCCAGCCTTAAAATGGAATTGGGTGTAAAAATGGGTGAACAGGTCGGATTTGCAATGCAGAAGGGACCCGATTTGTCTCTTCTGCATAAAAGTTAAGGGATATTCTTCCCACTGATCACTAATGGAAGGGGGCATTCTTCCGCTTGATCTCCAGTGTACGAGGGCATTCTTTCTACTGATCACCAATGTAAGGAGCGTTCATTCCACTGATCACCAATTTAAGGGGCATTCTTTGCACTGATCTTCAATGTAAGGGGGCATCCTTCCCATTGATCACCAATGTAAGGGGCCATTCTTTCCACTGATCACCAATGTAAAGGGCATTCTTGCCACTGACCACCAATGTAAGGGGCCATTCTATCCACTAATCACCAGTGTAAGGGTGCATTCTTTCCATTGATCACCAATGTAAGGGGTCATTATTTCCATTGATTAGTGCAAAGAATGCTCCCTTACATTGGTAATCAATGGAAATAATGACCCCTTACATTGGTGATCAATGGAAAGAATGCACCCTTACACTGGTGATTAGTGGATAGAATGGCCCCTTACATTGGTGGTCAGTGGCAAGAATGCCCTTTACATTGGTTATCAGTGGAAAGAATGGCCCCTTACATTGGTGATCAATGGGAAGAATGGCCCTTACATTCGTAATCAATGGGAAGGATGCCCCCTTACATTGGTGATCGATGGGAAGGATGCCCCCTTACATTGGTGATTAGTGCAAAGAATGCTCCCTTACATTGGTAATCACCAATGTAAGGGGGCATCCTTCCCATCGATCACCAATGTAAGGGGGCATCCTTCCCATCGATCACCAATGTAAGGGGGCATCCTTCCCATCGATCACCAATGTAAGGGGGCATCCTTCCCATCGATCACCAATTTAAGGGGGCATTCTTCCCATCGATCACCAATGTAAGGGGGCATCCTTCCCATCGATCACCAATGTAAGGGGGCATCCTTCCCATCGATCACCAATGTAAGGGGGCATCCTTCCCAACGTAAGGGGGCATCCTTCCCATTGATCACCAACGTAAGGGGGCATTCTTTCCACTGATCACCAATGTAAGAGGCCGTTCTTTCTACTAATCTCCAATGTAAAGGGTATTCTTTCCATGAATCCTCAATGTAAGGGGGCATTCTTTCCACTGAACACCAGTGTAAAGGACATTCTTTCCACTGACCCTCGATTCATTAATTTTAGCTGGGGTGCCCTGAGATCTGTATACTATTTCTAGGGTTCCTCTGGGGTAAATAGGTGGAGAAAAACTGATCTGAACTTAAGACAGGACTTTGTGGTTAACAATGACTTTTCTAAATGCAGTGAGACTATGTAAGAAGCAGTTGAAGATAACAACACATAAATGGTTAAAGTATTAGCTCAGATCATTGTGTTCTTTGTGTAAGTACATTGATTAGTGTAATTGGCCATGGACTGTAGAAGAATTAGTTATTGGTGATATATCCCGCAGAGAGGGATCATCTGACACAGTGAATGATATTCTTCTTTCTTTAGGAACATACTAGAATTCTATTACTGAGTATTACATTATACATACTGGAGATCAGGCAATGTGCTTGTTGTAGAAACACTATTTGTGCCAATTAGCCACGTTATTGATTGACTTTTCAGAGTTATATAACCATGATTACATGTATAACTTTAAAAAAAGGAAAAAGAGCCCACCTTTCTATAGGTCGCTGGGGTGTAATTTTTTTTACATTCTGGGATGTGGGGGGAGAATGACGCCCAAGTTGGGATTAACATATATCCTGTGTTGGGGATTGGAGACTTCTGGAGCTCACCGATGGCGCCGGTTTTTATAGTACTGTGCCAGTTTGCCTTTAAAGTGGAATTCCAGGCAAAGCCTTTTTTTGGACAGTGTAGGAAGGGTTAAGACCTCTATCTGTTTTATTTTTTAATTATTGACTGTATCCCCATTAAAGAGAATCCCCTTCCTCTCCTAGTTATGGGGTGTCACTGGGACAGAAGTGAGGGAAAACCTCAAGCTCTAGGGCATATTTTTTTTTAGTGGAATTGGGGAAAGTGCTGGAAGGTTTTGATTTCTGTTTGTGCCCCTGTTGGAGAGATTTTTCTCACTTCCTGTCATAGTAACAGTTGGTCACTGGCACAGGAAGTGAAGCGAAATTGACCCAGTGGGGAGAAAGACCGCCAATATTACTTTTATGGACCCTTTCACACTAATGTGTTCTTGTTGCACTTTTATTCTGCAATAAAAATATTTCCCTTTAAATCCTTAAAGCGGGAGTCCGCCGGGACTCCGCGTTTTTTTTTTTTAAAAGCCAGCAGCTACAAATACTGCAGCTGCTGACTTTTAAAATATTGACACTTACCTGTCCAGCGCGCCCACGATGTCGGCACCCGAAGCCGATCTCTAGATCGTCTCGCGGGTCCTGCCGCCTCCATCTTGGGAATGGGAATCAGGAAATGGAGCCTTTCGGCTTCATTTCCCGGTTCCCTACTGCGCATGCGCGAGTTGCGCTGCGCAATAAGGACTGTCCCCGCTGCCTCTGGGATCTGTGTGTTTCCCAGCAGGCAGCAGGGCACTTGCGGAAAGGGGCGGGCACTTGCGGAAAGGGGCGTAATCTACGCCCCTTTCCGCAGAGAGCTATCCCGGAAGTGGGTGCAGTTACCTGGATTATCCAGGTAACTGCACCCCCCTCCCCCCTGAAAGGTGCCAATTGTGGCGTCGGAGGGGGGGAGGGTTCCGATGAGCGGAAGGTCCACTTTAGGGTGGACCTCCGCTTTAATATCAATGTAAAATGCATCAAAAATGGACAACGGTTGCATTTTTGGTGCCTTTTTAAGGTCACGTGCCCATGTTTCACAGGTGCATGCTTGAAATCAGACAACCAGAAACGCTCCAAAGACTCAATATGCATTTTTCACACTTTTTTAAATGGACAAGTGTGAAAGGGTCCTAACACTACCCCTCTCTATCCAAAACAAATAATATGGATGGAGTGTCCCTTATAGGCCTAATTTATATCCCTATGTCTTTTTATTTAATTAAATTGTAAGTGCAGAATAGAAGGGATTCACAACTTATGCCGCGTACACACGATCGGAATTCTGGCCAGAAAAAGACAGATGAGAGCTTTTCATCGGAAAATGCGACCGTGTGTATGCTCCATCGGAATTTAGCTGTCCGAATTTCCGCCAGCCAAAAATTTATAGCATGTTCTCAATTTTCCCGATGGAAAAACTTTCTATCGGTAATTCCGATCGTGTGTATGCAATTCCTACACGCCAAAAATCACGCATGCTCAGATTCAACTACAAGACAGAAGCTATTGGCTACTGGCTATTGAACTTCCTTTTTCTAGTCCCGTCGTACGTGTTGTACGTCACCGCGTTATAAATGATCGGAATTTTGATGTGACCGCGTGTAGGCAAGACAGCTTGAGCCGAATTCCGTCTGGAAAACCATCAGAGCTTTTTCCGACGAGAATTCAGATCGTGTGTACGTGGCATAAGTCTACCCAAAACTGATGACTCTGTTGAATGGGGCAGCAGTGCAAGTGAAGCATATTTGGGTGGCTTACCTCCAGCAAATAGACCCTTTCTTCTAAGGAACTCCTAGGTTGTTTTTCATTTGCTGGAACCATTCCTTTGGTAATTATTGGAGCCAAACCCTGGCCCCTGAAGTCTGCCTAACATTGAGTTTTTATTGCCGGGGACCTGATTACATACCGTAATTAACACAGTTGCATTAACCATGAATCCAGGTTCTGCAGTAATTGCTACTGGAGTTGAGGGTCAAAGTCAGCCTTTCAGATTCAGCGCATGAAGCAGTGGCATGGATGTATGTAAGTAGCCAGTGAGTATTCTAACATGCTTGTGACCACCAGGTACTGAATTTTCAGTTTTGGGTGAACATACTCTTGATTCACACTAACGCGTTTTTTGATGCATTTTGCAGAAATGCAAGGAAATTTTTTAACATGGGTTCCTATGGAACATGTTCACATCAATGCATTTTTGTGTCTCTGCGTTTTTGGAAAGGGTCGGGGACTTTTTTTCATGCAAAATGCAGTGTTTTGCATGTAATAGAAGTCAATGGACCTGCATCAAAAACGCAAGTAAAGCGGCAAAATCACGGTAAAAACACATGCCCAAAAACGCGACAAGCGCCGCAAAAAGCACTGCAAAAATGCTCAAAAGCAACATGCATAGATGTGAATCCAGCCTTACACAGAGTTCAGACTGAGGAAGGGAGCAGCACAAAGAGCCAATCAGATGTGTTGCAGTGCAATTAGCATGCTGATATGAGGAGAGAGCAGAATGACAGATGATCTCATCTGTACTCTGCTTCTTTTTTTCCACTGTCCAGTCACAGGGTGTTTGACAAGATAGTACTATGTTCACACCTATGTGGTACATTTTCATTAAATTTTTTGTTTTGTTTTTTCACTGTATATACAGTGGTGTGAAAAAGTGTTTGCCCCCTTCCTCATTTCCTGTTCCTTTGCATGTTTGTCACACTTAAGTGTTTCGGAACATCAAACCAATTTAAACAATAGTCAAGGACAACACAAGTAAACACAAAATGCAATTTGTAAATGAAGGTGTTTATTATTAAAGGTGAAGAAAAATCCAAACCATCATGGCCCTGTGTGAAAAAGTGATTGCCCCCTAAACCTAATAACTGGTTGGGTCACCCTTAGCAGCAACAACTGCAACCAAGCGTTTGCGATAACGTGCAATGAGGCTTTTACAGCGTCCTGGAGGAATTTTGGCCCACTCATCTTTGCAGAATTGTCCTAATTCAGTTACATTAGAGGGTTTTCGAGCATGAACGGCCTTTTTAAGGTCATACCACAACATCTCAATAGGATTCAGGTCAGGACTTTGGCTAGGCCACTCCAAAGTCTTCATTTTGTTTTTCTTCAGCCATTCGGTGGTGGACTTGCTGGTGTGTTTAGGATCATTGTCCTGCTGCAGAACCCAAGTTCGTTTCGCTTGAGTACACGAACAGATGGTCGGACATTCTCCTTCAGGATCTCTTGGTAGACAGCAGAATTCATAGTTCCTTTTATCACGGCAAGTCTTCCAGGTCCTGAAGCAGCAAAACAGCCCCAGACCATCACACTACCACCACCATATTTTACTGTTGGTATAATGTTCTTTTTATGAAATGCAGTGTTCCTTCTACGCCAGATATACTTGGACACACACCTTCCAAAGAGTTCCACTTTTGTCTCATCGGTCCACAGAATGTTGTCCCAAAAGTCTTGGGGATCATCAAGATGTGTTGTGGAGAAATTGAGACGAGCTTTGATGTTCTTTTTGCTCAGCAGTGGTTTTCTCCTTGGAACTCTGCCATGCAGGCCATTTTTGCCCAGTCTTTTCCTGATGGTGGAGGCATGAACGCTGACCTTAACTGAGGCAAGTGAGGCCTGCAGTTCCTTGGACGTTGTTGTGGGGTCTTTTGTGACCTCTTGGATGAGTCGTCGCTGCGCTCTTGGGGTAATTTTGGGCGGCCGGCCACTCCTGGGAAGGTTCACCACTGTTCCATGTCTTCGCCATTTGTGGATAATGGCTCTCATTGTGGTTCGCTGGATTCCCAAAGCTTTGGAAATGGCTTTATAACCCTTTCCAGACTGATAGATCTCAATTACTTTCTTTCTCAATTGTTCCTGAATTTCTTTGGGTCTCGGCATGATGTGTAGCTTTTAAGGATCTTCTGGTGGACCTTACTGTGTCAAGCAGCTCCTATTTAAGTGATGCCTTGATTGTGAACAGGTGTGGCAATAATCAGGCCTGGGTGTGGCTAGAGAAATTGAACTCAGGTGTGGACAACCACAGTTATAGTATGTTTTAACAAGGGGGGCAATCACTTTTTCACACAGGGCCATGATGGTTTGGATTTTTTTTCACCTTTAATAATAAACACCTTCATTTACAAATTGCATTTTGTGTTTACTTGTGTTGTCCTTGACTATTGTTTAAATTGGTTTAATGTTCTGAAACACTTAAGTGTGACAAACATGCAAAGGAACAGGAAATGAGGAAGGGGGCAAACACTTTTTCACACCACTGTATCTGGTTGTTAAGCAACCACAGTGTAAAAAAAGAAAAGAAAAAGCAAAACGCGTGTCCAAAAAACACGGCAAGCACCGCAAAAAGCACTGCAAAAACGCTCAAAAGCAACATGCATAGATGTGAATCGAGCCTAAATGCAGGTCCATCTAAACTGGTTGGATGGAGGCTAGCAGGTTAAACGTATTGCCTCCTCATAACCCACAGCGGTGAGGTGTGTCTTCACTAAACCTTAACCAGCTTAAAGTGGTTGTAAACCCTTACAAACCACTTTGACCTACAGGTAAGCCTAGATTAAGGCTTACCTGTAGGTCCAAGAAATATCTCCTAAACCTATATGGTTTAGGAGATATTTGCCCGAAAACGGGCACCGCTGTCTACGGCGCATGCGCCGTAGACAGCGGCACGCAGCCGCACTGAGCGCGGCATTTCCAAGAATGGAGCTGCCACGCGTGTCGACTCCCGTGCGCATGCACGGGAGTGACGTCATCGCCGAATGACAGCGGCGGAGCTGCGAGACGCCACCAACAAGATGGATGCGGCGGACTACAGGGGACAGCGGCGACTTCGCTGGCTCCTGTGTCAGGTAAGTGACACATAATGGACTGCTATGCAATGCATAGTAGTCCATTATGCTTTACCTTTGCAGGGAATGAAAGAGGAAGTAAACCCATCAGGGTTTACTTCCTCTTTAACCCCTGGCTATTAATTCAGAAGAGGTAGAAGATTCCATAGGAGGACAGTGACACCAGTGACCATTGTAAGTTACAGGTACAGCAGGGAGGTGGTGATAGAATATCCCTTTCTTCTTCTCACTGACAGAGTCTCTGATGGTCAGCAGTTACAAATGCTGCCATCTTTTATGGAACATTTACATATATGTCACTGCAGGCTATATCATATACATTACTATGCAGCTATAGGCAAAGGACGTATAAATATGTATTTCTGCTGAGAATGTTAGAGAATATTTGTAATTTCTATTGCATTCTCCAACAGTGTTTGTTATGTGTGCTATTTTGCTGTCTGATAACAATATTGCAGTTGTGCACATAAGTTTACATACCCTGGCAGAATTTATGATTTTATTGGCCATTTTTCAGAGAATATGAATGACAATACAAACACTGTGACGGCTTGACAAAATGTGACGGCTTGAAGTCTTTTGTGGATGAGGCTCTTTATCTTCTCAGATGGTAAAGCTGCCCATTCCTCTTGGCAATAAGCATCCAGTTCCTGTAAATTCTTGGGCTGTCTTGTAAGAACTGCACCTTTTGAGATCTCCCCAGAGTGGCTCAATGATATTGAGGTCAGGAGACTGAGATGGCCACTCCAGAACCTTCACTTTATTCTGCTGTAGCCAATGACAGGTCAACTTGGCCTTGTGTTTTGGATCATTGTCATGTTGGAATGTCCAAGTACGTCCCATGCGCAGCTTCCTGGCTGATGAATGCAAATGTTCCTTCAGTATTTTTTTATAACATACTGCATTCATCTTGCCAACAATTTTGACCAAATTTCCTGTGCCTTCGTAGCTCACACATCCCCAAAACATCAGCGATCCACCTCCATGTTTCACAGTAGGAATGGTGTACCTTTCATCGTAGGCCTTGTTGACACCTCTCCAAATGTAGCGTTTATGGTTGTGGCCAAAAAGCTAAATTTTGGTCTCATCACTCCAAATGACTTTGTGCCAGAAGGTTTGAGTCTTGTCTCTGTGCTGTTTGGCGTATTGTAAGCGGTATACTTTGTGGCACTTGCATAGCAATGGCTTTTTTTCTGGCGACTCGACCATGCAGCCCATCTTTCTTTATGTGCCTCCTTATTGTGCATCTTGAAACAGCCACATCAAATGTTTAGAGAGTCCTGTATTTCACCTGAAGTTATTTGTGGGTTTTTCTTTATATCCCAAACAATCTTCCTGGCAGTTGTAGCTGAAATTTTAGTTGGTCTACCTGACCGTGCTTTGGTTTCAACAAAACCCCTAATTTTCCACTTCTTGATTAGAGTTTGAACACTGCTGGTTGGCATTCTCAATTCCTTGGATATCTTTTTATATTCCTTTCCTGTTTTATACAGTTCAACTACCATTTCCCCGCAGATCCTTTGACAATTCTTTTTCTTTCCACATGACTCAGAATCCAGAAACTTCAGTGCAGCACTGGATAAAAGATGCAAGGGTCTGTCAGAAGTCCAGAAACTCATTGACCTTTTATACACACACACACTAATTACAAACAAACAGATCACAGGTGAGGATGGTTACCTTTTTAATAGCCATTCAAACCCCTTTGTGTCAACCTGTGTGCATGTTATCAGGCCAAAATCACCAGGGTATGTAAACTTTTGATCAGGATCATTTGGGTAGTTTCTGTTGTCATTATGATTTAAAAAGAGTAAATACAGTTGATTGATAATAAATAGCTTCAACGAAATACTAACCACGAGTGAAAAAAATGTTTTTGTGTTATCATCCATATTCTCAGAAAAATGGCCAAGAAATCATAAATTCTGCCAGGGTATGTAAACTTATGAGCACAACTGTATATAGAGATATTATACAGTACGGAGAGAATTGTCACTTTTTCGATCTTGAAATTACAAAGTAATATAATTAGAGTTCTGACCTGTTCTTTCTAGACATTTTTGTTTGTCACGCAGGGCTTTGAACATTTTACCAGTTAATAGCAGGGTATTGTGTTCGCTTTACAAAGACATTTTCCCAGTCTATTAATACAGCACCACATGCTCTTTTCCAGAAGCCTGGTCGGTTTGCTTCTTGGGAAGTGTCGCTATGTAGAGAAATTGGGTCAGGAGAGCAGAGTTGCATAACTATGAAGAATATACTGTCTGCCAGGCTCGCTGCCCCTCCTCCCTTCCAATGATTGTATAACCAGTGAGGTAACCAAGAACTGGGTCAAACATTGTCAACCGTTTCCAACAATGACTGCAATTTAAAACAGATAAGTGGAATATTTTACAGTCTATTATAGAAACCACATTTGGTTGATTTTTACATGGCAAGAAGAAAAGCTTATTTAACGGATCTACCAAGGAAGCCTGTGACTACATAGACAGAGTATCTGAGCAAATAGTGGGGGACTTCTGCTGTAGTATGTGAATGTGTGATTAGAATTTGTCTAATAATTTAAAACTACCGGGCTGACATAAACTGGAAGACAGAGGTGGCGGTCTTGTTGCTCAGACACCATTCTGACGGTTGCCCCTATTTTCAAACTTGTACAGCAAATTAAAATAGTTTGCATTTGACTTGATGCTCAGAACAGTACTGGAAGTTTGTTTCTACAGTGCTGGCAGCAAACTGATTGTGTTGGATTCAATAAGTATAGTATATGTGTACTTCTATAACCACTATGGTTAAATATTTTTTATAGCATCTGTGAGAGGAGGGTTGGTGGAGATCAGAAACATGCAGCTCTCCCTGCCCCACTCTGCATAAGTAAAGAACCTTTGTGCCTTTCTGACTCCCCAGTACTATACTTTCCTGACCTCCTTGCACCATGCCCTCCTGACCTCCTTGCACCATGCCCTCCTGACCTCCCTGCACCATGCCCTCCTGACCACCTTGCACCCTGACCTCTCTGCACCATACCCTCCTAATCCCCCTGTATTGTCCTGACCCCCCCCCCAATACCATGCCCTCCTGGACCCCCTGTACTCTACCCTCCTGAGGCCCTCGTCCTGTGCCCTTCTAACCCCCCCAAAACCATGCCCTCCTGCCCCACAAAATTGTGCCCTACTGACCCCCCCCGAACCATGCCCTTCTGTCCCCTCAATACAGTACCCTCCTGACCCCCCCGCACCATACCTTCCTGACCATACCTATCCTCTGCCTTACTGATCCCTATTCACTGCCCTTCATACTGCTGACCTCTGTACACTTCTCTTCACCCTATTGACCTCTGTACATTGCCCTACCTACTACTGACCTCTGTACATTGCCCTACCTACTACTGACCTCTGTACATTGCCCTACCTACTACTGACCTCTGTACATTGCCCTACCTACTACTGACCTCTGTACACTGCCCTACGTATTACTGACTTCTGTACACTGCCTTATGTATTACTGACCTCTGGACACTGCCCTACATACCACTGACCTCTGGGCACTGCACTACATCCTACTGACCTCTGTACACTGCCCAACAGCCTGCTGACCTCTGTACACTACCCTACATCCTACTGACCTCTGTACACTACCCTACATCCTACTGACCTCTGTACACTGCCCAACAGCCTGATGACCTCTGTACACTACCCTGCATACTGCTTACACTGTCCAGGAACCAGCGCAGATAGCCAGGCATGGAACTAGTCAAAGAAACCAGCCTGCAGTACCAGATGTTCTGCTTTCATGATGAACTCCAGCATCAGCCCTTTTGGAGATAACCAATTACTCCCCACACAGGAAAAAAAATTGTGAATGCCGAGTTTCTCACTGAAGCTAAATTTTAAAGTAGGCCAAGTTTATATTTCTACAGTAATAGTAGTTTTATAAGATTTTCCCAAGTTTTCTTTATGTAGCCTTTACTTTTCATTGGGGGCTTGCTAGTTCATTTATTAAAAAAACCAAAAAAAAACAAAAGGGTGCAGCACCCGGTGACCTTTTGATCGTTTCCATTTTGTCTGGGTAGAACTACACCTCCCAAAGATTGTTTACCCCTGATCTAGAACATCTATTGTTATGTACTCTACTTCTAGAACATCTATCATTATATACTCTTCTTCTAGAACATCCATATACTCCCTGAACATCTATCATTATATATTCTGCATTTAGAACATCCAATGTATGCTCTACTTCTTGAACATCTATAGTTTTATATACTCTACTTCATTTTTTTTTTTTTTTTTTGTTGTTTTTTTTAATCAGAAAATATTTTTATTGTGTCATAAAGGCAAACATATAAAAAGCACAAACACAATCACACAATCAGTACATGTAATACAAAGAAAAGGAAAAAACCCACATACACATACATGTATTTACCAACAGTATGAATGCGCTGCCTTAACTAAAGTACCGCGTCCTAACCCGGTTATGTTTTTACTCAATAATACTTCATGACCCAATAATATTTTGAACACGAAAAGAAATTGACACTAAACTAAACTATCAGTCTCTCAAAAGAGAGGCAAACATGTATAACAAAACCAAGTAATTGTGACCCGAAGGCCTTGGGTAGTATCCTATCTAACTGTTCTTTGGAGGGGAAGACTTCAAACCAAAAGTAAATCTGCAGAGAAGAAACAAGGCAATATTGTACAAAGTCATATTTATGTACCTGGCTGTAGTATATCTAGGGATACCAGGATCTTACACCAGTAGTATCTAAACAGAACAAGTTGGGGATACTCTACTTCTTGAACATCTGTTGGTTTATACTCTACTTCTAGAACATCTATAGTTCTATACTAGGGATGAGCTCGGTGTTCGATTCGAATGCATGTTCGACTCGAACATCTGCCGTTCGTCTGTTTGGCGAATTCAGAACTTTGTGGACCGTTCGCACCAAATTCGTGTGGCACGAATGGGCCACAATGCACTACGCCATCGCAGTGCATTGCTGGCTCATGATTGGTCAAGCATGCACTGTGACCCCGCATGCTTGGCCAATCACAGTGCCAACAGCGAGGAGAGCCATAATTGGCCACAGCGTGGCAGCCTTGCGTAGTGTGTTGGCGTGCAGGGAAAGAGCTAGATAGGCAGGGACAGTGTGTTCTTTTCTCAGCCATCTGCAGGAGTTAGTGGGTGTCGTGTGCCTCCAGCGCAGTATACACCTGTATCTACCCTTTATTGCTGTTGCTCTGTAATAAAGGCATCTGCAAGAGTTAGTGGGTGTTGTGTGCCTCCAGCACAGCGCAGTATACACCTGTATCTACCCTTTATTGCTGGTGTTCTCTAATACAGGCATCTGCAGGAGTTAAAGTGGGTGTTTTGTGCCTCCAGTACAGTATACACCTGAAGATACCCCTTATTGCTGGTGTTGTCTGTTGCATAGCTTGCATATTAGCCTTTAAAATTAGCACTTTTGATTTTGAACGTTCGAGTCCCATAGACTTTAATAGGGTTCTAAAGTTCATACGAATTTTCAGTCCGTTCGAATGTTTTGGTGCGAAGCGAACCCGGGGGGGGGGGGGGGGGGGTGTTCAGCTCATCCCTATTCTATACTATGCTTTTAGAACATTTATTGTTATATAATCTACTTCTAGAACAGCTATCATTATATATTCTACATTTAGAACATCCATAGTTATCTACTCTACTGCTAGAACATCTATAGTTATCTACTCTACTTCTAGACCATCTATAGTTATCTACTCTACTTCTAGAACATCTATAGTTATATACTCTACTTCTAGAACATCTATAGTTATATACTCAACATCTACAACCTCTATCATCATATACTTCTAGATAATCTATTGTTCTATAATCTACTCCTAGAACAGCTATAGTTAAATACTCTTCTTCTATAACAGTTATGGTTACATACTGTTCTTCTATAATAGCTATGGCTATATACTCTCATAGGATCTATGGGTAGGATTGATGGTGAGACCAATAATTTGTAATTTGAAGGCATTTTTCACTATAGATATAAAGCCTAGTACACACAGGTAGTTTTTCGATCTGAAGCTCTGAAATGCATTCATTTTAGAGAAAGGCTACAGTTGGTCACACATATTACTGACTAGTAATATTAGGTTGAATGGTTGAAAAATCTCTTTTGCGACGGGGCCAGCCATTCCTTATTCAAAGAGAAAAGGAAGGCGTTAAAGCTGAACGCATGGAAAGCCACTATATACACAGATGAAATGCATACTGTTCATGGAAGTAGTTTTTGTTGCCAGAAGGATCTGTATTTTTGACCATCCATTCCTTTACAAAACTTTGTCCTACACGCTAAACGCCAGTTTACATCTGTGTGGTGTGTTTTAGGCACTTCACATTTTAGACCTGATTTACACTTATGCAGGTTGCAGTTTGCATATTGCAGGTGCATTTTGCGTTTTTCAATATGTGCTTTTTATCCATTGAAGTCTAGGGAACCAAAAGCCAGAAAAAAAAGTCCCTGGCTCTTTCCATGAAATGCACAGATGTGAACTACATCCGTAGGAAACTATGCTAAATGGACTGTAGTGTGTTTCTGCAAAACTGAAAATGTGCTAAAAAATGCATAGATGTGAACCAGGCCTTGGGCATGCTACCATTAAATTGTATTATATATAAAACAAGCATTTTGATGAAAGTGCCTCAAAGACCTGCATGATGCATCTTTGATGTGCTACCATGAAAATGTGCATTCTATAGAGTTCAATTAAAAAAATGTATAAAATGTGCCTAAAACCTAAAAATGTTCTGAAAATGTACCACATAGGTGTGAACATAGTACTATCTTGTCAAACACCCTGTGACTGGACAGTGGAAAAAAAGAAGCAGAGTATAGATGAGATCATCTGTCATTCTGCTCTCTCCTCATATCAGCATGCTAATTGCACTGCAACACATCTGATTGGCTCTTTGTGCTGCTCCCTTCCTCAGTCTGAACTCTGTGTAAGGCTGGATTCACATCTATGCATGTTACTTTTGAGCATTTTTGCAGTGCTTGTCGCGTTTTTGGACATGCGTTTTTACCGTGATTTTGCCGTTTTTTTTTTTTTTTTTTTTTTTTTTTTTTTTTACACTGTGGTAGCTTAGCAACCAGCTATATACAGTGGGAAAAAAAACGCAAAACGCGGTACTTGCGCTTTTGATGAAGGTCCATTGACTTCTATTACATGCAAAACGCTGCATTTTGCATGGAAAAAAAGGCCCCGACCCTTTCCAAAAATGCAGAGGTACAAAAATGCATTGATGTGAACATGTTCCATAGTTAACCCATGTTAAAAAATGTCCCTGCATTTCTGCAAAATGTATAAAAAACGCATTAGTGTGAATCAAGACCTGTTACCAAGTCAAATTGCACTTAAAAAATATATTTAGAGATGTATAAATGATTGCAGAGCTTCATTCATTTTTGCATTTTATATCTGCTTGGAGCTCAGCCTTAACGACATGTGCACAGCTTCTCTTTCATGACAGACAGTAGTAACATTTCTAGGTGATTCCTGAGAATGCCCAAATTAACATATCACTTATGAATGTAGGGTTGCTTGTGTTCCACCTATGCGAATCTGGATTCCATGGCAATTCATTTGATGACACTATTTAGTGTGAAATATCCTAACAATATCTTTCTAAAGATCAGTTCAGTTTCTCTTCACACACAATTCCACAATGAGACAGACTGTATCAGAACAGTGCAGGCGCTGATGGTATAATTGGGATGTATGGAAGTGTCACAACCAGAATATATAATCTTGTTGTGTACTTCCTTCTTGCATAAGTACTGCAGCTTGGTTACATATGCTGCTCCACTTTCATCACTGCAGGTCAATGTAACAACATATAGGAGTCATTTCGAAATATGATAATCTTTTTATTTTTTATTTTTTACTCTTCTATATATTAAGTGTGATGATCTTGTTGGGTTAAATTAGTGATATCATGACTGAAAAACAAGCACGTTAAAGGTGTCATCAAATACCTCGATAGCCCCAAATGAAGAGGTGCACAATTATGTAATTGCTGATTTCTTTGCAAAAGTAACGTTTTAATTAATTGACATACTCAGATTTTGAAGTGCCCAGGTAATTAAGATAATAATGGTATGTTCACCTCTAGATACCATCTGATTCTGTAACATTATCAGCTTACTAAATCTAGAATAAGAGCTGGAGTTCTTTATTGTAAATAATCTTAACATTGGGTGTTGGGCTACGTTTTGGATGTACCGTATATACTCGAGTATAGGTCGATCCGAATATAAGCCGAGGCCCCTAATTTACCACAAAAACCTGGGAAAACGTATTGACTCAAGTATAAGCCGGGGGTGGGAAATGCAGCAGCTACTGTAAGTGGCAAAGAGGGTCAACAATGCCCATCTGCAGCTGCATGTCTCACTGTGTCCTGTGTATGCCTTCCTGTGTCCTGTGCAGATCTGCCTACCTCACTGTGTCCTGTGTATACCTCCTTGTGTCCATTGCAGCCTACCTGTGCTTATCTTCATCCTTTGTGTCCTGTGCATGCCTCTGTGTGCCCATCTGCAGCCACTCGTATGAGGATGAGAGGATGTCCGTGATAGGCTGAAAACTGACTGCTGGGAAATTGAGTGTTCTGCCTATCAGACGAGGAGGAGGCGCGGCTTTTAAATACTGGAATGGCCGCTGTATGTTTTTATGACACGCTGGCCACCGTCTGTCTACATGACATGCCTGATCAGGTAGGCAGACGGCGGTGACTCGAGTATAAGCCGAGGGGGGCACTTTCAGCCTAAAAAAAAAGGGCTGAAAATCTCGGCTTATACTTGAGTATATACGGTACATCAAACCTTGCTGCACCTCTGAAAAGTGATTCTCAGTGGCTTGATTTTCAGAGTAATATGTCACCTCCTCGCCACCTGTTTTAACCCTGTAAATGCTGCATCACTGCGCTGTAACTTCATGCATTACACACAAGCTGCAGGATGGTTGTGACACTGCCCCATTCATGTGTACAACGCTGTCTGGTTGCAGTCGCATCTTAAGGGGGGCAAGTGTAAATGAGCCTTTAATGTTTTTTCAACTTTTTATATGCATAGTTTGTAAATATATGTGTACGTGTAGATGGCTATATAGTAGTAATAATAAAAATGCAAAATATGTTCTCACAGAGTTCATAAAAACCAAAACTCACTACAGTTCCCATGTAGGATATAAAATAAACGGTCTCGATTTTAACAAAAATGTATGAAGCCCTAAAATCAATTTTTCCGTATGTTCACGCTATAAAACACTGCATAGTTCTCTAAAGCACTTTATATGAAAATCACTTGCTAAGTTTTTTACCTGGAGATGCTACCAGTAACCGCACTTCCTGTTGCAGACTGACAACACTGAGCCACTGCATTGCAATTAGCAGCATAGTTGTCAGCCTGCTGTGTACACTCTTTCAGTTGGCTGTTTAGCTGCCTATCAGATCAATAAACCAGAAAAATATGGCCTAGGTGATCAGTTTTCTCTTGTTGTGCCTGTTTACCCATATATTTTTTTTTAAATTCAACCGCCATAAGCCAGATCTAACAATGAACATCTGATGTCTGTGGACATGTTTAGATGGTATTTATTAGGTTAAATCCTGATGTATGATATTTTTTTTCTCTGATTTAACAGCACATGCATCCAGGTTTGGGTTCCTGTACTCAAACGCCATAGGATGTGACTGTTGGATCCAACCAGGCAGCTGAATCTTTATGAATAAACTGAATTGCCTCTCTGCATGACTTCTATGGCATTGCCACATAATAACCCCAATAGAGCATGATAGAGAAATACGCTTTGTCTACGTAAACCTGATCGGAATGAGGGAGGTGTGTCAGCTTTTTATTAATCCCTTTTTCCCATCTGAGAAACCTTTCTCCCACCTCCTTGTCCTATTGATGGTGGTCACTGAGACAGCAATACAAAGACTTTTTTTTTCTAGTAGAGCAGAGAAGAGTTAGAACACATTGGGCGTTACTAAAGGAAAATCCACTTTGCACTGCAAGTGCACTGAAAGTAAAGTTGGCGTAGATCCGAGGGGGACATGCAAGGAGAATAAAAAAAAAAAACAGCATTTTAGCTTGCACATGATTGGATGATAAAATCAGCAGAGCTTTCCCTCATTTCAGATCTACCCCTTAGATTTAGAGCGACTGCACTTCCAAGTGCACTTGCAGTGCAAAGTAGATTTGCCTTTCGTTAATAACCCCCAGTGTCTTTATCCTGCTGACAGTGGACACAGAGAGCAATTAAAAACATAACACAAGCTTTAACCCTTCCCCACTTTGTCCAGATCTACAAACATAAAATTTGGCTCTAGCTCCTCTATAAACCAGCATATGGTGTTTGGGCTTTGAAAAAACTTCAGAACATAACCTTGAGGCTGGGTTCACACCATCGATGCATGCAGCTCCCAGCAAGGGTCCGGTGCATCCTGGTTCACTGTTTCAGGTCTGATTTTAGCCCGAATTTTTGGCTGAATTTGGACCTGAAATGGATCAAAAGACGCACAGGGCTCCTGTGCAAATTTACAGCGGAGATGTGTGAACCGGCTCTATAGAAAGCCAGTCAAAATCCCCTGCTATTGTGAATAATTTGCATGGAATTGTAGGTCCTACATTTATTATAAATAAACATCATCACAACAGAATGGTGTTTAAATGGCCGCTGCACCTTTATTGGTATTTAAAATGAAAACAACTGACTTTATTTAAATAAAATGTATTTATATTTCATTGATTATTTCAACTTAAACCAATTCTAATTTGCTCAGTCATAGGATTCGAGCTATAAATACATCAGTTCATAAAGCAAGTTTATATATATATATATATATAAATAATATTATTTTTTTATTTTTTTATCATTGACAACCACAATTCCATGATGCGGGCACCTTATTGTGCCCACTGTTCAGTAGTGTGAGCCCAGCCTCAGAGTACCTGAAGAGATGGGAAGATTCACAGTGTTCATATACTAGAATATGTGTGTGTGTGTGTGTGTGTGTGTGTGTGTGTGTGTGTGTGTGTGTATGTGTATATATATATATATATATATAGATAGATAGATAGATAGATAGATAGATAGATAGATAGATAGATAGATAGATAGATAGATCTATCTCTCAGACTGATCTCCCTGTGAGATTCATTTCACTGGATTTGGATATTATCAAGGTCTACTTAATTATGTTAATGGATATGGACTTTCCTTCCCAGATGACTATATATTTGGAACTTACTTTAATAATTACATTTTAATAAGCATCCTTCTTTTTAATACCATTACAAGCCTGGCTTCATTAATGTGTTTAGAATTGCTTTATGAAATAACATCACCACATGAGGCTACTTTGCCTCCTTAACTTATTAAAATGAGCTTGCAAACGCATGGAAATAAACACATAATGTCCCTTCGTTTATGTCCTGCTCACTCAGTAAATCTGCCAGGTATATAGTACGCTTCCAGTCCTAATTTCAAGCTTACTTTAATATTAGTTTATAACTAAATCTGGATTTTCCCAGGCTTCGTTAAAAGATGTACAATTGTGATCAGAACATACAGTGTTCCTAGAAGTGCCCTGTGGATAATTCATCGAATTTTCTGCTCCATCATCAGAAATTCCTAAAGGCAGGGCTCGACAAAACCCGCGCGCCAGGTCGCATTTGCGACCAGAATTAGCAACCTGGTGCCTGGGGCAGCACAGCTGGGGGTATGCTGTCTCCGCGGACCCCCCCGGCGCGATCGCGTCAGGCCGCGCCGGCGGCGGCTGGTAATTGAGCCCCCGGCTTTGAGGCCTTCTACGATCCTATGGTTCCTTCTGGAATCTGGCGCCCTCTTGTGGTGGCCGTTGGAATTACAACCAGCAATGCTAATGGATGCAATGCTAATTCCCCTGCCTGCCAGCCTATCTTCCTCCCCTTTACTCAGAACCCCTAAAAATTATATATATATTTTATTCTAACACCCTAGAGAATAAAATGGTGGTCGTTGCAATACTGTCTGTCACACCGTATTTGCACAGCGGACTTACAAAGCGCACTTTTTTGGGGAAAATGTATTTAATAAAAAAAAAAATAAGACAGCAGTAAAGTTAGCCCAATTTTTTTTTATATTGTGAAAGATAATGTTACGTCGAGTAAATCGATACCCAACATGTCATGCTTCAAAATTGCGCCCGCTCATGGAATGGCGACAAACTTTTACCCTTTAAAATCTCCATAGGCGACGTTTAAAAAATTCTACAGGTTGCACTTTTTAAGTTACAGAGGAGGTCTGGGGCTAGAATTATTGCTCTCACTTTACCGATCGCAGCGATACCTCACATGTGTGGTTTGAACACCACTTTCATATATGCGTTCGCTTCTGCACGCAAGCTTGGCGGGACAGGGCGCGTTTAATTTTTTTTTTTTATTATTATTTTAACTTTTATTTTTATTTTTTTCACTGTTCTTTTAAAAAAAAAAAAAAAAAAAAATTGTGTCACTTTTATTCCTATTACAAGGAATGTAAAAATCCCTTGTAATAGAAAAAAGCATGACAGGTCCTCTTTTATATATGAGATCTGGGGTCAGAGAGACCTCAC
The DNA here is from genome assembly GCF_037356315.1 of Lithobates pipiens. NCBI lineage: Eukaryota > Metazoa > Chordata > Amphibia > Anura > Ranidae > Lithobates > Lithobates pipiens. The sequence goes on along the minus strand of NW_027507685.1, from coordinate 21,251,222 downwards.
ATCTCATATTTACACTAAAATGCAATTTAAAAAAAATTTGTCATTTGAAAATAAAAATAAAATGTCCCTCTAAGAGCTATGGGCAATGACTTGGAGACAGGTGGGGGGCTTGGGGCTATCTTCCCCTCACTCGTCTCCATGTCAGGCCAGGGACAGGTCCAGATCGCCGTCACGGACCTGGCTCCTAACTTTTTTAGCTGGCTCCTAGATTCCAAGCAAATTTGTCAACCCCTGCCTAAAGGGTACCAAATGCCAGCTATTTGTAGAGCGTCATTAATACTGCCGGACTTCCCAACCCTGCTTTGCAGCCTAGCACATGTTTTGGGTCTGGCCATAAGTGGAAAGGACCAGTACTCTTCAAAGCCAGGCCTGGCTTATACTCTGAATATCAGAACAGTTCAGCCTTTAACTAGGAGATCTTTAACCTCCCTGGCGGTATGATTCAGTCTGGTTTTAGGTGCTGAAAGCGGTACAATTATTTTGCATGGAAATTTGGCGTTTTATATTGTAGTCCTGTAATTCTTAGGAATAACTCACTTAAATCTGTTCAAACCAGAGTCTAGCAGACATCCTGGGTATTATAAAGTTTATAATATAATAAAGAATAATAAAAATTATTCAATGTAATCAAATCCTAAAACACTGAAAAGGGACACTTTTTGGTTGCTATGGACAATCTCCAAATTTCAGGCAGAAAAAACTGTATTTATAATATAAAAGTGCATGCAGGGCACTGCACAGACCACTAGGGACAAAGGGGGTGTGTATTTTTTAATACAGCCCTGTAATCTGTAAGATTACAGTGCTGTGTGTGTTTTGTGTCTTTTTACTTTTTTGAATTTGCCGCCGTTCTCCGCTCCCGTGCGCCGTAACGTCGCAGGGAACGGAGCTCGGCGGCATTCGACACTGCGAATTGAGCGGAGGACAGCTTTATCACACAGCGCGGGGGACATCGATGGATCCAGGGGACAAGGTAAGTAACTCTCCCTGTGTCCTCCCCTGCATCCAGCGATGCGATCCCGAGTCTGGCTCGGGGTTACCGCTCCTGTTAGTGAAATCCCAACCCGAGCCAGACTCGGGATTAGCGCTAGGGGGGGTTAATGTATAACTAAACGCATATGGATAAAAGAGATGGATTAGAATGCCTGTCAGCTTTTATTGCTATCTGTGTCCATACCTTCACACTCCCTATTTTTCCTGTTTACCATTATCATTAAAAGTGAAGGTAAAGGAAAATCACAAATTTTGGGTTGTCCCCAGAAAAGTAATAGAGGGGAAATCTTCCAATGGGGGACACTAGTTCTAGTGACCCTGGGGGGCCGCACGAGATTACCTTAATTTGCAGGTATGTCCTCTCACTTCCTGTTTATGTGGGACAGGATGTGAAGGAAAATCTTTCAAATGGGACAAAGATGGCAAAAATAAACCTTACAGGGGTTATAATTCTCCCTTACTTTATCCAATATGAAAAACAAAAAAAGGTTTTTTGCCTTTAGTTCTACTTTAAACATGATGAAATGTGCATTTTACATGATGATGGCTCTTTTTAGAAGTCATTTTTATAAACCGAAGAATAAAAATGTAATATATTGCAGCATACTATTCCTTAGATGTGGTGGCTGCATTAGCTTTCTTTTATCTATCCTTTTTATCTAAGTACATTCCCTGCAAGTACAAAAAAACATGTTGATCCTCTCAGAAATTGTAACTTCCTGTGCACTGAACTGAAACCCCAAACAATGCCATCTGTCATCTCCGTTATCTTTAGTGATCTACAAAACAACTCTATTCTGTTATGGATTGGGAAAGGAAGAAGTGTTTGTATTTCCAATTTAGGAGAGCAGACCAGGATGACAATGCTGTTCTTCTATATATGTATAGAACAGTGAAAGTTGTCACCCTGGGACATGAATTTTATTTTATTGACAGAATTGGCAGGTGAAAATAAAGGGGAGGAAAAGCCCAAAAAATGACTTATGCAGCCACTACATCTAAGGATAGGTAGACTGCAACTTTTACAGCTTTGTTTTTGAGTTTATGTACATGTTAAAGCGGGAGTCCGCCGTTTTTTTTTTTTTTTTTTTTTAAAGCCAGCAGCTACAAATACTGCAGCTGCTGACTTTTAAAATAATGACACTTACCCGCCCAGCGTGCCCGCGATGTCGGCACCCGAAGCCGATCTCTCGATTGTCTCTCTCGGGTGCTGCCGCCGCCATCTTGGGTATGGGAATCAGGAAGTGGAGCCTTGTGGCTTCATTTCCCGGTTCCCTACTGCGCATGCGCGAGTCGCGCTTTGCAATAAGGATAGTCCCGCTGTCTCTGGGATCTGTGTGTTTCCCAGCAGACAGCGGGGGACCTTCGGAAAAGGGGCGTAATCTATGCCCCTTTCCGCAGATAGCTATGCCGGAAGTGGGTGCAGATACCTGTACTGTACAGGTATCTGCACCCCCCTCCCCCTGAAAGGTGCCAATTGTGGCGCCGGAGGGGGGGAGGGTTCCAATGAGCGGAAGTTCCACTTTAGGGTGGACCTCCGCTTTTTAAAGACCTAAATAGGATTATGACAGGTGGCCTTAGGTTGTATAACTTTTGTGTGTGTGTGTGTGTGTGTGTGTGTGTGTGTGTACATACTATATTATATATATATATATATTGAGAGAGTAGGGGAAGAATTCAATTGTCTTATGTGTTTCATTGAGGAAATTTCCCTTCATTTACTTACCTCTGGACATAACAGGAATTGAAAGAAAAACTGTCTACATTGGGGGGGGGGGGGGGGGGGGGATCCACTGTTGTCACTGAAACAGGCTTCTTATTGAAAAAAAAATCCCATCAATTTTTTTTTCCGACGACAACTCAAAATTTAGAATTTCCCCTCACTTTCAGTCGAACACACATTAAAAAAAGCCGATTTTCCCACCTCTCTTTATCCCAGAGGAACCTTGAAATCATTTTTAGGTCTCAGGGAGTCCTTATAAAATGCATTCACCAGGGGTCAGTAAGAAGAAAATCTTACATTGGGGGGGGGGGGTGCCCCTTACATTTGGGGTCAGTGGGAAGACCGTCCCAATTTGTGGTTAGTAGGAAGAATATTCCTTGCAGTGGTGCTCAGTGGGAAGAATACCCTTTACATTTGTGATCAGTGGGAAAATGTCCTTTACGATGGTGGTCCGAATGCCACCCTTAAAGACAGGTAAAAAAAAATCATTGGTGTCCTGCCGCTGGCTCTGCCAAGTGTGTTCATGCTGGAAATATGCAGATACCATCAGATAGGAGGTCAACTAGCCACAGCTCCAGAAATCCCTTTCTACCTTTGATGGAACCTTGGTTGAAAATGACTGCTTTTAAGTGTATTTACACACAAAACTTTTTAAATTTTAATTTTGCATAGATAGAGGAAGGGTTAAAACTCCATTCAAGTTTTTATTGTGGTTTGTATCCCCACTAGGTAGATTCACTCTCTATTTTTACCTATGACCATTGTTACAGCAACAAAAGGTAATGGCAAATCCAAAATGTAAGTGATGAACAAAATGTGATGGTATATCTTTTGATGGGGGCACCAGTTCCAGTGACAAGAGGAGAGGAGAATTCCTCTCACTTTGTAGGTATTTCCCTTCATTTCCTGTTGCATCTTATGAACAGGAAATAAAGAAAAATCTCAATTGGGGGGGAAAAAACACTGATAAAGGTTTTAGCTTTCCCTACTTTATCCAAAATGTAAAAAATAAAAATTAATTGCTAAATAAAACGAATATACTTTAAAGTGGTTGTAAACCCTTACAAACCACTTTGACCTACAGGTAAGCCTAGATTAAGGCTTACCTGTAGGTCCAAGAAATATCTCCCAAACCGATACGGTTTAGGAGATATTTGCCCGAAGACAGGCACCGCTATCTACGGCGCATGCGCCGTAGACAGCGGCGCGCAGGCGCACTGAGCGGGGCATCGTCGATGACGGCAATGCCGCGAGTCTCGGTTCCCGTGCGCATGCGCGGGAGTGATGTCATTGCTGCTCCGGCGAATCACAGCGCCGGAGCAGCGAGACCCACCAAGAAGATGGACGCTCGGAACTACAGGGGACAGCGGTGACTTCGCTGGCTCCTGTGTCAGGTAAGTGACACATAATGGACTACTATGCGATGCATAGTAGTCCATTATGCTTTGTCTTTACAGGGAGTGAAAGAGGAAGTAAACCCATCAGGGTTTACTTCCTCTTTAAGCTCCTGCAAGAAGTTATGTCCACAAATTATGAGAATGTTCATATTCTTTGTACTGAAAGAAATTTACCTTTTGTGTTTTCCCCTTTCCCTTCGTTGTCGCAGTACCACTCGACCATTTACTGTATAACAACCGCTCCATGGTTTACCTCAGTCTAAAGTCTTATGAACTGGCACTGGATGACGCAGAAACAGCCTGCAAACTGCAGCCACATTGGTTAAATGTAAGTATGTGTTTTAGTTTATATGGGTAGCCACAACGTGTGTGTAACATACATGCAGTATATGGTTTTGTAATGCGATGCAAAGAGAAGTGGTGATATGCCTTATATAGTAACAGCAACCAATCAGAATTCAGTCCTCTATGATTTGATTAGTGGATGTTAATTTCTGGTTGGTTGCCACAGCTTGCCAATGACCATTTCTCTTTTTTTATTCTCAAAGCCCACGTTATAGATAACTTACCTACATATGGATCTGTATTCCTTTGTAGGGGCATCTGAGGAAAGCACAAGCATTGACAAACCTGGGAAAAGTAGAAGATGCTTTAAAAGAATTTCTTTTCTGTCTGGTACTTGATGGTGAAAATAAAACTGCAAAATCTGAAGCCCAAAAGGTATTATTAACTTATTTTTTTTCTGTTGCTGTGTTGCCTGAGCTTGGGGCAACTATTGATAAAGCACATTTTGAAGGATTTTATGTTCCCCTTACAATTAACATATTTTTATACAGGTATACTGGAAAAAGTAGTAATAGGAGTTTTTAGTCTACTATGACAGAAATAACATCATTGTGAACCGATAACATTCAATCATATGCAGCTCTGAATGATTATACTGGTCCCGTAGATCACTCTCCTTTTTAACAAGAAGAAATGTTTCAACCTGTCTCCACTCTATCCAAGCAAAAAATTGCTGGCTGAAGTTGAGATTTAATCTACAGTATATAACTGTCCACGAAGACTAGATTTTCTTGCATAGTAATGTGGTGTACCTGGCACATCTTTTGCTTTTATAGATGGTGGCATGTATAATGTGAAAGATGATGTCATAGTTTAAAATTGCGCATGCTCATGGAATGGAGCAAAACTTTAGCACTTAAAAATCTCCATAGGTGACACTAAGTCCTAGTGCTAGAATTATTGCTCTCGCTTAGACCTTCGCCGCGATACCTCACATGTGTGGTTCGAACACCGTTTACATATGTGGGCGTGACCTAGGTATGCGTTCAGTACGCAGGGATGGGTGTGCTTTAAAAAAATTATTTTAATTAGTATTTCATTACATTTTTTTTTATTTTTACACTGTCCCTTTAAAAAAAATTTGACTTTTATTGCTATCGCAAGGAATGTAAACATCCCTTGCGATAACAATATAGCATGACAGGTCCCCTTTATGGAGAGATCTGTGTTCTAAAAGAGGTTCTCCAAATCTCTCCTCTACCCTTAAGACCCCTTTCACACCACACCGCCGATAGCGTGGGCGGTAAAACGCCGCTATTTTTAGCGGCGTTTTACCGCCGGATTTGCGGCGCATTTCGGCCGCTAGCGGGGCGCTTTTACCCCCGCTAGCGGCCGCGAAAGGGTTAAAACCCTATTAGAGCGCTGCCCCATTGATTTCAATGGGGAGCAACGGTGGAGGAGCGGTAAACACACCGCTCCTTCACCGCTCCAAAGAAGCTGCTGGCAGGACTTTTTTCTGACGTCCTGTCAGCGCACCGCTGTAGTGTGAAAGCCCTCGAGGCTTTCACACTACACACAATGCTGCAGCTTCTTTAGGGCGTTTTGCAGGCGCTATTTCTAACGCTATAGCGCCTGCAAAACGCCCTGGTTTGAAAGGGGTCTAAAAGCAAAAGATCAAAAAACATTTTTTTGATCTTTTGCTTTAAAAGAAAAAAAAATTACCTTGTTTACATGTGACCGGAAGTGACGTTGTATCGTCATTCCGGTCCTCCTAGGGCAAAGAGATGAGCGGAGGCCAACTTTCCTTAGCTCATCTCTGTGCTCAGCCGCCACCAGCGCTGGATCGGTTTTTGGGTTTCCTGATCCGCCAGTGAAGCCCGAAAATCTCAGAAAAGCAGCAGGTCGAATCCGCTGCTTGGGCTAATTTTATGAGAGAGACCAGCGCCTGAGGGAATAAAAATGATACTGGGGTTATGGCATCTAGCTGCAGCCATAACCCCAGTATTTAATGTGAAAGTAATGAGGAATTTTCCAAGGCAGGCAGTAGTGTCTAAGTACAAAAGATTCTTGTTTTAAGCAATAGGTAATGAATATATAGCGTGTGTGTGTGTGTGTGTGTGTGTGTGTGTGTGTGTGTGTGTGTGTATACACACACACAGATATGTATCTCCAAAAGCCATGACATTTAATATCACTTTTATTATACCCACAGTTGCTGCTTAACATATTAAGTCCTGGACACAGGCAAGGAGACTTTCCAGAAGTTCTTCAAATGATGTCACATCCATCAAGGTTAAAAGGAAGTCTTAAGTCGGACACCAGCAGTAATAATTATAGGTTATACCAGGTAAGAACAACAGGGTACTTTTTGTAGAATAAACAATATGAGAACTTTTCTTTTACCCTTAAAGTGACAAACTGAAAAAAGAAAGCTGTCAGCAGGTAGAGGTGTTGCACACGCCTGTAACAGCTGTCATTTACACCTTCTATTGATGGATTTCCATTCCTATTTGCCCATCATTGTGCAAGGCTTCTTCCTTGTCCAATATGAATGTGTGAGAGGATAGGAGGGAGCAGGTACTATTCACCATTATGCACCAAGAAAGTGCTATAACTGTTTAGAATAGCTGCCATTTGACCATAGCAAAACTTCTCTTTTTTTTTTTTTTTTTAAGTAATAGATTCTCATTAGCTTCTCAAATAGTTTACAATCTGTGAGAAAAGATATATCCAGCATTCTTCTGTTCTTCTCTTCTACGACATCACTCCACTGTGAGGACAAATCCTGACAGATGTTTCATCTGCATACACTCACTGATTTTGCATCAAACATGGAATCTCTGTTTCTTTCTCTGCTGCATCCCACCAAGCTTTCATGCCCCTCTCCAATGAGATTGCTTCAGGGGTAATTAGGGGAACAACTCCCATTATGGGAATTAGCATGTGGCTGTTGGTCAGAAATTCAGGTGCTGGCTACAGCTGTCAGAATACAGTAGCCGCAGTGGGAGATGCCTCCAGTTAAGCTGTATGATGTGTATTGGGGCATTTGTTAGATAATTTTAAATCTGTTTGTATTCCTAGTTTAAAGGATATCTAAACCTTCCTTTTTAAATAAAAACAAACATGTTATACTTGCCTCCTCTGTGCAGTTGGTTTTGCACAGAGTGGCCCCGATCCTCCTATTCTAGGGGTCCCTCAGTGGCACTCCTGTCTCCTCCTCTTCTTGAGTGCCCCATCGAAGAATCACTCTCCCTCAGGGCATCCATGCGGGCATGCTCCCGTGTCGTGCTGCTGCGTCCATTGACGCAGACAGCAGGACTCTGCGCTGCCCCCTGGCTCCCGCGTTATTGGATTTGACAGCAGTGGGAGCCAATGGCTGCACTGGTTTCAATCTATCCAATCAGGACCCGAGACACCGGCTGGAGCAGGTGTGCTTGTCCCTGGCGCAGGAACAATAGGGCTCAGATAAGTAAAACGGGGGCTCTGGGGGGCAACTAGACTAAAAAAGTTTTTTCACCTTCATGCATAGAATGCATGAAGGTGAAAAACACCAAGGTTTCAATTTTAAGACAAGGGCAGAATAATACAGGTATGAAAAATAGGTGCCCCTAAAGCACAGTTCCAGAAATAACATATTACATTTAAAAGCTACTGCAATTGCATACAATCTATTACATTATATAATTAAAAAATGTGTTCTCTTCCTGATCAGTCTAACCTAGAATATAAGAAAAAAGTAATTCTTCCTGAACAAACTATCTCCACTGGATGCAACAGTGTGCGGAAATTACTGCAGTCCTTAGAAAATATGAAGGAAGGCCACAGCAGAGACACTTTGTCCTCAGAGAAATGCCTGAAAACTTCACCAACATGTAACACATTAAAAAGGAAGTTGTACAAAAATGATACAAGCGAGGTTACAGAATTGCCCAGCAAATTACCAAAAACAGGTATGAATTTTTATAACTGCTTTAGTTTACTAGATTTAATTATATGCTGTCAAGGGGAACAATACAAACAGGGAATATTCATTTGAATTAATAAATAATTGAACAAGCTGAAGTTGGAAGCTGATTGGCTACCATACACAGCTGCACCAGATTTTGCACTCCAGTTTTGGTAAATCCACCCCATTGCATGTCTCTTCTACAATAAAAAGCCTACTGTCTCAGGCTGTGTTCACACAGTGCACATTTTGATGTGGGTTTACCCTGCATGCAATTCGCATAACAGGAGACTGACCATTTCTCAATTGAGCCGGTTCACACAGCTCCGGGGAGGCCACGGACCACATTTAAAAATGGTCCTGTGCGTCTTTGGTTCCGATTCAGGTGTGAATTCAGGCAAAAATTCGGTCCCGACTCACACCTGAATCATTGGACCCCAGGCTCCGAACCGTGGCCGCAGCATATAAGTGAACCCAGCCTCACAGTATGTAGCATCGGAACTTTAGTTCCTCACTAAGGAATACCTATTGACAATGCACACTGACCATATGATAAAATGAATGCATTATCTTAAAATAAAAGGCTAAACAATGCTCCCATATCACCCACATACAATTTTGCATAAATTGAGATATATATATATATATATATATATATATATCTCAATTTATGCAAAATTGTATGTGGGTCATATGGGAGCATTGTTTAGCCTTCTATTATATATATATATATATATATATATATATATATATATATATATATATATATATATATATATATATATATATATATATATATATATATATATATATATATATGTATATATATATATATGTATATATATATATATATATATATATGTATATATATATATATATATGTGTATATGTGTGTATGCGCGTTGTTGGGAGGGGAGAGAGTTCCCTATCGCTAACCACAAATTTAGACAGAGGTGCCAGAGCTTTGTGGCCACATGACAGCAACGGTAAACTTGAAGAAAAGATATTTACATTGTAATTTATGGTAAAATCTATGTAGGGCCATGGGGAACAATAGAGGTACAACATGTTAAAGTAGTTTTAGTGTAGGCAATTAACATTTTAATAAAAATTTCAACTTCTCCTGAGAAGTTGAGCTTGGCCCTTGCCAATCAATTGGTCATGAAGGCTAAGCATCACATTAAAGGAAAAGTAAAGAGAGTTTGAATGTATAGAAGAAGATATCGATAGAAATCCAAATTCTGTTTGTTGATCATGCAAATGACATCAAAGGACACCAACACACAGGTCTTGTGGACGCGTTGTAGAGTTTGAATGTAGATAGGGGAAGATTATGTTCATTTTTTTTTTTTTTAAGCAGTTGATTTATAGCAAACTACAAATATTCCAGCTTCTTTTTGGCATAAAAATTGACATACACGTCCTTATTTAATTATCGTTCATAGGTTTCTAAATGAATACCGTTCTTAGTAAACTCGGGTCTTCCAATTCACATTTCCAAGTATTTTTTTCATTGAATACATGGGTACAGATTCACTACAGATTGTTCTGCAAATGGGCCTCAGAATTTGGATTCTGATACCACCCAGCTAATTGTTTCTAAATATGTTGCTCAGTAAAGGATCTCTTCTAATGGAATATATTTATGTTGTACTTGTTAACTATCTTATAGATGTGTCAATGAATGAGTGTGCAGACATGGGCTTGCCTGTCTCCTCACCTGTGGACTCATCAGACTTGGAGTGTTCACTCTGCATGAGGTATTACTTTATTCCTCTTGGTAACTTGCTGGCAAATCAACCAATCCTGTGATAGTATGTAACTGCAAAGTTTGCAATTCTAAATTGTTTTCTATATTATTTAATAATAAGATCCTTTATAGCTAAAATGTTCAGGAAATTGTTTTTATTCAGTAATAAATGCTCAAGGCTATAATGTACTTAGTGCATTAATCTGTAGCCACCAGATTTCAAATTTAAAGAGGCTCTGTCACAAAGCAAAACATTTGTGTAACAGAAAAGACCATCATGGATTTTTTTTCCAGTCCAGTTGGAGTTTAGCTTGAGGATTCTGATGGGAGTAGCCTTTCCTCAAACCACAGATCTTATTTTAGTTCTGTGGCAGTTACTAAGTGTTTCAGCTACACTACCCCAGGACTAGTGTGTAGCACATGAGTTAGGAAATGGCAACTTCCATCTGAGCCTTCGTACACAGAACTTTGATTTCTGACAGGTTCCCTTTAAAATCATCAGATGACTGAAAGTGAAACTCCAGCTCAATCCTTTTGTATTTCTTTTTGCATAGAGCAAAACATTAGAAGCTCTTTTACATTTTTATTTATGTCTTCTGTATTGAGAAAATGTATCTTCACTTCCTGTTCAAAAAAAGTGAAGAGAATTCTGATGAAATGATGAAACAGTTGTAATAGTGTGAGAAAGGGCTAGAACTTGTGACAATGTTTTTATTGCTGTATGTGCCACTTGTTCCAGTATTGCCAACACTCCTAATTCTAGTGTGGGTCTAAGGGGGGCGAGGAAGTAAGGTAAAATCTCTCCAATGTGATCACAGGCAGAAAAAAACTGACAGAAATGTTAGCTCTTCCCACTTATCCAAAACGGAATAAAAAAAATTGGCTGGAGTTACGCTGATGAATTCCTGATTCAGTGCTTTATAGTTCTCTGCTTTACTGATTATGATGCCAAGCCTAAAGCTACTTTCACACTGGGGCAGGCCCCAGCGGTAAAGCGATGCTATATTTAGCGCCACTTTACCTTTGTTTTAGCAGCACTATTCGGCTGCTAGCAGAGCGGTTTTAACCCCCGCTAGCGGCCAAAAAAGGGTTACAACCACCCACAAAGCGCCAATGCAGCACTGTAGCGCTGCCCCATTGTTTTCAATGGGAAGGGGCGCTTTGGGAGTGGCGAATACACCACTCCTATAGTGCTGCAAAGATGCGGCTTGCAGGACTTTTTTGACCGTCCTGCAAGCGCACCGCCCTCAGGCTTTCACATTGCAGTGAATTGAGCGGCTCTTTCAGGGAGCTCTATTTTTAGCACTATAGCGCCTGCAAAGAGCCTCAGTGTGAAAGTAGCCTAACATTTATATAATAAATTAGTGCCAGGTTCATGACTGTTCAGTATTTCGTAGAAGACAGTCGGATACTAGTTTTGGACAGATAAGTACAGTATAATCAAACTAATGGCCAGCTTTTGATTGGTTGTTACAGAAATATGCACTTTGCCTTTGCATTGCATCATTAAGGGCACTACCAGAACCTCAATGGTAGCAGTTTAAGGATCAGCTGCATGTCTGTGTCACTGGCAGACAGATTATATAATACTATATCCCTGGTCATTTCCTCATTTAGGATCAGTAGACTGTGTTCCTTTCTGCAGACTAATTAATAACCCAATTATCCAGTCTCCAGTCACAATCCAAACTGGAATTAACCCAGTTCTACTTTCCAGGCAGCACAAATGCCACATTCAGATCAAGAAAAGAACTGTAAGGTAATATAGTGACTGATGCTGTCTGTGCCGTAGTAGTGGCTCTTACCCACTTGAAAATACAGAGAATCCCTTATTCGGCTTTGACTCTTTAGTATGTTATTGCACCTTCTGACACAATTTAGCAACACTCTGTACTAGGCCAGTATGGTGTATTCTGTTGTAAATTTAGAGCTAATCCACTATTTCCATTTACTTGGTGCAAGGTATTGTTTTTTCCTCTTTTTCTCTTTTGGCTTCAGGTTGCTGTATGAACCCGTGACTACTCCCTGTGGGCACACATATTGCCTAAAGTGTCTTGAACGATGCCTTGACCACAACCCGAAGTGTCCATTGTGCAAAGAAGACTTGTGTGAGGTTGGTTTAAACTTTTAGATTTCTATGAATGTATGTAGTTGAATTTCAAGCTTTAAACACCATAAAAATGAGCTACTGAGGACTAAAGATGGCCTCCTACATGGGGGGGGCGCGGCGTGGGGGATCTATTTTTGGGAATATATGATCACAACCCAAAATAATTCTTTGTTCATCTTCACAAACATTCATTTAGCAGAGGCCCTGTCCATTAAAAACAGTTAAAACTGTCAGTTTCTCAGATTTTAAAACGGAACTACACTCATCAATTACCTGTTTTCCCAATTAGTTATATTCAAGCTATGCTGTAAATAAGATCTGCTTGTGCTCTCAACTGAACTGTCAAACCATCAAATATCTGGGTTAAGTGAGGGCAGGATAGTTGAGGGTGGGATGAAATAGGGATTGTGGGGTAGGAGAATTGGGATGTAAAGGCTGTGATCACTGGGGAGAAGAGGATGGGAGGGTCATTGGGAGACATGATTGCACTCAGCTCCCCTCAGACTCCTGGCCATCCAGCTCAGCAGCAGTGTCCCGAGATGGATACAAAGTCTCCTTGGACTCCAGGCCTTTCTTTTGTCAGTGGGAAGTAGGTGGAGGCGTAGCAGCTCAGGAGGAGGAAGTTACATCTTTCTCTTCTGAATGCTGGGGCCTCCATGCACTTGATTGGTTGCTAGGCAGGCCCAATCATTTTGACAGGCTGGGCTTTGACGAGCTGAGATTTCTGCCACTAGAGCAGGCTTTTACCTTTAAGATAAAGACAGTGCAGTGTGTCACACGTGTGCAGTATGCAGCCTCCTAGCAATGCCACTAGAGGAAGGAAGCGGGGATGGCACCCACCAGAGGAGACAGTCGGCCAGAGGGTGAGGTGTTTCACTTCCAGTATCGGCTTCGGGCATCGTAGCATTTTCGTGAGTACCGATACTCGCAGAAATGCCTGGTATCGACACTGATACCAGTATCGGTATCAGTGCAACCCTAGTCATGACTAATCACATGTGCAGCACTATGGCAGCTGCAGATCACACACAGAGGCTAAGATGACAGCTTAGTTGGCTATGAAAGATAGGAGTGTTTAGTTCTGCTTTACCTGCAGTGGGCATTATAAGGGGGTTCCATCCCCTATTCAATTTTTCTTTTAACAAAACCAGCTGCTGGTGTGCACGGGAACTTTAGAGTTAACAAGGAGAGAGGAATACTTTGTTTGCTGGCCTGCACCATGTTGTCATAGAACGTGCTTTGTGTGACTGACATAGGCATATAAAACAAAAAACTGAACTACAGAAGGCAACAAGAAGATTGGAAGAAAGTGACAGAAATGCAAAAACATTTAATGAAACATTTTTTACTTTGCTTATATAATCTCTACTGTTAACCTTTTAACGTTCTACTTTTATCACAAAGTGCCCTCTCAACCATTTGGTAGAGCTCTTTTTTGTTAAAAAATATTTGTTCTGTTAAAAAAAAAAAATTGATTGTTTGTTAAGTATGCACAAAGGGAATAAAAAAAATGCCCTTGGTCATTGGTAAGTGAAATGGTTTTCCAGTTTTCCAGATATCTTATGGCTCTGGTCAATTTAGGATTATAGTTCAGTTCTATCTATAGTTTGTAGATAGCTCGTTTTAAAAATTTTGAGACGAGGTGTATTAAAAAAAAAAAAAAAAAAAAAAACACAGAATGCAGCAAGAATGTGGTAAAAGCCATGCTTGCACTTGGCTGTAGTGTATATTGTACTATCAATATTATACTCCTGTTTCATTTAAAAAAGTTGAATAGTAGACACTTCCTATGTGTGTATGGTTAATTTTTAGCCCAAGGAGCCAAGTAACATGTAATTCACTCCCTCCAGCTGGTCGCGGACATCTTTAGTAGATACTACACTTTACCCTGTAATACTTTAAGTAGTATTAAACCCCTGACGTTGACTTAACACACTAATCACAATAAAATAAACATCCCCCAATAAACTTTTTGTCAAAATCCTTACCCCAACATTTGCAGTTAACAACTTTCAGTGCTGGCTCCTGCTGTCTTAGTGCTGCTTCCCTTCCCTTTTGGTCTTCACAGAAAAGAGCTTACAGTTGTCAGTGCAGTCTCAAGGCAGTCTGTTAACTTGGAGAACAGGGGAGGATGGGGGAGCAGGGGTGTCATGGTCAGGCTTGGAGACCAGTAGCTATAACAGTAGAGAGGTTCCCAACAACCAGCAAGACAGGTACACAAGCAGGTTACCCTGGAAAATCACATGGGCTCATCCGAGGCACAGGGTCTAAGCACTAAACATTTATTCACCAGAGCTCCTAATTGTGGAAATGGGTTTTGATGCGTGTTAGTACCAGATTGTGGTCCTCCAGAATCACCCCACCAGGAGGTGAGCAAGCCAGGGTCCAGTAAAAGACATAGCAGGTAGAGATCAAGCAGAAGTATAGTAAATAAACAAGCCAAAGGTCGGTAACAAGTGTTTGCAGGTTGAGATTAAGTTGAAGTGTAGTCAAGGAACAAGCCAAAGATCGGTAACAAGCAGTATTAAAGATACAGACAGCAGCAGGGGGCACAAGAGCAAGTTATTGGCTGAAGAGCATGATAATCTGACAAACAGGAAGTGCAGAGGAGTGGCTTAAATAGGAAGTTCATGGGATAAGCAAAGGGTTCAAGAGAAAGACACAAGGTAAGACATCAGGCAGGGAGCTGTCCAACATCTCAGCTGGCTAAGCAGGAACAGATACTGCCAGACACAGCAGAGTTTGCAGGTTCAGACAAGGGGAGTGCCTTGCCATCATAGGCTACAGGGCTGTCTGTTTCTTTTGATGCACACAGTGTGGGAAGACATAAAATGAGTCCTTGTATGCAAGGGTGACTCCATAGGATGCTGCAAGAGATAGGAACCACCTTGAAGCTGTAGACCTGGGGGAAACCATTGGTCGTGGCACCAGCCTAAACAGGAACATAGGCAAGGATTAAGCTATAAAGAAGCTGCAAATTTCATAAGTGTTTAAAGTGGAACTTTAGTTAGAAATACAGTATAAGTCCTGATGGATCACTTCATGCTGTCCCCTTTTACAGGTATAGCTATGTAAACCATTAAAAATAAGTACCTATACTACTCAGTGGCCGATGGCACTCAAAATTTTTGCGGGGGCGCACATTTAAAAAAAAAAAAAACATCAATTGCAGCCAGTGTGCCCATCATATGCTGCCAGTGTTCCCGTTAAATGCTGCCAGTGTGCCCATCAATGACTGTCAGTGTGCCCATCATATGCTGCCATTGTATCCTTGAATGCCTCCAGTGTGACTCCCGCCCGCTCGCCGTCTGCCCGGCACTTAACCTGTCTTGGTGGGGCAACGGGTGATAGCGATGAGCAGGGTCCTTCATGCATCTCCTGCCGTCCTCATCTCCTGTCCTCTCCTCCTGATAGGCGTCCAATAGCGTTGCCTGTTGTTTCAGCCAATCAGGTGACAGGTAACAGACCCAAGCACCCGATTGGTGGAGAGGCAGTTCATTGTTAGGAAAGCTAATATTAATTCGCTTTTCTAACACAGCTGGGTGAACTGTTTACCTTTTTTGATGCCTATTAGAGCCCATGGCTCTAAACAGGTGCTTAAAAAAAAATACCCGCCTCTGTAATTCAGGCGCCTGACGCCCGAAAAGGGGCCGGGCCCCTGAATAGGGGGTGGCAGTGGCAGCCATGGATAGAATGAATCTATCTATAGTACACAGAGGGGGGTGGCTGGAGAGAGGGGGCGGTGCCCGTGCGCCCTTATGGATGCACCGCCACTGATACTACTTAAAAGTTGGTAATGCACTATCTGCTCTGCACATAGTCAGTTGCTCATTTTCTGCCTAAAATTAGAGCCACTAGAGCAGGAATATGCAATTAGCGGACCTCCAGCTGTTGCAGAACTACAAGTCCCATAAGGCTTAGCAAGACTCTGACAGCCACAAGCATGACACCCAGAGGCAGAGGCATGATGGGAATTGTAGTTTTGCAACAGCTGGAGGTCCACTAATTGCATATCCCTGCACTAGAGGCTGATCAACTGACAGCTTTAAGATTTATTGTTGCTGAAGGGGGAAGAAAGCAACAGGAATGACAGAATGTGCAGAGAGAGCACAGATTAGTGAGGGAGAAAAGAAAAGCAGGAGTGGTGACAGGAAGACAAAAATAGTTAAATTTCTAAGGATAGTTTCTTATCCCCCTGTTATCTCCTTTCTCCCCTCATAGGCAGATTGGTGTAATTTAGCACTATACAGCTTCTGTCAGCCTTCTTCTGTAACTGAGCCAAGACATGTAATCAAAGCAAGAAATGCACATATTTTAATTGAAGAAACTGACATAGTTTTTGAAACTAAGAAATGGAGAAAAGTTTCCAAAAAGCACGTGACTGCTCTGGGCTTCAACAAAATGGCTGCTTCAAGCAAGGAGCAGGAGCAATGCAGGAGGCATACACTCCTTTTGGTAGCATCATTTATTAATGTGGAATGTATGTTCTTTTGTTAAAGAACATTGTTATCAAACTGTTATTGATAACGTTCTGCTTTAAATCCGCTGCTGAAAGTGCTTAAAAATTAGGGTTTAATATCATTTTAATGATATTCTTCTGAACATGTTCAGATAGAATAGGAGCAGTAAGGTGTGTGTCCTCGCTTGGTGCCCGACCGATCTGCGCGCTCACGTGTTTTCACTTCCACTGGTTGTCACAATGATTTACTACATACACAGGGTCCCCTAAGTGCATAGAACATAAGTGATGAAACCTGATTGTAACAGTCGTGCACAGTGCACCCCAGAGCAACCTTAGAAGAGATGTACTGTTTGCTGGGAAGTCGGAAGGCTCTTCTTATTTTATGTCCTACTTTATAAAGCTAAAACCGGAGAAAATTTTATTTACCGAGCCATAAGAATAATGAAGATACTACATATCTGTTAAATAAAGTGTATATGTCAAGCGACTGTAAAAGAGCACTTGTAATATATCTGTTTATACTTTGTGGGGTGAAAAGCTGGAACCGCACACGGTCTTCTGATTGACAAGGTCCAAAGTGGTTTACATTCTGTTCTATGTTTCTTTCAGTATCTGGCGGTGAGAAAGTTCTGTAAAACAGAGCTGATAGAAGATCTAATAGCTAAGCATTTGCCAGAGGAACTTAAAGAAAGGAAAGCAATCTATGAGGAGGAGATAGCAGAGCTTTCCAAGTAAGTCATACAAGGAACACAGACATGTCATTTTAATAAAATTTTTGATGTTAACAAAATGTAATGTTTACAAAGAGCACATAATTGTCACTGTTACAGTTGAAGTCTCAGATGGGGTGTTCAAACTAGTTCCACTGTTTAGTAAGGGCCTGATTTATGAGAAACAAATAAAGGATTATGGAGCTGCTCCCGTAGAAACCAGTAAGGTCCAATTTTTTGGATCTTTGAAAATGTCCCCCCCCCCCCCCCATTTGCTAGGTTACTTTTATTTAATCCTAAGATTAAAACCCCTTTTACTTATTTAAATCCATGGTCATTCTTCAGGTGTCTGGGTCAAGACTACCTTTCGTGGATACTTCTATTGACTATACAGCAGTGGGGTCCCCTCAGACTCCAGGAGACTGCACAATGATGATGATGACCAAACAGTTGCCTAACCATGAAGTGGAAGGACCCCAAAAACTGGTTCAGGATGGCAAGTGGGGATTAATTGAGGAACATCTGTTCTCCAATCTCTTATCACTTATCAGATCCCGGCTGTAAATGGATGAAAGAGGAGCTGCTCAGGCACAGTGCAGGGGAGGCATCAGGGTCCCATAGACCCCTGATGTCTATATATAAAGAACCTGTTACTGCACAATCCTCAGAGCCCATGTGATAGCAACATAGTTAAATGTTTTAAAATATAAGAAAACATTAAATGTGAGCCCACTCCCCCATGAGTCATCATATGCGCAAATACGCACATCTTTGATGCATGTGCACAGCCCTTTATACCAGTTATATCTGTGCACGCTGGAGTGAGAGAAATAATGCTAGGGCCATCATTTATGGTTAAAGTGGTTGTTAACTCACTTCTATAAAATCATCTTATCCCCTCTGTATCTTAATAAGATGTGTCCCTGTGCCTTTGTTCTGTAAAAAATCCACCGATCTGTACTGATATAAGTTGTGCTCCGGGCACACAGCTGATTCTTCTCCTCCGTCTCTCTCCGGCTCACAACTGCAGTGGGTGGGCCAGCGGGGGAGAGAAGAGACAGAGAGCTGACAATCAGCTGAGCGCCTGGAGCCACTCTCATACCGTGTACAGATCGGTGGATTAAACATGCACAGGGACACATATTATTAAGGTACAGAGGAGATGAGGTTATTTTATAGCAGATAGAGGGGGGAGCAGGGAGGGGAGGGGGAGGAGCACACAGACCCAGAGAGAGCTGTGGCTGATGGAATCACGCAAACAGACCACGGTATAAGGGGCTTAGCGGCCATGATGATCGCGGTCTGTTTGCAGGGGGAAGGTATAGCCAGGCAGGATCAGCCACGTTTTTTAGGGTATACAGGGGGCCAAATGACACAACACAAGCACTGTGCTGTATAACATGCTTTAAAGGAACAATATCAGTTTTTTTTTTTTTTTTGGGGGGGGGGGGGGGGGTAACAAATGCTTTAACTGTAAATTGCTGTGCTGTAGATCCTTTCAAGGGTCGCCTATGTATAGTTTGTCGTTTTTACTGTTTTAGGAGTGCACATCATTTTGGGAATTCACATATTTACCAAATATTTTACTTTTCCGTATAATTTTTTTTATATTCAACAAAAACGTGGCACTTGTATTGTGTTTGTGTGCAAAATTAGAAATTTGATCTGGCAGCAGAAGAGTTGAAGCTGAATTCTTGACAAATGGATAATAAATACACAGTTAAAACAATGTCAAAACACATGTATGAACTGGGCTATCTACCACCTAACCAGTGCATACAGTACTTCTCTGCCCCCAGCCTGTTGATTGGACACTGAAGGAACAGCAAAACACTTATGCATGCAGCAGGACCTGATTGGCTTCCACTGCTGATTCTCTGTTTGAGTTATGCTAAACTGGGGATGGAGGGGGCTGATACCAAGAGAGATTCAGGTGCTTATGATTGCTGTATATAAAAATACATTACATTTTCTTTTAAAGGAAAATTGGCTGACCTAAATTGTATTTTTTTTTTTAAAATATCTGCCTGGAGTTCAGCTTTAATCTATGAAGATAACAAGAAATCTGATTATTCAGCTCCACATTTTCTTTACTTTTTCAAGCTCGAGTTTTTGGCAATTATTGCCACCCATCAGTGCCCATCGCTGCCACCCATCAGTGCCCATCACTGCCAAATATCGGTGCCCATCACTGCCGCCTCATCAGCGTACATCAATGAAGGAGAAAAATTACCTGTTTGCTAAATTTTATGACAATTTTTTTTTAAATTGTGTCTTTTTCAATTTTCTTAACAAAAAATAAAAACCACAGAGGTGTTTTTTTGTAGAATATAATGCGTTTGCTCTAGTTTTTCAGAAATTACCCCCCCCCCCCCCCCCCCCCCAGAGACCATAAGACATACAGTAGAATAGGTTTATCTGTTGCGCAATTAGCCAACATTCATATTGAACAGAACATTAAGATGTCTATTGAAATAATTTTAATTTCATACACAGTCCAACCATTGTAGAACTTTACAAACTGCAAGAATCAATAAATAAAAAAAATACAAAATGGTTTGATTGTAAGATAGTGCAGATATAATTTGTGGATACAGAATTCAGTGCTTGAACCCATTTTAAATAACGTTGCATGTTTTGGTGTAAGCCTTGGGGCGAGAGGATTGCAGCTTTGACCCTCCTAGCTTGTGTGCTGCCCAAAGTGGAGTGATCTGGACATGCCAGAACAGACCAAACCAAAGAGGGATTTGTGAACAATATAACCTTACTAGTCAGATTTTTTTTTTTTTTGGCTAATACAGTTGATACTGAAAGCAATTTTTACAGAACTTACTTTTGAAAGGCTGACTATAAATCTAAGCTTTCCTCTGTACATATAAAATTTCTTACACTGAATTTAATATACCATTTGTGGCCTTTAGCATTTTCAATGGTTATTTTGTTAGAGAACCAATCTTAAAAATGCTTACACACCAAGTCTTAACTTCAAGATTAACATTAATGTTTTTATTTTCTTTTTACAAGCTTGAACAAAAATGTCCCTATATTTGTGTGTACCATGGCTTACCCCACAGTCCCATGTCCTCTGCACATATTCGAACCTTGTTATCGGTTGATGATTCGGAGATGTATGGAAACTGGAACAAAGCAATTTGGCATGTGCATTGGTGACTCTGTGAAAGGGTGAGCAAACTTAGCTCTATCTATCATCTGTCTGTCTCTTCCATAATTGGGTGAGGCTGCCATGGGTATAGAAAAATACATTTCCTGGAGCCACTGAACACAGTACCCTGCACTATATATATTTCCTGGCTTAGATTCAGGGACATTGAGAAGAAGGTGATATCCATGACTATGAATATTTATCTGGAGGGGCAGTCAGGTGCAATGTATGGAGATTAAAAAGAGCCCTTTGGCAGGGAGGCCATTCTGTTCTAATATGTGGAAATAATGTGAGAACGTGCAGAAAATGGTAAAGATGAACTCAATTGACACTTTTGGTCAAAAAGGCCTCATCACAGTAATACATCAATAGTGAGCTTTGGAAAGCAGAAAGGGTGGATTCAGGATCCTGGGTCAATTTTTGTGTACCAGAGCATCCCAGGATGCATGATGTGCAGGCAAATGTAATGGTAAATTGATGATGGGGAGGCAGCTAAAGGGGCCAGCTGTACTGTGCTTACCATGGATCAGGAAAATTGATGTCCCTTTAGATTTTCTTTAAAGGAATCTAAGGTTTGTTTGTGGTAATGTCGCCCGAGTTCACATGGGCACTTCTAATTAGTATAGGCCCCACAGGATGTGCATTGCTTAGGTCTTAACTGGCCAGGGCCAGGTAATACATTTACCAGTAGTTATGCAATGTCATTTATTGCAGATCACAGTAGTAAACAGCAAGTCACAGCAAACCAGAAATCATATTGTCAGTTTATTTACCCCAAAGTTCTCTACTTATAAAATCAGATTTCTATCTTATTGGGGGGGGGGGGGGGGTTGTTACTAAAGGCCATTTGTCATTGTGTTATATTTGTTCTGTTTGTTACATTATTTTAATTATAATACAATCAGGATATTTTCAAAATTAAACATTGGTAGCATCAATACATTTCCAATCAAAAGTGGTGATACCTCCTTTCTAAATTACAAGAAATGCATCTTGAGCATTGTCCAACAGACTATTTGTCTAGAGTCTGCAGAAGCACTTAAACTATTTGATGTTTTCTTTCTAGATTTGCTGATTATGGGTGCATGTTGGAGATCCGTAATGTTGAGATCTTTTCAGATGGTCGTTCAGTTGTGGACAGTATTGGAAAAAGAAGGTTTAAAGTTATTCAGCACAGTCAAAGAGATGGTTATAACACAGCTGATATTCAGTACATAGAGGATGAAAAGGTTAGTATTTAGGAAAAAGCAGTTACGCTGGTTGCACATGAAAAAAGAGAAACTGGGTTATATCTCTTTATCCCTAATTCATCAGCTGCTATACCTAAAATATCTTGTGTGACTTTCCAGTCCCCTGGCTTCCTTGTCACAGCGACACAGGTTTCCTATGTTACACTTATACAGTTTTTAAATTTATACACATGGCAAGAATGTCCCAGAGTTACACTAAAAATAATTTCATTGAGCTAGGGGTATAACTTGAGGACAAGAAGCGAGGCTAAAATCTGACAGGTCGTTTAACCTGGCTTATCTCCCCTCAGCACCTAATTTTCAATATGCTTAACACATTTGCAATACTTTTTACACTCCCATTGCAATTCATACCGAAAAAGGGCTGAAGTTAAAGGGTACTGTAGCAAATTCTGACTGCTTAACCGATAAAAATCAGAGGATATGTATAAAGAAGAAGATTATTATCACATATAACTGACAGCTTGGATATAGTATTCTAATATTCCAACACATTTCGAGACACACTCTCTTTTTCAAGAGAACAAAGCAGAACCCAACAGATCACTGAACATTGATGATAAAAACACATCGCACTAGGGTCCAGTTAATAGTCTGGATGCCTGTAAAATCCCAATCCACATATATTTTTACTTTATACATTGATTTGAAAGGATGGGGGTGTGGAAATACTTAACTTTTGTATCACGGAGGATATATATTGCCAGCATACCATGAATCTTTATTATAACGTCTAAATTTTCAATAGATGACCCCCCAAGTGCATATAGTGCAGCCATTCAAGGCTGCATAGGACCCCTTTTGTCAGGCATGTGACTGTTGTATAAATGAGCCCTTTTTTAAAGAAGTCCTATGGTCACAGAAGGCCTTTATAGTCCTTTAGAAATAGATATCATAGAATATATAAACACCAAATTACTTTGAGGATGTTTAACAGAAAATGTGGTATAGAGAAGCCATTGTTTGAAAGTCTGCATTCATATGCGCAATCCTAATACACAGATGAAATTCCTTAATGTACTGTAGCTGTTTTTTGTTTTTGTTTTTTTTTCTGCCAAAAGATTTACATTTCTAAGATTTTCACAGCTCAGGCACACAGAACAGACAGAACATTTACACCACTGTCATTGTTACAATTAAGGTTTACAGAAGAATAATCACTCCAACCTCAGGGGTAGCAGCTTACTGATGAGTTCATTCCTCTGTTCTCTGGTCCTAGTAGCTTGTCTTTGCACATTTGATTAGCCCCTAGTATTTTGCTTCCCCTTTGAGTGCTGCTCTACTACAGATTGCAAGAGGCTTGTAACCTAAAATTCAGGTACTTACAACTGCAGTACTTGGGAAATACATGGAATTATTTATTTATGTTAATAGGTTTATATCTGTTTTGTTACTCTTTTATATCTGCCAGAAGTTCAAATTAGACATTTCTAAATAAAGATAACGGCTAAAAGAAGCCAGCCCAACCAGTTTAGCATTAAAACCATATTTCCTCAGAGTTTCCTAGGTTTAATTGTAAACATTTTTGGATATTCAATCACAGGTTCTGGATCATAGAGTTGATTGTAAAATGATGGCATTCCACAGAGCAGGCTTTCTGATAGTTTACTACATGGAAATGTTATAGATGCCTACACGCATATCTTTATAAGCGAAAAGGGCTTTGGTAGCAACATTTACCTGCCCACAATGGATGTACAAAAACATTTACGATTGGGCTTATGCTGGAATCTGAATATTCAGTATCTACCGTATATACTCATGTATAAGCCGAGTCTTTCAGCACATTTTTTATGCTGAAAAAGCCCCCCTCGGCTTTTACTCGAGTTAGGCAGAAGGGCCCGGCTGTCTGGCGGGGATGGCAGAAGGCAGGGGCGGGTGCAGGAGAGCTCCATGGCAGTGCTGGCCTTTGGAATGTGTGCGAGTTTTTACTGAGCTGACATTGGGCTCTTTGCTGCCCCCTCTGGTAAATTGTTGGAAACTGGGGATAAAGTGATTGTAAAGTCTCATTTAAAAAAATAAAATAAAAAGATAAAAAACATGTTATACTTAAATGCTCTGTGCAGTGGATTTTCACAGGGCAGCCTGGATCCTCCTCTTCTCGGGTCCCTCTTCGCTGCTCCTAGCCCCTCTCTCCTGTCTAGTGCCCCCACAGCAAGCAGCTTGCTATGGGGGAACCCGAGCCAAGCTGCAGCTCTGTGTGTCCATTTAGACATGGAGCCCCCTCTCTCTCCTGATTGACTAACCGACTTTGACAGCCGTGGGAGCCAATGGTGCCGCTGCTGTATCTCAACCAATCAGGAGGGAGAGTCCCGTTTGGCCGAGGGAATCGTGGACATTGCTGGACAGAGATGGGGCTCGGGTATGTGTTAGGGGGCTGCTACACACAGAAGCCTTTTTATCTTAATGCATAGAATGCATTAGGATAAAAAAAAAAAAACCTTCTGTCTTTACAATTCCTTTAATGATTTAAATAAATTTAGGATCAGCCATAGCATGACTCCCTATTGCCATGCACCCCCCATCAATCACAGCATCACCCTAAGTCAATCATAGTGCCTCTCTCTATTTAAAGTGCTCCCCCATTTATCACAGTGATCCCCATCTAGCCATCAGTCACCCTGTGTCACTATCCCCTACTGTAGCTGTAGTCCCTTCCACCATCACTCACGGCAGCCTGCTCTGCCAGTCAGTTACATCTGCCCCTGTTCTGAGTCACAATGATCCCCCATTAGTCAGAGATCCCTCCTATGCCCCCTCCCATGAGTTACAAATACCACTGTACTCACTTCTTCAGTCCACCTAAGGTATACACCTCTACACCCGGTAGCTTACTTGACTGAAGATAACAAAGCAGATGGAGTCAGCTACAGTGCTAAAGACCAGATTGGCTAAAGACCAGATTGGCTAAAGCCCCGCTGTCAGAGGGACATTGGGTATCACTGTTCCATGCTTCTGTGTGGCTGGCACTAAAACATGGCTGACAGATTAGGAGCTTTGCTCCCTGGTGACCAACAAATGAAGAGCTGTACACAGAGCATCAGCAGGCCACATGTTGGGCACCAGGGCTTTTCTAACAGAGTTACACCAAGGAAAGCTTCTCTGCATCCCCCAAAATGTACATACCCTCATCCATCAGTCATTTGCATGAATAAGCAAGGAGAAAGCATGCCTCCAGGGATGCTATGGACTCTATTCTTTACACCACAATGGAATCGCACTGTTCTGTGAGATGCTACAACATTGTACCCAAAATAATCTATGTGTATACTTTCATGAGAGTCTGATTGCCAATAACCAATGAAAAGATATTTTGTATGGGTAGAAGTTTGTGAATAAGCTCTATTTTAGAATAGAGTATTCAGAATGTGAGCAATAAAGTCGTTTTTTATTTTGCTTTCTAGGTTACAGAAGAAGATTATGAGGAACTCCGTGCATTGCACAATACTGTGTATGATCAGGCATACAACTGGTTCAGTACCCTGAAACTAGCATTGAAAACTCGAATCTTGAGTCATTTTGGTCCTATGCCAGCCAAGGATTCTGATTTACAGGTACGTTTTCAGATAATGTTTCAGATAACAGTTGTACTGCATGGTCCTAGAATAGGCTTTATTTGGGTACAGTGCAGTAGCTCATTGATAAAGGTACATGTTGAAAATTAAAGATAAAGATTTTTCATATTTTAACTGTTAGTTTGAAAGGCATCATGCTCAGCTGGCTCTATACAAACATTAGTACAGTATTTTGTTTGAGAAATAACCTAGGCCTTATATTGCATAGTCACGAATGGTTTGCAGTGTGGTGGGAAAGGGTCCTGCATACTGCATTTGTGATACGTTGACCTGCATTTTGCCATTAAAAGCAGCTAAGTAAAATCCTCCAAGCATTGCAATATTACTCTTCCAAAGTGCATGTTATTGCTGTTTTACCTTTCACAGCCAAAAATTCTCCTTCCTGCATTCTCCAACTGTCATTTTTCAGTAATGGTTTGAATCCAATTGGTTGCCATAAAGCAATACAGACTGCCTGAGGTGATCTTCCCTCACAGACCTGTAAATAGAAAAGCAGAAAAAACCTGCCATCAATACAAAAGACATGTTTAAAAACATAACATTCACACTGTGGCAAAACAGGTGTTGGTCCTATACCTACTGGAAAGTTTTGTGCATATGTTGGCCCAGGGCCAGGGTTATTTCATCACCAACATTGTAAAACAGTAGATGCCCTAGAGCAGTGATGGTGAATCTTGGCACGCCAGATTTTTTCGAACTATATTTCCCATGATGCTCATGGACTCTGCAGTGTAGTTGAGCATCATGAGAAATGTAGTTCCAAAACATCTGGGGTTCCAAGGTTTCGCCATCACTGCCCTAGAGAATAAAATGGTGGGTGTTACAATTTTTTATGTCACACAATATTTTTGCAGCGCTTTTTCAAGCGCATTTTGTTTGCAAAAAAAAAAAAAAATTGCCTTTTGTGAATTGTTATGCACAAAAACACAATATAATACCCAATTGTTTGGTAAAATATAAAATATGTTGTTACGCCGAGTAAATAGATACAATATCACGCTTTAAAATTGCATGCGCTCATGGAATGGCGCCAAGCGACAGTACTAAAAAATCTGCATAGGCGATGCTTTATAATTGAGAATTATTGTTCTCATTATACCGTTAGCGATGATGCCTCACGTGTGGTATGAGCACCATTTACCTTTGCATGTGTGACCTACGTATGCATTCGCCTGAGCACAGGGGGACAGAGGCGCTTTACATTTTTTTTTTTTTTATTATATTTTTTTTATTTAAACATTTTTTTTTTTTTTTTTTACACTGTCTCTTTAATTTTCTTTTTTTATAAGCTTTATTGCTATCACAAGGGGTGAACAACATCCCTTCTGCCACCTGTAAAAGCAATCCACTAGGATCACATTTACTTTAAAACCCATCGCCAGCTGAAAAATAAACGATACTGGTATGATGACAGTAGCCTGTATAACCTTTTCAACCTGACTATGTACGGGTTTGTCACTGAGGCTGAAGTGGTTAAAAAAAAGCCTCTATTACTTGGACCACAGGTGGACAAACTAATACAAAGTTCATGAGCCAGACAGTCTAGGCTAGGAGCTGAAAAACATTTTTATTGAACTAGGGAAATGTGACTATATTGACAAAAGTCCAGTGTAAAGCCTAAATTGTTAATGTTGCATAATAGATTTTTATGCAGATTTTTATGAATTCCTCTAATTTTTTTCTAGGTAAACCCCAATGGCCCTGCATGGTGTTGGTGGATTCTCGCTGTTCTTCCTCTTGAGAGCAGGGCCCAGCTCCCTTTTCTCGCAATGACATCACTGAAAGATCGCTTAACTAGCATTCGGCGTGTCCTTCTGTTTATGTGTCGTACACGTACACGATAATGACATAGTACGCATTGCATTCCATCTGAAAAATACATAGTATACATGCCAGAAATGTATGTCATACCGCAAGGTTTTCAGCCCTGCAAATTAATTTATTGTTAAAGGTTTATTTTTCTTTCAATATTTTTCTTTTTTGTTTTTCAACTACTGAATGAAAACAAATCCTGAATGCCTTTTATATGAAATGCAGTATACACATATTTTTGTTGGAGCTTTCCATTTTGATAAATTTTTGTTATATAAAAAGATCTGAGTTTTTACAGAGCTGTACAGATTTGTGATCATCCGTAATGCATAATTTATTTTTCATGACCATTTCCTCTGCTTTTTTGTGCTTGATTCATTGTTTTTAAAAAAAGAGAAAACAAAGAAAAAAATGGTGTTGGCGCCTTTTATTGTTTTATAAACGTATAAGAAAAATGGAATAAGATGGAAAAAAGTGGAGAGATTATCTATTTAGATGTGCTCACATACATATGATTGCATAAAGCAAATGTATAGCCAAAATATACATTTTAATGTTTTGGATAGAGTAGGGAAAGATTAGAACCGCCTCAAAAATGTTCACAGAGAAAACACCCCAGCTCCACTGCTCATACCTTTTAGGCTCGATTCACATCTATGCATGTTGCTTTTGGGCGTTTTTGCAGTGCTTTTTGCGGTGCTTGTCGCGTTTTTGGACACGCGTTTTGCCACGTTTTGCTTTTTTATTTTTTACACTGTGGTTGCTTAGCAACCAGATATATACAGTGGAAAAAAAATAAAAAAAACGCAAATCGCGGTAAAAAAAACAGTACTTGCGTTTTTGATGCAGGTCCATTGACTTCTATTACTTTGCATGAAAAAAAGTCCCCGACCCTTTCCAAAAAAACGCAGAGGCACAAAAATGCATTGATGTGAACATGTTCCATAGGAACCCATGTTAAAAAAATGTCCTTGCATTTCTGCAAAATGCATCAAAAAAACGCGCTAGTGTGAATCAAGCCTAAGTGAAGATGCTGAAGACAGGCTTAGGCGTCCAATTCCCATTATGATTGACAGCAGAAAAAAATCTGGCCACTTGGTACTCTCCTCTTGCTATGAGGAAGGCTGCAATAGCTGAAACACGTTCACGTTTCATGTACTGTATTCATGATATGTAGCCAATAAAGAGTGACAAGGAGGAGTGTACCAAATGGCTGTTTTCTGCTGCTCCTCAAAAATGTTGTTAGTTCCTTTTTATTGTTTTTCTTAAACTTATGAAAACAGTGGAATATGGAAATATTATTCAGACTTACTTACATCCATGTTGTACTTATGATTGCATAAGGCAAATGCAATTTCTTTGTTATTTTGGATAGTAGGCCAGGATTAGAACCTTGTCATGGGTTTTGTTTTTTAGATTTTTTTTTTTACTAGAATGCAAACAAAAAAACGAAAATTATGGGAAATTCAAAAGTTTACAGTTGTCACCAAAACAAGAAGTTCCAGTGACAACTGTCTAAGCCAGTGATGGCGAACCTCGGCACCCCAGATGTTTTGGAACTACATTTCCCATGATGCTCGGCTACACTGCAGAGTGCATGAGCATCTGGAGTGCTAAGGTTCGCCATCACTGGTCTAAGCCCTTGTACACACGTTCCGACGGAAAATGTCCGATCGGACCGTGTTGTCGGATAATCCGACTGTGTGTGGGCTCCATCGGACTGTTTCTGTCGGAATATCCGACAGACAAAGTTTTAGAGCTGGGCTATAAAACTTTCCGACAACATGATCCGATCGGACTTTGTCCAATTATGCGTAGAGAATTCCGATCAGACAAAGTGCCACGCATGCTCAGATCAAATTGCTAGACCAAAGCTATTGGCTACTAGCCTGAACGTAGTCCCGTCGTAACGAAATAACGTCATCGCGTTACGTACGATCGGATTTTCCGACAACTTTGTCTGACCGCGTGTATGCAACACAAGTTTCGGATAAAATCCGACGGATTTTGTTATCGGAATGTCCGACCGTGTGTACAAGGGCTAAGAAGGTAATTCCTTTAACTCAATAGAGATTTCCGTTCAAGTCCTGTTGCATCTCCATGACTGGAAGTGAAGTGGAAAATATCCCCACCGGGAGACAAACTGCAAAAAAATTAACTGGCAGGGGTATCAACTCCTCTATCAAAAACTGAAAATGTTTTGGCTGCACATACAGTACACTTTAAAAATGAATACAAGTGTAACATTACTAGGGCCATGGGTTGTCAAAGAAAGAAGTCAGAATATTTACTGCTCTGTTTTTTCCCCCATTGTACCAAGCGACTTAAACCCTGCACATGTGTCATCTAGAACTTGCATGCTGATACTGCTCGCTTGGCTTCACCTTATCTGCCTGTCACTAGTGTTGTAGTCACCAGCATTGGGGGCTATAGACACTATGACTGGGCTTAAGGCCATGAAGTGCAATAAAGAAAGTGGTAGGTGTCAAAGCTACTATTCTTTTGATTACATGGTGCTCAAAATTTTTGGAGGGGCACAAACTGAAAAATTCTGAAAAGAAACCCCCATCAATTGCAGCCTCACTGTTCCATGAAATGCAGCCACTGTACCCCATCAAATGGTGCCTCTGTGCCCAAATGCTGCCACTGAGCCCAAATGCCACCACCTTGCCCATCAAAAGTTGTCACTGTGACCCCCGCCTGCCGGGAACTTAACCTATCTTGGTGGCTGGTCAGGCAGCATGTGACGGTGGCGAGTTGTGGGACCTGGAGTGGCTGGAGAAAGGGGGGGCACCCATGCACCCTTAATGGATGTGCCGCCCCTGAAGGTAAGAATTGCAATTCATGCATGTGACTTAGAATGAGGGGGTTCTGTTAAAAGAACTAGTCTCATTTATAGAACGTCTTTGTAGCCCATAACATTTGGATTCCTTGTTTCTTTTGGAAAGCTGTAGTGGAAAAAAATGACTGCTGTAAGTTGACTGGTTATGAACATGAATACTTATACAGTATTTCACAAAAGTGAGTACACCCCTCACATTTTTGTAAATATTTTATTATATCTTTTCATGCAACAACACTGAAGAAATTACACTTTGCTACAATGTAAAGTAGTGAGTGTACAGCTTGTATAACAGTGTAAATTTGCTGCCCCCTCAAAATAACTCATCACACAGCCTTAAATGTCTAAACTGCTGGCAACAAAAGTGAGTACACCCCTAAGTGAAAATGTCCAAATTGGGCCCAAAGTGTCAATATTTTGTGTGGCCACCATTATTTTCCAGTGCTGCCTTAAACCTCCTGGGTTTGGAGTTCACCAGAGCTTCACAGTCCTCTTCCACTCCTCCATGACATCACCTTGCGCCATGGGTCATACACGCTAAGACAACAGGGTGATCAGGAGGCACCTATGTGTCATTGCCCACTGCATATTAGCCTGAGCTCATCTGTGTGCTGGTACACGTGCAAGAGCATTAGCTGTATGGGAGCCACAGAAGAATTAGCAGTTAGCTGCAGAAGAATTTGCATTAGCTGTATGAGAATAAGTATTAGATGAACTAGCTTCCTGACTTAGGGTTATTTATTTGTTATTTTTTTTGTTAGGGTTTTGTTACTACTATTAATAATAATAAATGAATAAATAAAAGTAAAATAAATACACAAATAAAAATTATAAATAAATTCAATGAATACTGAATAATAGTAAAATAATTAACCCCAAAAAATAATAATAATAAATACCTAAACACCCTAACCCTACCACAAAATAATTAAATAAATTACTACTATTATATATTTTTTTGGTTTGGGTGTATGTATATATATATATTTTTTTTTTATGGTTAGGGGTTGATTATCATTTACTTATGTTTTATTACTTTAATAATTTATTTATGATTTTTTTAAATCAAGAAAAGTTCTTATGAAAGTAATAAAACGCAGAACAGAAATAGAAAACAATTCAGATAAGGTAATGGCAAGACTGCCTCATAGATGCAATTGAGCATCTGTAGACACAACATATGTCACTCAATAAGCACTTACAAAAGATACGGAATATCAGTCCCACCTAGCTATACAAAAGTTAATACAGTATCCACATTTAAATAGACATTCTGGATAATCACCCTTCTTTTAATGGGATTTGGTAGATTGTTCAGTACATTCATAATGGAAAACAGACCTAGCCAATAAGAAGTCTGTCTATCACTAGTTTAAATGGGCTCAAGGACACCATTAGTTATAAAATGTACAGGGGCCTATGTTGATAGATAAACGTCTCTAGTCTTAGAGGTTCCCCTATACATTGTATCCACTCTTTATGTGAGGGGGGTCTGAAGATTTACAGTTTCAAAGTATTACCCTTTGGGCTTGAAAGAGAGCTCTAGCCACCGTCTCTCGTGGGGGCCTGGTAATTGTAAGTCCAATATGCCTAAAAGGCACGGTTTGGGGTCGAGTGGAATAGAGGTCAGGAACACAGAGTTAATAGTATTCAACACTCCCACCCCATATAGGTGGAGCTTGGGGCACCTCCAAGTTAAGTCCATCAAATCCCAATGGTCTTTGGAACATTTGCCACACATAGGGGAGTCTAGAATGCCTATGGCATGTAATCTAGCTGGGGGGGGGGGGGGGGGGATGCCCTCAGGGGAAACAAAGTTAAGAAATCAGTTAATAACATTGCATAACATCTAGAGATAAACCCCTGAGTAAAGACGGATTCAGCCATCATATTCAACACCAGGGTAGGGGATTGTTGTCATTCTACTGCAGAGCCCTGTGCTGTCACAGCATGCTTAAGCTGTACATAATAAAAAGTAAATAGACTTAGGTCGGCAGAACCTTGTACTTAATTCCTCATATGAGCATAGGGATCCATTCTGAAAGATATGGTGAAGGTGCATTATACCCCACTTACGCCACCTTGGGGCCTGTTGTAAGTTGGTTAAGTCTGGATAGTGCTTATTGTGCCATATGGAGCTAAAACGAGTGAAATCATTGACCCGTTGGAGCTGCTTAGACTTATTCCAAACCTTTTGAATAAGGGTGTAGGTGGGTAAACTGCAGTTAGACTTTGCAAATATATCGGCCTCCAAACCAGCGGGTAAATCAGACACCTCCGATGTATGTAATAGAATGTAAAAGGGGGACTCTAGGTTAGGCCAGTTAAGACCCACATTGGTGAGCACTAGGCCCTTTCATAGGTTTTGCAATTGTGCAGCCAAGTAATACAGCCAAGGGTTGGGCATAGCTAGACCTCCAGCATCCTTGGACCTTTGTAGGTACTCCAATCTCAATCTAGGTGTCTTATTTTGCCATAGCAAATGCCTAAAAATGGAGTTTACCTCTTGAAAGATGCTTAATGGATAACTATTGTCATGTTGTGTAGGAAATATAGTAACTGGGGCATGAAGATCATTTTCACTAGATTCACTTTACCTGCCAGTGATAGACAAAGTTTGTTCCAGATTTAAATTTTGTCCCTGAAGCGACATAGCAAAGGTTCTATATTTAAGCAACAAAAGTCTCCTAGTTGAGGAGTTATCTGTGTACCTATATATTTAAAAGGTAGATGTGACAGGCACTGGGCAGATAGGAGTAATGGCTTGCAAAGGGTTATCATCAACGCTGACTTATCACAATTTATAAGGAGACCTGAAAACTCCCCAAATCTAGAGATAATACTCATTGCCTTCAGGGATTGTTGGTTATTCTCAAACAGCAACATAGTATCGTCAGCGTAAAGCATAACTTTCTCCTGCAGCTCACCAAATTGGAACCCTACTATATCAGAGTTTTGCCTGATGGATGCAGCCAGAGGTTCAATCGACAGTGCGAACAGTAGTGGCGACACTGGACATCCTTGACGAGTGCCCCTGCCCAGATAGAACTTAGGAGAAATCCTACCTTCCTCCCTAATAGCTGTCTCTGGATAACTATACCATAATTTGACCCATAATGTAAAGACAGACCCAAAGCAAAATTTAGACAGGACAGCCCAAAGAAAGGGTCATTCCACACTATCAAAGGCCTTGGCCGCATCTAGGGACAACAGTGCCCTATTGCCCATATAATTTGCGCAAATTGACAGCCCTGGACTTTTGGGGCATAAAGCCAGCCTAATCTTGATGGAAAATTGTAGAGATGGCTTTATTAAGGCGTAGTGCCAGTACCATTGCTAAAATTTCTGTCACTTTGAAGTAGGGAGATTGGCCTATAAGAACCAGGGTCCATAAGGTCTTTACCCAGCTTCAGTAATAGAATTATATCACCTTTTGTCATAGAATATGGTAAAACACCACGTTGTCTGGCCGCATTCAACACATTTAGCAGATAGGGCAAAACCTATTCCCCATACATTTTGTACACCTCAACCAGTAAACTGTCATCTAGTGCATTACAGTTGGGGAATGCAGCAGTCACCTGTTGCAGCTCCACCAAGGTACAGTAAATCAGAGAGTCAAGCATTTTCCTGTTTTGGGTGGACAGCTCCAGTAAACGGATACTGCTCAAGTAAGGATGGGGTACCAAGGCCTAGATCAATGCAGGACAAGGACATAAGAAATGTGGAGAAGCAAGAAAATTGCTTTTGTGCCCAAAAGTCAATCCACTTCACCTCTTGTATAAATCCGTAGAGGACTGTACCCCTGTCTGAGTTCCCCACACGGGAGGGGGGGGGGTGTTTATCCAACAAGGGGTGAAGGTAGCAAATAAGGTCTGCCAACAGTAGGAGAGGCAAGTCAGGTTTATCCAACAGGTACACCAATAGGATTTGTAAGACCTCGCTAGAGAAGGGTGGAGGGATGTAAACCATAGCAATACTACGTCACAACTCATACAATTGACAGTGTAAGAACATAAACCTCCCCTCCTTATTCACCAACATGTCTAGATCTCTTCGGTGGGTCTCTGAATCCCTGCACGTTGTAAGAAACAATAGGTACGTGTTATGTATGGGTTGTCAGTGAGGTAAGCATCCAGGAGTAGTAATGAGCAGACATCCCAAATATGTACAACAGACCAGCGGAAGATGGGATACTGTATGTAAGATTGTGAATACTGTAAAAGAAAAAAGGCCAAGTCAGGACCTGTAGAGCATTCCATAATAGGCTATCTCGGCTAAGCAAAAAATTGAAGTAGCATACATTTGCTGGGTGCAACTGTGCCAACAAAAACCATGGAAAGTACAACACTCTTTTTCCAAGTAGCGGATAGTAAATTGAAAATAGAGCAATGTAGATTGCAACAGGCAAATCTATTGTAATACACAGTATATGCAAAACAAAGCAGCACATCATCCATGCGACACCACAGAACAGATATTTAAACGCATAGGGAAGAAAACATCGAGTAACTGTACCACGCTTGGATACCTTGTGTGGTGCAGTAAGGGAGAAGGAACTGTTTCTTCCCAGCACACCCCTTAAAAAAAAAAACTTGCCATCAAGAAGAAAGGAGACATAAAAAAAAAAAATCAGGGGTCATTCTCCAAAAGATGCTGCACTTTCGTGACAGATAACTGAAGACAGCAGCCAGAAGAAGTAACAGTTTCCTTCAGTCAGCGTCCGCTGCATCAGGACGTCGTCACAAGTTAGCTTTATGCAGATCAATCCAAACTGAGGCCGCAGAAGCTGATTCAAAAAAGTGTGCTTGCCCATCATATATAACTCTAAGCCTGGCTGGGTATAACATGGTTTAAGTGGCTTGGAGACGTTGCAGATGTTTTCGGACTTCTGTAAATTTCACCCTACTCCGCTGGACTTCAGCCGAGACGTCCAGGTAAAATGAGACTCCATTGTATTGGATATTATGGCATTCATGTGCCAGGCGCAGTATAGTTTCCCTGTCACAAAAATTTAGCAGTCAAGCAAGTATAGGCCTGGGTGGGTAACCAGCCGGCAGGGGTCTAGTGGGTGTACGGTGAGCCCGCTCCATGAAAAAATGAGGTGTAAAGGCATCTTTGACAAAAAGATCAAGAAGCCAGTGCTCATTTAATTCTGTGGGA
This sequence comes from Lithobates pipiens, assembly GCF_037356315.1. NCBI lineage: Eukaryota > Metazoa > Chordata > Amphibia > Anura > Ranidae > Lithobates > Lithobates pipiens. The sequence goes on along the minus strand of NW_027507685.1, from coordinate 21,216,041 downwards.
TTGCGTCCCTCTGTTTTCTCTGGGAGGCCCACAATGCACATTATTCCTGCGCATGCAGTTCTCTGGGTCTGTTGTCTGCGCGCAGACTGTTAGTGCCAGCCAACTGCTTAGTGGTCTGTGAATCCCACAGGATAGAAGGTAGCTTGTCCTGATGCGACCTTCTGTGTTTCTTGTGCACTCTCTAATCTTTAGGAGGTTCTGTCTTATCAATGCAGCATCTGACAGGTACCCCAGATGTATTTTAAATGTATCCGCTGATGCTGTGCACTTGTCAACTGCTTTTAAAATTTCCCAGAGCGTGGGTTGTTCTTGCTCTGCATCAGCCTCCTCTAGATCATCCTGTATCTGGGCACCCTGCTCTGTCTGCACAGCCTCTACTCTTCTGAGCTGCTCTCCCTCCTTCTCTCAGCATATCATCAGGATTTTGTGGAAATTTCAGAGACCTAGTTCAACAGCTCTCATGATTGGCTGGCAACCATTCAAGGGTATACCCTTTATCGCAGGGATAGAGAGGGTAAAAAATGGGGGATGGGTATGCCTATATATCAAGAATAATGTACAAGTGAATGTGAGAAATTACATCACTAAGGGAGCTAGGGTGAAGCTAATGGGAAAATAATACTGGGAGTATGCTATAGGCCCCCTAACTTGAGGGAGCAGGAGGAGACAAATCTCCTATCACAAGTTATATTAGCAGCAAGGATGGGAAGTGTTATCATAATGGGAGATTTTAATTATTTCAGACATAGACTGGGGGGAGGGAACCACGCAATCGTCTAAGGCTCGCCAGTTCCTAAATGTCTTGCAGGACAATTTCATGGTTCAGATGGTAGACGCACCAACTAGAAATAAAGCGTAAGGGGAATACAAAGACACTGAATTTCAAAAGAGCAAAATTCCCTAAACTACCAAACTTGCTAGAAGGCATGAATTGGGATAAAATCTTAGGAACAAAGAACATGGAGGAGAGATGGGTTTGCTTTAAGAGCACATTAAATAAGGGCATTAGCCAATGCATCCCATTGGGTAATAAATTTAAAAGAGCAAACAAAAATCCTAGATGGCTTAACTCCAATGTAAAAATGCATATAAAAGCAAAGGAGAAGGCCTTCAAAAAATATAAGGTTGAGGGATCATCATCAGCATTCAGATTTTATAAGAAATGTAAGGGTGCAATTAGGGTGGCTAAGATAGAATGTGAAAGACACATAGCAGAGGAGAGAAAAAAAATTCCAAGAAATACTTTAAGTATGTAAACAGTAAAAAAGGGAGGAAAGACCATATTGGCTCCATAAAGAAAGAGGAGGGACATCTGGTTACAAAGGATGGGGAGATGGCAAAGGTATTGAATTTATTCTTCTCCTCAGACTTCATAAGGGAATCGGGGGGCTTCAGTAACCAAAATTGCAGTGTTTATCCTCATGACACATCACAGGAAGCACTTCCATGGTTAACAGAGGACAGAATTAAAATTAGACTTGGGAAACTTAACATTAATAAATCACTGGGACCAGATGGCTTGCACCCGAGGGTACTTAGGGAACTCAGTCAAGTAATTGCCAGACCATTGTTCCTAATTTTTACTGACAGTCTACTGACTGGAATGGTACCTTCCGATTGGAGAAAAGCCAATGTAGCACCAATATTTAAAAATTTCCCAAAATACATACCTGGGAATTACAGACCAGTTAGCCCAACGTCAAGAGTATGCAAGTTCTTGGAGGGGGTGAGAAGGGACTATATACAAGATTTTAGTAATGAGAACAGCATCATCAGTGGTAATCAGCATGGATTCATGAAGAATTGTTCTTGCCAAACCAATCTATTAACCTTCTGTGAGGAGGTGAGTTGCCATCTAGATAAAGGAATGCCAGTAGATATGGTATATCTGGATTTTGAAAAAGCATTTGACACAGTTCCCCATAAACGTACAAAATAAGGTCTGTTGGCATGGACTATAGGGCGAGTACATGGATTGAAAACTGGCTACAAGGGCGAGTTCATAGGGTGGTGATAAATGGAGAGTACTCGGAATGGTCATGGCTGGGTAGTGGGGTCCCCCAGGGTTCTGTGCTGGGACCAATCCTATTTAATTTGTTCATAAACGACCTGGAGGATAGGGTAAACAGTTCAATCTCTGTATTTGGGGATGATACTAAGCTAAGCAGGGCAATAACTTTTCCGCAGGATGTGGAAAACTTGCAAAAAGATCTTAACAAATTGATGGGGTGGGTGACTACATGGCAAATGAGGTTTAATGTAGAAAAATGTAAAATAATGCATTTGGGTGGCAAAAATATGAATGCAATCTATACACGGGGGGAGAACCTCTGAGGGAATCTATGATGGGAAAGGACTTGTTGGTCCTAATAGATGATAGGCTCAGCAATGGCACGCAATGCCAAGCTGCTGCTAACAAAGCAAACAGAATATTGACATGCATTAAAAAGGGATCAACTCCAGGAAGGATGCACTGGAATCGGAGCGAGTACAAAGAAGGGCAACAAAGCTAATAAAGGGTCAGGAGGATATAAAATTATGAGGAAAGGTTTCAAGCACTGAACTTATTCTCCTTGGAGAAGAGACACTTGAGAGGGGGTATGATTTCAATTTACAAATACCATACTGGTGACCCCACAATAGGGATAAAACTTTCACGGAAGAGAGTTTAAGAAAATGTGGCCACTCATTAAAATTAGAAGAAAAGAGGTTTAACTTAAACTACGTAGAGGGTTCTTTACTGTAAGATCAGCAAGGATGTAGAATTCGCTTCCACAGGCGGTGGTATCAACGGGGAGCATTGATAGTTTCAAAAAACTATTATATAAGCACCTGAACGACCACAACATACAGGGATATACAATGTAATACTGACATATAATCACACACATAGGTTAGACTTGATGGACTTGTGTCTTTTTTCAAACTCACCTACTATGTAACCTCTTTAGTGTCATTAGGCTGGGGACAAGGTACTGGCAGCTTTTGGGCATAAAAGAGCATATCTCTAGTGCTCTTTTACGTTTTGTCTTGGCTGCCACATGCTTGGAAGTACCGAACTCTTTGTCTTTATCTTCACAGCTCCATGAGGTGTACACTGTGGCAGGGCCGTGGCACCATTTTGGGAGTCGAGGGCCGATCCTTCTTAAAGCGGGTCATAGCACAGCAGGAAGACAAGCCTATTGTGGGTGCAGCAAGTGCCAGAGTGCAGTGACGGATCAGTAAGGCAGTGAGTCGGGAAGAGAGGATCAGATACAGGATCGTCCACAGGAGCACAGAGAAGCTTACACTCTCACATGCCGAACTCTGTGATTTTAGTTTACATTTATTTGTTCATATATTATTGCTATTTTATGCTTTAAAATTTTTAATTTGAGCAGAAAATTGTACAACAAAAACACTCAAATCTGCCCGATTTGAGCTACAAAAAAAAGCTCCAGAACTTGTTTGAGCTTTAGGCATTGGTGAACCATCTCCATATAGAATAAATAGATTTTTTTCTCCTGTAGCATTTTGGATCTTCAAGCTACAAAACCCTGAGGTGTGAATGGGGCCTATAGCAGTGATGTTGACCATTCATGCACACATCTGTGATCAAGTAAAAAAAGACAACATTTTTCCAGTTTGATTTCCATTTCAGACAACTGAATTTACCGGTAATTGTTTGCTGTGTTCATACAATATACGGGGGCCTGGATTTTTCTGAGGAAGGCCTGTCTTAAACTGACCATACAGTATATAATCTGATGGTACAATTTTTGTAATTTCTTCCGAAACTGTAGCGCTGATGGGCACCCGATAGACGGCACTGATGGACACTGATGAGGCGGCACTGATGGGTGGCACTGATAGGCAGAACTGATGGGCACTGATAGGGGGCACTCATCAGGAGTCACTGATGGGCACTGATAAATGACACAGATTTGCAGCACTAGAGGGCATTTGGGGGACCGATGTCCCTCTAACAGAAGCCAGTTACCGTCTTTATTCTTTTCTTCATGCTGACAGCGCAAAGAAGAAAAAAAAGCCAGTAACTGGTTTCTGTTTACTTCCGTGATCAGCTGTCTTTGGCTGACATCTGATCACGTGTTAAAGGGCTCAGTTTCATTGGCCCTTTACTCTGCCCTGTTCATCTGAAGAACTCAGCGATCACAGAGCATGGGCAGCGTGAGAACAGGAGGACGTACATGCACGCCCTTAAGGCATTCGAGGTCTCAGCTATCCTCATCTCAGCTGGCCGTCCCATTTCTCCACAGATCATAAGTCAGTCACTGCTCATACAAAGACCCTCAACAGCTATTGTGGGGACCACCATATCGGTAAGTTTTCAGGAAAACAGTGCCCTCTCATGCGGATTGCTTTGATTTGTTTCAGTCCCGCATGCTCATGCTCTCAAAGATCAGATCCGGAGGGGACAGACATTCTTCAGAGGAGTGTAGCTCTAGTATCCCCTCCCGCTTTAGGAAAAGATCCAAACGAGACGTCATAACTCCTTTTTTCCAGAGCAATGCCCCACCAAAAAGCCCTGTCAGGCCTGTGGCACAGTTCCTATGCCCAATAAGTTGGTTTGTAAGAGCTGCCTGGAAGAAGAATTAACACCTGGTAAGGCACAGGTGAATGCCTGAGTGCCATCCTTTTTAAAGAAGGGGGTTAAAGCTCAATTTCCAAACTCATTTCAGTTATCCCAGCAGGGCAACCCTGTAGCTGTGCCGGGGAGGGAGCCCGGCAGGAAGAGTGGCACCTCTGCGGGTAGTGCACAGCCACTTGGTGTGGTTTCTCTTGTGAGTGGGCAGCCTGGAGACATGAAAGGGCTCTCCTTCAAATCAAAAAGTTAAACCTTCAAAAGTTATATCCATTTCAATCAGATGGAGCACCACTTGAATTTTCCACCTATGGTGAATGTGGCAGTAGCTCCCTATGGTTCAGTCAGCTTCATTCTGGGACGTATTTAACAGGAAGATAGATTTGGTTCTTAAAAGCACATTTTAGGCGGCCGGTCGGCCGGCAGTGGCCCTTGCATTTGTGACAAGTTTCTCAAAAGTCTGGACCCAGGTTTTTTTAAATGGCAGTTAAAGAGTGGGTCCCTAGGGCCGATACTATTCAGGCCCTAGACAAATTAAAAAGGTATCAGCAATCTTTATTGGATATGATAAAATAGGCTCTTTAAGGTGCTCGGCAAGGGCGATGCTACACTCAGTCTCTGCTAAGGAGGCCCTATGGTTAAAACCATGAGTCGCGTATGCTTCTTCAAAGCAAAATTAGTGCAAGATACCTTTTGATGGGAAATCTCTGTTCGATTGTAAACTGGAGACAACCATATCAAAGAGTAACAGGCAAATCCGATTTGCTCCCACAGGACAGGAAGCAAAAGAGATTAAAAAAATAAATAAATACAATTTTTCCCAGCAAGTACTACTTCTCCAGGTCCAGATAGCCTAGAGCCAGCCATTAGGGACTCAGGTAGAGGGTGGAGAGAAGCATAGGCAGCCTTTCTCAAGACCCATAAGCAGAGAGCCTTGAACATTCCACAAGAACCCAGTAAGCCCTTTTGACGCTGTGTATGCCCAGACTAGCACAGTAGCAGTCAGGCTGGCGCAATTCATGGAGGTCTGGACAGCAAATTACGTGAATTTTTGGGTGAAAGCAACGGTCACCCATTGCCACTTCTCAAAAATTCCTCAATGCTCCTCCTCCACTTTCCCAAGCTACCAGCACCACAAAGGGCAGGTGTATTGCTGTGATACATACAGAAGCTTCAGGCCAAAGGAGCTGTGGTTCTAATTCCATTCACGTAAAAATTATACAGGTTTCTGTTGACCCTGTTCAGGGTTCGCAAAAGGACCAAAGTTGGTGTCCAGTTATAAGTCTGGAAAGGCTGAACTGTGTTATCCTCTTAGAAAAGTTTGAGGTGTAGTCTGTTTGCACAATTATTCATAGAGCGCAGCCAGGCAGCTGGATGTTTTAACTGGATCTGTAGGACACCTGCCTCCATATTCCAATCCTTTCTTCTAGAGATAGCTGAGATTTCTGGTTGGGCAGATGCGTCTATAGTTCAATAGCCTTCCTTTCCGCCTATTCACATCTCAGAGAACATTCAAAAGTTCTCATTGCCGTGTTAGCCCTGCTCAGAATGTAGGATCCCTGGGTTCACCACTACCTGGATGACATCCTTCTTCTGGCCAGGGATCAAAGCAGTAGGTGTACCGAGAGATGCTCATTCGTACCCTGCAAAGATATGGCTGGATCATTAATTTCAGGAAGAGCCAACTCAATCTGACCCAACAGTTAGTGCCAATGCCTCGGTTTTACTTCCATCAGCAAAAGCGGTGACAGCCTAGAAGAGGATTTTAAGGGTAGCAACTTCCGTTCACCTGATGGTCACCCAGTGCCTCAGTCTTAGAGGCACAATCTCATTGTGTGTTCTGATAATCCCATGGCACACTGACTCGTGTCGGTTTCAGCTTGGTTTCTTATCTCAATGGAAGAAATAGAACCTATCACAGTTAATAACCATGGAGGAGTCTGCAGTGGTGGCTGGAGAGAGAGATATTAAGGATGTCTCACTCTTTAGAGCCATTAGTCTAAATCACTATCAGGAGGGACACCAGCGAGACAAGATAAGAGGCTCACTGTAAGGAACCGTTGGTTTAGGGCAAGTGGAGATTCCCAGCCTGAGGGATGCACTTGAATGTCCCGGAAGCTCAGTCAGCATTAGGGTTCTCTTTTCTCGACATCACTAGATCAGGGACAGACCAGTCTCTTTGCAGTTGGAAAAAAGGGCAACAGTTACCTATATTCAATGCCAAGGATGAACTTGCAGCAGTACATTAGTGAAAGATAATGTTTGGGGCAGAATGTCACCTACAAGCCCTTAGGGCAGTTTAACTCCCATGGAGATTGAACACACAAGAACACAAGACTTTCATGCGGTTTCCAAGAGCAGTCTTTTCTCAACTAGTTTACATCTGTGGCCCCAGATAGACCTCTTTGCTTACCAAAGCAATATCTGACTGCAGAGGCACCTGACTCCTCTTTAACCACTTGCTTACTGGGCACTTAAACACCATTCTGCCCAGACCAATTTTCAGCTTTCGGTGCTCTCACACTTTGAATGACAATTACTCAGTCATGTAACACTGTACCCAAATGAATTTTTTGTCCTTTTTTTCCCACAAATAGAGCTTTCTTTTGGTGGTATTTGATCACCTCTGGGTTTTTTTTTTTTTGCGCTATAAATGAAAAAAGACCGAAAATTTTGAAAAAAAACGCATATTTCTTTGTTTCTGTGACAGAATTATGCAAATTATTAATTTTTCTTCATAAATTTTGGCCACAATTTATACTGCTACATATCTTTGGTAAAAATAACCCAAATTAGTGGATATTATTTGGTCTTTGTGAAAGTTAGAGAGTCTACAAGCTGTGGTGCGAATCGCACAAAATTGATCACACCTGATGTACTGGTGGACTATCTCGCTTCTTGTGACCCGAACAAGTCAGGAAAGTACAAATACCCCCCAAATGACCCCTTTTTGGAAAGTAGACATTCCAAGGTATTTAGTAAGAGGCATAGTGAGCTTTTTGATGTTGTCATATTTTTCCCACAATTCTTTGCAAAATTAAGATTTTTCATTTTTTTTTTTCTCCACAAAATTGTCATTGTAATAGGTTATTTCTCTCACATGGCATGTGTATACCACAAATGACACCCCCCAAAAAATTCTGCTACTCCTCCTGAGTATTACAATACCACATGTGTGGGACTTTTTCACAGCCTGGCCACATAGAGAGGCCCAACATGCAGGTAGCGCCATCATGTGTTCTAGGAACATAAATTACACATCTAACTTGTTGACTATTTATTACACTTTTGAAGCACCAGGACAATGACACGTGACACTGATGACAGATGGCACTGATACGTGGCAATGATGACACTTATACGTGGCACTGATGACACGTGGCACTGATGACAGATGGCACTAATATGTGGCACTGATGACAGATGGCACTAATATGTGGCACTGATGACAGGTGGCACTAATATGTGGCACTGATGACACGTGGCACTAATACGTGGCACTGAAGACGCGTGGCACTAATACGTGGCACTGATGACAGATGGCACTAATACGTGGCACTAATACGTGCCACCGATGACAGATGGCACTAATACATGGCACCGATGACGCGTGACACTGATGACAGATGGCACTGATAAGTGGCATTGATGACACGTGACACTGACAACAGATGGCACGTGACACTGACAGGTGGCACTGATGACAAATGGCACTGATACGTGGCACTGATGACAGATGGCACTAATACGTGGCACTGATGACAGATGGCACTATGTGGCACTGATGACACGTGGCACTGATGACAGATGGCACTTATACGTGGCACTGATGACAGATGGCACTGGTGACAAATGGCACTGGGGCAGGTGGCACTGGGGGCAGGTAGCACTGGGGGCAGGTAGCACTGGGGTGGATGGCACTGGGGGCAGGTAGCACTGGGGTGGATGGCACTGGGGCGGATGGCACTGGGGCAGGATGGCACTGGGGCAGGATGGCACTGCTGGGGGAGGATGGATGGCACTGCTGGGGGAGGATGGCACTTTTTTTTTTACTTTTTTTTTACTTTTTTTTTTTTTTCACAGATCGAAGCAGAACGGCTGCCGCTGCAGCCGTTCATCTCTCCCCTCTCACACTGTGTGAGGAGGGAGAGCAGCGCTGAGAGATGATCTCATATGTTTACATATGAGATCATCTCCCATTGGACACACCGATCACGCTGTAAACGGCCGCTGTGATTGGCCGTTTACAGCGATCTGTGTTTGCCTGTCCCCGGGGGACACGGCGAACACAGAACTTCCGCGATGCGCGCCCGCGGCGGCGCGCATTGCGGAAGTAAACAATAGGATGTCCAGGGACGGCCACCCGGACGAACGTGCCTGCTCTACGGCCGTCATTCGGCTATAGGGCGGGCGCGAGGTGGTTAAACAGTGGTCATAAGAAACCGATACTATAAATTTTGTCCAACCCTACAGGTTATCAGAGAAAATTTAAAAACATTGAGAAAAACTGTAGATATAAGAAAAAGAAAAGAAAAGGGGCGTGTACCATGAGGGATACTAAACCCTACTAACCGGTTCCACAGACACCTTTTAGGCATTTTTTCATCACTTTTCATCTCAGCCAACTGGCCTTTACATTTTAATTAAATGCTAGAAGTCCAGGAATGGCAAGATTTTTTTTGCAGGTTTTTATTGGTCAGATGGCTTGTTAACCACTTCAGTCCCGGAAGATCTGGCTGCTCAATAACCAGGCCATTTTCTGTGATACGGCACTGCGCCGCTTTAACTGACAATTGCGCGGCCGCGTGGCGCTGTACCCAAACAAAATTTTCTTTCCCCACAAATAGAGCTTTCATTTGGTGGTATTTGATCGCCTCTGCGGTTTATTTTTTGTGTTATAAACAAAAGAAGAGCGCCAATTTTGAAAAAAAAAAAAAAACACAATATCTTTTATTTTTTGCTATAATATGTAGCAGTGTAGTTGCCACTAGTAACAGACAATCCACCAATTCACCCCGCTGCCAGACTTCATACATCGCTTGCAGAGACAATAAACAGTATTTTACTGGTTTTGTTTTTGTTGTTTTATTGGGGGGTACAACTTGATTGGGGAAAGGGTATATGGGATGCCCACAGAATCTTTTAATTGCCATCATATTTTGAAGAGGTGATGTGCATATATTATGAGTATGATCTTCTCCTGCATCCAGGGCTCGAGTCCTGTGGGAATGCATGGGAAAGGCGTTCCTGTACATTATCCATAGCAGGAATGCAGTTCCCTTTAGCAGGACTGGCCTTTGAACAGGGGAGGGCTGAGCTGGGAGGGCAGTCTGCTGCGCTGCATTTCGGGAGTTGTAGTCCGGACCATGCTCAAGTTCCTGGTGGCGGTGGGTGGAGACAGGAGAGAACTGAGCAGCATAGGAGGAAACTACAACTCCCGAGTCCCAAACACCGGCTGTGAGTTTCCGCTAAGTTGGGTTTGTCATCTGCTATTAAAGGTCTTGGTGGTTGGAAATCTGATTGTTTCCGGTCGTATTTCAGGCCTAACTTATGTTTTTCTATTTTTTTTTGTATGATCCCCATATTATATTTGGATTATAGGACATTCTTTCGTATATTGGGAAAACATTCGAGCTTCCTTGAGATGTTATGGACATAACTTAGGACTTGGCATTTGACACCAGAAAAAATACACAAAATCCAGCCAAATAAATCTCCACAATGCTGGAGGGACTGTAATCAACAAGGAACATTGCACATATGGTGGGAATGCCCAGAGATAAAAGAATACTGGCAGGGCATATTAGAATACACAGAGACCTCCGCCCCATTCTCAAGTCTTTTGTAAACTGTAAAGCCGCGTACACACGGGCGGACTGTATGGCCAACTTAGTCCGTCGAAACACATTTCAGCGGACAGTCCACTCGTGTGTGGGCTTCAGCGGACTTTTTCAGCGTGCAGTCTGGCGTACTAAGTATTTCGGAATTTCCGTAATACTGTCCGTCATACTTTGGTTTCAGCGCACAATCCGCTCGTCAGTAGGCTAGTTCGACGGACTAAGTATGGCGCATGCTCAGAAAGGATTTACACGGCGAAAGGTTGCATTGCTGTGTATTGGACTTCCTATTTCTAGTCCCGTCGTACGTGCTGTACACGTCATCGCGCAAGCTTTCGACGGACTGTTTGTGCATCCGTGTGTGGTCAAGTCCGTTCATTCGAAAGTAGGACGGACTGTCCGTCGGATTGTATGACGGACTAAGTAGGCCATACAATCCGCCCGTGTGTACGCGGCTTAAGGCTGCAGTCACACTATCTGCGGCTCGCAGCAGGGGTCGGGTTAATCCCCGTTCACCGTTTCAGGTCTGAATTAGGTCCCAATCTTTGCCTGAATTCGGATATGAAACTGAGCCAATAGATGCACAGGCCCTGCAGTGCACTCAGCAGCCGTCCCGGAGGTTTAATTGAGAGCTAATCACACTCTCCTGTCATGAGAATTGGATGCAGGGACAGGCTTCCCCACAACATGATGCAGCCACCACCATTTTTCATGGTGGGGGATGGTGTGTTCAGGGTGATATACAGTGTTAGTTTTCCGTCACACATAGCGTTTTGCTTTTAGCCCAATTTAAATTTGGTCTCATCCGACTAGAGCACCTTCTTCCACATGTGTGCTGTGGGCTACACATGGCTTCTCACAAACTGCGAACAGGACTTATTATGGCTTTCTTTTAACAATGACTTTCTTCTTGCCACTCTTCTATAAAGGCCAGATTTGTGGAGTTTTGAAAAAAATATATATATATATTAATTTTGCAAAGAATTTCAACATCAAAAACCTCACCATGCATCTTACTAAATACCTTGGAATATCTACTTTCAAAAAGGGGTAATTTGGGGGGTATTTGTACTTTCCTGGCTTGTTAGGGTCTCAAGAAATAAGATAGTGCACCAGTACATCAGGTGTGATCAATTTTTTATGATTTGCACCACAGCTTGTAGACTCTCTAACTTTCACAAAGACCAAATAATATCCACTAAGTTTGGTTATTTTTACCAAAGATATGTAGCAGTATAAATTGTGGCCAAAATTTATGAAGAAAAAATAATTTGCAAAATGTTATCACGGAAACTGAGAAAAATGCATTTTTTTCAGACTTTTCTGTCTTTTTTCATTTATAACGCAAACAATAAAAAACCCAGAGGTGATCAAATACCACCAAAAGAAAGCTCTATTTGTATGAAAAAAAAAAAAATAATAATAATTTGGGCACAGTATTACATGACTGAGTAATTGTCCTTCAAATTGTGAGAGCACTGAAAGCTGAAAATTGGTCTGGTCACGAGGGGGGTTTAAGTGCCCAGTTGTCAAGTGGTTAATGCTGCTTTTTTTCTTTCCGCAGTTCTGTCATTTTTTGTGTTGCCGTGTGTGCATGGACCCTTAGCAGGAGGTCTCTGAGCCCAGAAAGGGTCCTTGTTCAAAAAGTTGAGAAAGACTGGCAAAGTGAGTTCGGCCTACTGTATAAAAAATAACAATATCATTTTTTTTTTTTTTATTGTCCTAACCAGCCTCAATTAGGTAAGCCCGTTATTTCTTTTTTTTTATTTTATTTTTTACATAGAATTATTTTCCTACAAAGCCATATACATGATGTACACTTTATAAAAACCTACAAAATAGTAGAAACAAAAAACACATCTCAGCTAGAACTGACTTTGTAGAAGACCGTTGTCTGCCAATTTTGTTTCATAACCTGCAGAGCGTGATAACAGAATATCGCTTACATGATTACATCCAATATTTGATTGAGTTCAGACACTGAGCTACAAGGAATAAGATACAAGACATTCTTTGAAAAGTAAAAAGAAGAAAATGAAAATACTGGAAGAAATCGGAGACTACTTTTGCTCGTTAATCATCAGCGTATTGCTGTGACATAACACACAGACGAAACATTATGTACGGCACAGCCAGTACAGTACAGTACAGAGCTCAGAGGTTGCTTACATAAATGAAGGCATGGGGCATTCAAGTGCATTTCAGCGGGCACAGTGCCACTCACAGCTCATCACTGAACAATCAATGCCAGGGAAGGCAGCCTTCGCTGCTCTGTTTCACTTCTGCCTGTATTTCTGGATTCAAATCTTTTAAACAACAATGACACAAAGGGAAATAAAGTAGTATTAAACCAAAAACCAAAACTTTTATATATTGCAGCTTAGCAATCATTAGATGTGGGGGCTGCATCAGTTTGGCCTTTTTTCTCCTGGTGATCTGACAAGTAAAGGCCCATACACACGATCGGACTTTTGGACAACAAACATGCAAATTAGCCGTTTTAAGGCAACATCCGACCGTGTGTACGCTCCATCGGACAAACTTTTTCGGTTTTCATTGGACTTTTGTTGGCTGTGCGAACGGACAAACCTTCCGGCAACAAAAGTCAGATGGAACAAAGTCCGATCGTGTGTACGCAAAACCATCAGACTTTTGTACAAAGTACAAACACATATGCTCAGAACCAATGCAAAAGATCAGACAACAATACAGAAGTTGACCAAAGGTGGCAGTAAAGAGCAGAAAAACCATGTGATTTGGTGAAAGTTGGCTGAAAAAGTCCCCTGCCTTCTGTATGCAATACAAGTTCATGGCCGACACCCTTTGTACAAACTTTCCCGTGGAGTTTGTGTGTATGAGGCTTAACACATCTCCCGTATTAAGGCCCATACACACGATCTGACTTTTTGACAACAAACATGCAAATTAGCTGTTTTAAGGCAACATCCGACCGTGTGAACGCTCCATCGGCCAAACTTTTTCGGTCTTCATCTGACTTTTGTTGGCTGTGCGAACGGACAAACTTTTTGACAACATAAGTCCGATGGAGCAAAGTCCGATCGTGTGTACACAAAACCATCGGACTTTTTTACAAAGTACAAACACGCATGCTCAGAACCAATGCAAAAGATCAGACAACAATACAGAAGTTGACCAAAGGGTGGCGCCGGAGTAATTGAACGTCCTCTTTTGAAGTGTCGTCAGTACGTTGAAATGTCACTACATTCGTGTTTGTTGCCTCAAAAGTCCGATCATGTGTATGCAATACAAATTTATGGCCAACGCCTTTTGTATAAAAGTCCACAGGAAAGTTTGTACAATGTCCGATCATGTGTATGGGGCTTTAGTGAGACACCACTCTGGACACAGGAGGCACAGCAGCATTGTCAGTCTGGAGGGAAGGGAGTGTTAAGGCCCCTACACACGATCTGACTTTTTGACAACAAACATGCAAATTAGCTGTTTTGGAGCAACATCCGACCGTGTGTACGCTCCATCGGACAAACTTTTTCTGTTTTCATCTGACTTTTGTTTGCTGTGCGAACGGACAAACTTTTTGACAACAAAAGTCCGATCGTGGAGAAAAGTCCGATCGTGTGTACGCAAAATCATCAGACTTTTGTACAAGGTACAAACACGCATTGCTCAGAACCAATGCAAAAGATCAGACTACAATACAGAAGTTGACCAAAGGTGGCGCTGGAGTAATTGAACGTCCTCTTTTGAAGTGTCATCAGTACGTTGAAACGTCACTACGTTCGTGTTTGTTGCCTAAAAATTCCTGCCGTGTGTATGCAATAAAAACTTGTGCACTACGCCCTTTGTACAAAAGTCCATGGGAAAGTTTGTACAAAGTCCGGTCGTGTGTATGAGGCTTAAGATATACTAGCAGATTTAAATACACTAACACATTAAAGCCACATTTCTGCTCACACTTTATAATCAGTTACAGCAAGCATTTTTTTTCCTTTTGGGATAAAGGCCAGTTCACACCATATGCAGTTCAGTGTGTTTTTTTCTGCATAAAAAAACACATAGAAAGTAGGATATATGGGTTCCAATGGCATAGTTCTCACCAATGTCATCAGTTCCAGGGCTTTCTGGTTTCAGAAAAAAAGTGGAACATGCTGCAATTTCCCTACACTGGAGCACAGTAAAATGCATCAAAAATGTACCGGACCCCAGTACAGTGAGACAGAAAAAAAAAGGCAAAAGGCATGCATCCAGAAATGCGTTTCTGGATGCATTTCAGGTGCTTTTTTTCCTGTGTTTTTTCACTGTACTGGGTCCAGTGCATTTTTGTTGCGTTCCAGTGAATTTTGTATGACTTTTACTGCATTCAAGTACAGTCCATTGCAGGAAAAATGCAGCATGTTCTAGTTCTTTTTTTTTCTGGAACTGGAACGCCCTATTTTCTATGCGTTTTGATGCAGAAAAAAAATGCACTGGACTGCTTGCGGTGTGAACTGGCCCTAAAGGTTTTACATGAATGAATAAATAAAAGCTGATCATTTAAAGCTGTAGTAAACCACTGGCACTTTTCTTTTTATTTAACCTGCAAGGCAAAGTTATAACGTGCTAGTATGCATCGCATATTCCAGCATCTGCACGTTCTTCCCTAGATCAGCCCTGTGACAGCGGGGGGGGGGGGGGGTCTTCTCTCCGCATAGCACCAGACTCTGTATGCCGCAGATTACAGGGGGACAATGCTGGATTCACTGGGTGGGTGAGTATGCTATTTGTACTGAACATTGCAGACAAGTTGGGAAAGGATTGATTAGCCGCGGGCAGGTGAAATTTCTCTTCAGAGACAATTACACATGGTGGATGTAGCACTGACCCCCGATGGAGTGGCCGGTTTTCTTGGGCTTACCGTTTACCTCCTCCTCCTTGTAGCTCGTCGTTCTTGTCTAGGGGTTCCCGAGGCTGATGGCCCAATAACTGCAGAGACCGACACCTGAATTCCCTTTGGAATTTTTATTTGCTTAAAACGTTGAACCGTACCACAGTCTCTCAGTTGGGAATAGAGGGTATAGGTATGGAAGCTCAGGCACTTTGAAACTGCTGACACTTAACCAGTTGCCGACCGCCGCACGACGATGTACGTCGATAGCATGGCACGGGCAGGCATATTGGCGTACATGTACGTCCCTTGCCTCCCGCGGGTCGGGGGCCCGATCGGGCCCCCGCCCGGTGCCTGCGGCGGTCGGTATTCGTGCGGGAGCGATCCCGGACGAGGGGACGGCCATTCGTTCATGGCCACCCCCTCGCGATCGCTCCCGACGAATAGGAATCCCCCGTGACATCACTTCCTCTCCTGTAATGTAAACACAGGAGAGGAAGTGATGTATTCTCTCCTCCGTGTCGGTATTTTTCGTTCCGACACGGAGGAGAGCGGATCGGTGAGTTGCACCAACACTCTACACACACAGTAGAACATGCCAGGCACACTCACACCCCCCCTTTACCCCCCGATCACCCCCCCAATTACCCCTGCCCCCCAGTCACAGTGACACCAATGTCATTTTTTTTTTTTTTTTTGCATTGGTGTCATTTGTGACTGTAATAACTGTTAGGGCAGTTAGAGTTAGCCCCCTTTAGTTCTAATGTACCCCCCTAACCCCCCCAATAAAGGTTTAACCCCGTGATCACCCCCCGTCGCCAGTGTCACTAAGGCTGGGTTCACATTGCAGCGGTTTATGAGAACGAATGTGATTCGCACCGCACTGCAGTGCAAATCACATCCGATCTCTGTGCGATTCGAGTTCAGCCATTCGCCGCACCCGCCGCACCCGCCACACCCGCCGCACCCACCGCAAATTCGCACGGGACCCTTTTTTTGGCCCGCAGCAGAATCGGATCGCATGGGTGTTCACACCATGCGATCCGAGTTTGCAGATCGCACTGCGATATGCGAACTGATCTGGGGGTGTCAGTAACATTTCACTGACACTCCCAGCAGTTCGCATAGGGCAGTGTGAACTGCCGCCGGGAGGCATGCGATGCGGGAACCCGCCGCGCATTCGTGGCGTTCCCGCATCGCTCCAGTGTGAACCCAGCCTAATAAGCGATCGTTTTTCTGATCGCTGTATTAGTGTCACAGGTGACGCTAGTTAGGCAGGTAGGTATTTAGGTTCGCCGCAGCTTTTTATAGCGCCAGGGACCCCCATATACTACCGCATAAACCCCCCTGATTGCCCCCTAGTTAACCCTTTCACCAGTGATCACCATATAACTGTTACAGGTGACGCTGGTTGGTTAGTTATTTTTTATAGTTTCAGGGCACCCGCCATTTATTACCTAATAAAGGTTTAACCCCCTGATCACCCGGCGGGTGTCATTTGTGACTAATAACTGTTAGGGCAGTTAGGGTTAGCCCCCTTTAGTTCTAAGGTACCCCCCTAACCCCCCCAATAAAGGTTTAACCCCGTGATCACCCCCCGTCGCCAGTGTCACTAAGGCTGGGTTCACATTGCAGCGGTTTATGAGAACGGATGTGATTCGCACCGCACTGCAGTGCAAATCACATCCGATCTCTGTGCGATTCGAGTTCAGCCATTCGCTGCACCCGCCGCACCCGCCGCACCCGCCGCAAATTCGCACGGGACCCTTTTTTTGGCCCGCAGCAGAATCGGATCGCATGGGTGTTCACACCATGCGATCCGAGTTTGCAGATCGCACTGCGATATGCGAACTGATCTGGGGGTGTCAGTAACATTTCACTGACACTCCCAGCAGTTCGCATAGGGCAGTGTGAACTGCCGCCGGGAGGCATGCGATGCGGGAACCCGCCGCGCATTCGTGGCGTTCCCGCATCGCTCCAGTGTGAACCCAGCCTAATAAGCGATCGTTTTTCTGATCGCTGTATTAGTGTCACAGGTGACGCTAGTTAGGCAGGTAGGTATTTAGGTTCGCCGCAGCTTTTTATAGCGCCAGGGACCCCCATATACTACCGCATAAAGCCCCCTGATTGCCCCCTAGTTAACCCTTTCACCAGTGATCACCATATAACTGTTACAGGTGACGCTGGTTGGTTAGTTATTTTTTTATAGTTTCAGGGCACCCGCCATTTATTACCTAGTCTCACTAGTGTACCCCTAAATTTAGGGGTGTCTACTTTCCAAAATGGGGTCATTTGGGGGGGGTTTGTGCCATCTTGGCATTTTATGGCCTTCAAAACTGTAACGCCCTTAGAAAGCCTGAAGGCGGTGCTTGGTTTTCGGGGCCCCGTACGCGGCTAGGCTCCCAAAAAGTCCCACATATGTGGTATCCCCGTACTCAGGAGAAGCAGCAGAATTTATTTTGGGGTGTCATTTCACATATGCCCATGGCATGCGTGAGCAATATATCATTTAGTGACAACTTTGTGAAAAAAAAAAAAAAAAAAAAAAAGTTTGTAATTTTCCCGCAACTTGTGGCAAAATATAAAATATTCCATGGACTCAACATGCCTCTCAGCAAATAGCTTGGGGTGTCTACTTTCTAAAATGGGGTCATTTGTGGGGGTTTTGTGCCATCTTGGCATTTTATGGCCTTCAAAACTGTAATAGGTAGTGAGAAGTGAACTCAAAAATTTACGCCCTTAGAAAGCCTGAAGGCGGTGCTTGGTTTTCGGGGCCCCGTACGCGGCTAGGCTCCCAAAAAGTCCCACATATGTGGTATCCCCGTACTCAGGAGAAGCAGCAGAATTTATTTTGGGGTGTCATTTCACATATGCCAATGGCATGTGTGAGCAATATATCATTTAGTGACAACTTTGTGAAAAAAAAAAAAAAAAAAAAAGTTTGTAATTTTCCCGCAACTTGTGGCAAAATATAAAATATTCCATGAACTCAACATGCCTCTCAGCAAATAGCTTGGGGTGTCTACTTTCTAAAATGGGGTCATTTGTGGGGGTTTTGTGCCATCTTGGCATTTTATGGCCTTCAAAACTGTAATAGGTAGTGAGAAGTAAACTCAAAAATTTACGCCCTTAGAAAGCCTGAAGGCGGTGCTTGGTTTTCGGGGCCCCGTACGCGGCTAGGCTCCCAAAAAGTCCCACATATGTGGTATCCCCGTACTCAGGAGAAGCAGCAGAATTTATTTTGGGGTGTTATTTCACATACGCCCATAGCATGTGTGAGCAATATATCATTTAGTGACAACTTTGTGTAAAAAAAAAAAAAAATTCTTTTTTTTGTCATTATTCAATCGCTTGAGGCAAAAAAATAAAATATTCAATGGGCTCAACATGCCTCTTATCAATTTCCTTAGGGGGTCTACTTTCCAAAATGGGGTCATTTGGGGGGGGTTTTGTACTGCCCTGCCATTTTAGCACCTCAAGAAATGAGATAGGCAGTCGTAAACTAAAAGCTGCGTAAATTGCAGAAAACGTACCTTAGTTTGTAGATGTGACAACTTTTGCGCAAACCAATAAATATACAATTATTGACTTTTTTTTTACCAAAGACATGTGGCTGAATACATTTTGGCCTAAATGTATGACTAAAATTGAGTTTATTGGATTTTTCTAATAACAAAAAGTAGAAAATATCTTTTTTTTTCAAAATTTGCGGTCTTTTTACGTTTATATCGCAAAAAATAAAAATCGCAGAGGCAATCAAATACCATCAAAAGAAAGCTCTATTTGTGGGAAGAAAAGGACGCAAATTTTGTTTGGGTACAACATTGCATGACCGCGCAATTACCAGTTAAAGCAGCGCAGTGCCAAAGTGTAAAAAGACCTCTGGTCATTTACCAGCAAAATGGTCCGGTCTGAAAGTGGTTAATGAATGTCTCTCTCTAGATAATCCAGGGAGTAGCCACTCGCAACTGGATGTTTCCACTATCGGATAAATCCTGGTTTATGGACTTAGCAGCCGACACATGAATCAAACTTAGCAAAGTCTCTGCCACAGACTTGATTGCAAACTTTTAGATGAACACCGAAAGTCTCTCACAGGAACTTAGTTGTAACAGAAGGATAGAAATAGGAACCTTCTTGTGGTACCAGTATCTTGCAGCCGGTCCGGCGATACCGTAAGAAATGTGGATTCAATTAGTGTCCATACAGCTCAACATCCAGGCTCTTACCGAGCAGTCAGCCTCGTGCGTGGCCCTCTTCTGAAGAGTCCTCCTCTGGTTGCATGACGAGTTGCTGGGCCTCTCCAAAACCCGAGACGGCACTTTAGAATCCTCCTTCCAGTTACTAGCCAGTTCCGAGACTCGGAAACGGATGGATCCGCACCCCAGGCCATGAGGGCCTCTGGGAGCTGGTCAAGAGGACCAGGACCATGGAGTCAGAACATACTTCTGGACCGGAACCCAGAACCACGTGACTTCAGCACCTTAAGTACAGTCTCCTGGAATACACAGCAAGACAACCCACCCACTGATTGGTTTAGAGAGATAGATTGGTACCCAATGCGTCCAACCAGACTGCGTTCCAATGCCTGTCAAAGGTGCTAACCACACCCATGACCTGGCAGAACATTAGTACAGCCCAGCCAAACTGATGCCAAAACCACAATTTAGAACAATTAACCCCAAGACTCAACTATAGTCTTGGGAAAAAACAAAATTTACAAACATAGCGCGTACTCTTCAGGAGTACCGGCACTACATGTACAATAAACAATTGGATTTTTTGAATAAAATACTGTTTTCAACTGTTATGGATCCAGACAAGTGTCTGAACGAGTATCTGCACCTGGCCTAATTTCAAATGTTAAAATACGTGCATGTACTGTATAGAAGAAACACACACTGACATAAGCTGTTCGGCTAAAGTGAACCTTCCTTTTTATTGCTTGGGTGTATGTCCTCCTTTATAGTAGAACATTAATCATTGTTTGCATAAGCAGCATCACAGCCATAGACCGTGCTGTCAGTCATGGATTGGATGATCCCTTATCTAACGGGTCTTCTGGCCAGATTCATCTGGGTTTCTGCTGATGTAAGGTTTAAGTACTCCTGTTTCACTTGATGGAAGTGGGTGCTCTAGTGACCATATTGAGTAAGGAGATTAGCATGTATATATGTACATAATAGAAATAGTCATTTAATCAAAGTATTAAACAATCCATAACACAGCCATTAGAGAATGTAATCCTTTGTTGCACTTAGCCCTGCTAATCTCCTGCAGTATATTTGCAGCCACTTTCTGTCTACATGCATGCACTCCATAAATTCTTAGTTGGAAAAAGTTTTTTTTTTTGCTATGATCTGACTTCTGTTAGAGGGTGGCTACGTTCGTTCTTCATGGTCCCGCTGTATGTAGGAATGTAAAAAAAAAAGAAACAGTAAGAAAAGATCTGATTAAAAATGGTTTACAGAGTCATTAATGTGTCACTAAACCCAACTCAATAAAATGGTGTATTACATGCTGTTCATACTCAGTCACTATGAGATTCATTTTCTGTATTCTACAAAAATCTTGGTTGATCCTGCTGTTCTCTAGCGCCACCTTCTGTTCATATCCAAATTCAGCTAGGGATTTTGGGCAACCGGTCTATAGAGTCACATGTGGACGTATATACACAGTGATAAATGATAGTCCACTCCCTCCCTCCCTCCTCCTCCATGCCCACTAACCAGCTAAACGTGCAGGGGCGTAACTATAGGGGGTGCAGCAGTCGCGACCGCAACTGGGCCCTGTGATGCAGGGGGCCCATGCAGCCCCCTCTACATATGGCCGGCAGCAGCATAGGCAGCTAGGGGTACCAGTGCACCATGCACACGGGTGGCTGGAGGTGGAGGGTGACTGGCAGAGCTCTATGCTCGACTATCGCACTGGCTGCTCTTTAGTTGTGCATTCCCCGCATGACCTGTGTCCTCGGCCGGCTCCTCAGAGTACCCCTCTCCTGCTCCATGCATTGCCGCTCAGTCCGATGTCTGTTCTCCCCAGCCAGAGTCCCCCCCCCCCCGAGTCTGGCCCACACTGCACTGCATACTTCTCCTGGGTAAACAAACTTTAAGCACAGAGATGCAGTGCAGCCCTATGAGAGCCCCCTGGAGGACACTACAGGCTTGTCTGCTAGCCCCCCTCCTCCCCCGTCATACACAGATGATGAAAGGTCTTTCTGGGAGATATGCTGATCGCCCGTCCAGCACACTGGATGGAGCCCAGGCCAACATGGATGAGTGCGCGGCCTACAGCTTGGTCATGGTGAGTGAGAGGACCCCATCCCCCACACACTATTACATACCCCCTCCATCTCCCCCTGGGGACAGGGACCCCTTCTCACGTGGGGACAGAGACCCCCACCTTCCCTGGGGACAGGGACCCCTTCTCACCTGGGGGCAGTAATTTCATCTGCCCTGGAGAAAAGGACCTCATCTCTTCTGGGGAAGGGGACCCCATCCTGCCTAGGGACAGTCCCCCAATGGGGCACCTAAAAATGTAAAAAAATAAATAAATAAAAAACTACTGATACCAGTAGTGGAACTACAGGGCTCACAAACGTCATACCTGTGACCACGCCCTGGAGTTCCACCGCCGGACTCAGAGGGAAGAGCCCTGGCTGGGGTTCAGGGGGGCCCTTCATGGTTTCTTGCATCGGAGCCCTGAAGGTTCTAGTTACGCCACTGTAAACATGGAACCTGTCTATTAAGAACACAGTTCTACTGCTGTGTGGAAGGGGGGGGGGGGGCTGCCTTTCCTCCAATTAGCTCTCACATACTGTAACTGCAGTCTCTCTGCCCTCTCCTCTGTGCTGCTGACAGATGAAGAAAGATTTTTAACACGATCTGCACATTTGAAGGGGTGTAGAGAGGAGAAGATTGCAGATTAACAAATAAAATCTATGTAGGAGGATTTTTCTCATCTCTGTGTATCACCTGAGGCTGTTCACTTCACTAGGTATATGTGAGGGTTTACTACCATTTTAATATTCTGGCCAATGGAATGAATGAAAGCCCAAATGCCTAACACGCTAATGCCGCGTACACACGATCAAAAATTCGGCCAGTAAAAGACCGATGAGAGCTTTTGGTCGGAAAATGCAATTGTGTGTATGCTCCATCGGAATTTTGCTGGCCGAATTTCCACCGGAATTCCGTCAGGAAAATCATCTGAGCCTTTTCCGACCAAAATTACGATTGTGTGTACGCAGCATTAGACGTGCTTGAAAAATGCAGCTTTAGGTGTATTTTTTATGCTGCTTTTTCCTCCCCTGGAGTAAATGCATCTTGGGGAGGAGAAAAAAAAAGTCATGTACGCATGAGGTTTAAATGTGGTGGCTGCTTTAATTTTCTTGTTTCAAGTAAGTTTCAAGTAATTTGTCCTTTGTTTTCATATTTTCATCCTGCCAGAACTGCACTTCCTGTTCTAGGGTGGCAACACTCACCGTTTTGCATCTGTAGAATAGATGCATTGTTACTCTAGTGCAGGAGGTGTTAGGATTTGCTGGCAGGATCACCACTTTTTTTTGTCGTACATATTGGACAGATATAACAAAATACTTTCAAATACTTAACAGATCAAAGAAGAAACGTTCATCATTCGGGTATGTATAAACTTTACGGGAATCTGTCATTTACAAAATCAGTTGGACATGCTGCAATTCACTAATTATTCGTTTTTTTTAAGAATCTTTCAAGGCCCAAATTAACATTGCAACATAATAGTCATCAGGTGCCATTTTTGAATAATGATCTACAGGACTCTGGCACAGAACAGTACTGGATACTGTGAATAAAGTGTGACACTAGGGGGCTATTTACTAAAGGAAAATCCACTTTGCACTGCAAGTGCACTTGAAAATGAAGTTGCTGTAGATCCGAGGGAGACATGCAATTTTAGCTTGCACATGATTTGGATGATAAAATCAGCAGAGCTTCCACTCATTTCAGATCTACCCCTTCGATTTGGAGTGACTGCACTTCCAAGTGCACTTCCAGTGCAAAGTGGATTTGTCTTTCGTAAATAACCCCCTATGACACAAAATGAATTTCTCCTACTGGGCTGAAATGATCTTGCCGTCCCTCTGGTCCATTCTTGCTGTCTCATCACATCCATTAACCTTCCAATATACCTTGGTCTACAATTTTGACAGCATGTGCAGTCTATACAGGAAAAAACCTGCCTTTTCATGTCTGCAAATGACAGATTTAATCAGAAATGTATCTATGCAAGAACGCTGAGACTTGACCAAAAACAGAAAATTGTATCCTACTTACTGTCATTTTCTTTTCCTGGTGCCTATCCATGGCAGCATACGTATGATAGTAGCCCCGCCTACTTCCGTCCACAGGACCAGTGCATAGCTATGAAAAGATAACAACCACAGAACAGCCCATTCTCTGTACATCGCTTGGAACGAACTGGGTGGGTTCGGTATGCTGCCATGGACTAGGAACCAGGCATACGTATGATAGATCACTAACTAGCTAATCGGGGTGGAAAGCTTCAGCAAATTCGATCATAAGAAAGTGAGTAAGCTACTGGCTGCCTGCCAAAGACAGGTGTAGTGAGGACTACTAAGCCCATCAGTAGTGCTCAAAGAATGTGCCATAGTAGAACCGGATTGGCTCTCCTGCCTGCCATGTTGGCTGGCATCTCACTGTGGGATAGATGAGCAAATGCCCACAGGCTCTTGATGCCTTGACAACAGCAAGTCTGTGAACTCCCTGCAGCTCAAAGAGCTTCCCCAATAATTCTTATACAAGAAGGTAGCTTCAGATAAGGGTGAAGGTCTGCCTGGTAGAAAACACATTAAGCACCATCTTCAATACCCTCCCCATCTGCACCAACATTCAAATCCCCAGGACAGTCCCCCGGAGCACACCCCCATCTCAAGGGGACATGCCCCCAAAGCCTGCCCCAAAAATTACAGTGCAGACAGAAATAGGGCAACAGACAGCACACAAATGCTCCTGTAACAAATGCATTTATCTGGCCACAATCACCCCAAGCCCCTGGTAGAACACAGGGAAAGGGAGGATAGAAGTCTAGGTGGCAGCCTTCCCAATCTGTTAAACTGTAGTCTGTAGCCAAAAGTCAGTACAGGATGGAACCTGAACCCTAGATCATGGAGTTGGTTGATGGTCCGCTGAGTCGACTTGACATTATGGAGCTAGAAATCAAAGCATCAGTACAGGATCCATCTTGAAATACAAAAGAGGAAAGTAAAGGCTGAGAGATAAAACTTTCCATCCCAACTACATCCAACCAAGAGATGGAAAGTTCCTTTGGGTGAACTGGATGCAGATCAAGGAACTGAATAAGGATGTCCTGTTTGAGGAGACACGTCCCCAGGTGAAGGCTATGAGTAAAACTGTTAAAGAGCATATGATCAACTGTAACTTCATTTTGTAATATCTCCATTTTATAGTTCTTTTTTTTAAAGCCAAGGAATGTACGTGCCTTATCTTACACTTTTTTCTTGTTAAAATTTATTAGACTTTTTGCTTGAGCTAAGGTTTAATTAAAAACCCACTGTATGAGTCATTGTGGCCAAGTCTCAGAACAGGCTTCCTATGTCCTTGCAGATAAGTTATCTTTGTAAATTCCTTTCAGCTGCCTAAAAGCATGATGAAAAAAATCTCCGTAGAAGCCTGGTTAACCCTTAGAAACAAGCTTACCCCTCCCCTCTTGTGTTGTAACTCACATATAAAAGTATAATTCTTAATAAAGAACACAGACTCACTTTGCACATGAAAGCTGCCTGTTGTGTGTGTGTGTGTGATTGGGTCTCCAGAATTCTGACGGGTCGCTATGGGCTACCAAGGAACAAAGCGTGGTTGGCTGTCCAGTAAGCTATCCTTTCAAAAACGACAAAGATCCCACAAAGTCACATGGGCAGCAATATTAAGAGCCAAATACTAGGCCGAGCTACAGGAGAGGACTTGTCCAGCAAATAAACTTTTTGGGAGAAGTCCTGAGGCTTACACCAAGATAAGCAATCACCACATGCCTAACAATAGATTTAACAAGAAGTAGTAGTAGACATCCTTTCTTAGCATCAAGGGATTCCTAGACTCTATGATGCCCGGTCTCAGAGTTTGAGCTTCAATTATCAAGATGTCAAAGGCAGTTTGAGGCGGGATGGCAAAACACATTCCAGGAACAGATGATCCTGATCAAGTAGCTCCCTCAGAGCAACATTCCAGCTCCCCTTTTAGGTTGTAGTACCACATCTGCCTGGATCAGCCTGGAACACTTTCCACTCCGAACATGCAAGACAAACAGGGGAAGGAAGTACTGAAAATCACAGGAGCATCCTACCAGAGGATCACTGCACCTGAGCCAAAATTTACTAGCCTCTAGTTTTTAACGTCAGGGGTCCCGTAGTCAACCTCTGAAGTTGCCTACCTGGGAGACAGCCCCAGAAATAACTCCAGGGGTAGAAATCAATCTCATAGATTTAGACACTGCCATCAGATGCAGACTCCCTGACTTTTTGCCAAGGATACCAATCTAGCCTTTTGCTACTGCAAAAAAATAAAATCCACCTGAAAATTGTACGCCACCTGTATGGCATTGTCTGCTTAGATCCAAGTTAATAAAAAAAAAGCCCAGAACTTCTGGATGTTACCTTGGAAAACAAGACACCAAAGACAACCAACCCCCTTGATATCAAGGTGTCTTTCCATTGCAATTCCTTAAAACAGGAAGAGAAGTGTTCCTTGCTCTAGAGTCAGACCCGTGAGTCTCAGCAATAGGGATTCACCTGACCAAAGACTGAGTCAACTTGTTCCTTGAAGAACAGAGGCCTGTAAAAACCTGGGGTGAAACCAGGCCAAAAAGAATTGCCTCCCATGAGACAACCGTCAGTTCTAGGCTTCTCCTACAAAATGGAGATCCAGATCGCTCCTGGTACAGACAGATTTAATCTGAGACTAGTGTGTGTAAAGTTATCAATGAGAAAAAGCACTCTGTCCTGAGCTGTGAGTAGGGCCATCCAGACATTCCCAAGGTGAGTCGGTTCCAGCGACGATCTCCAAACCTATCCAAATTACTGGAATATCTGGAGGACCATGTCAGGTTGCTTGATAGAACCTGCACCAATAATTCTCCATCTAAGAATCTTCTCCATGAAAATATTTCAAGAAGGCATTGAGGCTAGTACTAGGTCCAGCAATCTAATACATCAGGTGTTAGCCAAAAGACAAGGAGAGGGATCCCAGAATGGTAGTTCAAGGCACAGAAATTGATTAAGGGATGGGAACATTATTTATCTTTGATGCTTGCCAAGCCAGAAAGTGTCCCAGGTGAAGGGAGGCAATGCAAATGTATTTTTTGATGGAAAACTTGCATCTGAACCCAGCCCCTTAAGGCAACGTTTCCACTATTGCGACCCCGAGTGCAGCCCCAATCCAACTTTACAGTCTCTGGATAAAAGTTGCACCAAAGTAGCAAAGCAACCTTTTCAAAGCCGCTGCAACCCCGAATCACATAAATTGGAACGGGTGCCATTGAAAGCCATTAGAAGGAGAAAAAGACCTTGCAGTTTGTACTCTAGCTTTCTTCCGCTAGTAATGACAAGTGTTAAACTTCAGCCACATCTCTAATGCTGTTGACCTGGACTGTCTCAAAGAGAACCTGTCCCTGGAAGGCCATGCAGGCTACTTCTTCCGACCTAGGAAATGCTGTAGCAAGTTTCTTACCTTAAGCCTGTTCTGGTTTCTTACCTTGTCCCTCTGGGTTTTCTCCACTCATGGTAAACTTACCTACCTTAAAGAAAATGGCCAACAGAGGCAAAGCCTTAGGCTGAACATAAAGTACTAGCTTATCCTCTCTGTTCTTCCTTCCCAGCAGTTGGCCTGCACTCTGCTGAGGGAGGCTTTATGCAGTTGGCAGCAATAGTATTGGAATGCAGTGGATATGGTAACTTACCCCAGGCCCACAGATATCCTTTGCAGCTATGATCAGTGGGCATGAGAGTTTCTGTCTACCCCTTGAAGGCAATCTTGACACGCTATCTTGTAAAGGCAACTTCATCCAAGCACACAGCAATCCTTTGCAGCTATGAATAGTGGGATGGAAGAGCTTCTGTCATCCTCTTTAATGCAAGCTTGACGCATTACGCAGTAAATGCAGCTTCACTTAGGATTCACAGCAATTCCTTGCAGCTAAGCATAATAGGACGGAGAGCTTCTGTCTGCCTTTTTAAGGTGGTCCTGACACACTCTTCAGGCCTTATGCCGCGTACACATGACCGGTTTTCCCGTCGGAATAAACTCTGAAGGTTTTCCCAACGGAGTTCTGCTGAAACTGTCTTGCCTACACATGATCATCGTCTGATTATCAAGAACGCAGTGATGTACAGCACGTACAACGGGACTAGAAAAAGGAAGTTCAATAGCCAGTAGCTGCCATCTCTTACTTGCTTCAGAGCATGCGTTGTTTTTGGTCCGTCGGAACAGTATACAGACGAGCGGTTTGCCCGATAGGAATTGGTTCCATCAGAAATATTTAAAACATGTTCTATTTCTAGGTCCATCAGAATTTAAAAAAAAAAAGTCAGATGAGGCACACACACGATCGGAATATACAATGAAAAGATTCCATCTGACTTTTTCTGTCGGACATTAGTGTTGGCATTTGCAGTATAGAAGAGAATTTTCTCTGCCTTGGACCGGATTTCTGTGGCTCCTCTCATGCATATTCCTGTGAGCGGGACAGGCTGGGCTGTTTAGCCAAGGGAGAGGTCAGTTAGCACCTGAATGTACTCTTAGCAGCAAATACCTACCTGGTCTGATGACCCTTACCTATAGGAACCATGTGGATATTTGTTATGCAGTGAGCCTATGCAGGGCAGCTGGAACACTGACATTTATTCAGGTATAATAATATTGCCACCCTCAGACATGAGTAAGACATATCTAGTCACTAAGCAGCAGGAAATGGCCCTTGATGCAGGGTTTGTGGTTATGGGCGTGCTGGCACACAGTCCAAGCATGCAAAGGCCTGCCTCCCACTTCTGGCAAAATTCTCACCTTGCCCATTTCCTAGATGGCTTCCAGGTAGTCTTGCCCCACTGGGGGAGTTTTTGCCCAAACCAAAGATGGCACCCATGTGAGCGCTATCCATTTCACCTGTTTAGCATAATGCATTATTCTCTTGAATGTAGACACTTAGCTTTCTCGTCCACAATTGCCACTAGGATGCATACTGGGACACGGGGCAACTGCAGCCCATCCGAGAGGAGATGTAACACACAACTTATGAGGTCATTCACAGATAAATTCCAAAAAATGAGAAGACATATTTATCTTGAAAATGCAGTGTAACAGTTCAATGGATCCACTCATTTCTGAGAGGCAGGCTCCAGACACGGACAGCTCTTCTGAGGAACAAAGCCCTAGCTGCACTGCTATATGTGGGGCTAGTTAGCACCCAATTTATCACCCCAAAAGATCCACAGAAGGGGTTACATCCTTATCAGAGCATTTGGCATTCCAAGGTAAGGGACTGCGCTTACAGGAGAGGCCGAACCTGAGCGGAAATCCGCCAAAGGTGGCAGGTAAGGGTTTCTTCTCTTCACACTGGCTGTGAGTTCCATGAGGACAAAAAAGGGAGCGGGCTGTCGTGTGGGTGTTAACTTGTGTGGGTGTTAACTTTTTATAGCTATGCACTGGTCCTGTGAGCAGAAGTAGGCAAGGCTACCATCATACATATGCTGCCATGGAGGCACCAGGAAAAATATTTGCCCTATTTTTAATCTTGCTGAATCATACAAGGCTATGATTGCACTTTTCTCAGAATTACACAAAAATTAAATCTATGAAGGAAAGTAGGTCACAGATGTTTTGACAAGTATGTAGAGAGATAAATATATTGTTGCAGCTCTTTCTTAGCATTGCCAAATAATTTTAAGAAATAATGAAAACTTAGATGATTCATTCCACAACCATTTAATTATAGGTCTTTCAGTTTATAGTCCATATAAAAAGATTACAGCAATGTTATTGTTGTTGTGTAACCATAAAATGTCCATCCACAATGGCAGCCTCCACAAGGGCATTAGAAGCAAAATCCAGCAGGAACTACAGAGTATAAAGAGAAGAGAGGCACCTCTAAGTGTAGCAATATGGTTACATTTAATGAAGGTACAACATTTAGCAACTCACATGGTAGATGATTAAAAGAGGCACATCTAAGTGTACAGGCATCTGGGGTAAAGCTGTCCACAAAGACCGTCCTCTGCACCGCCGGCTATCACCACTGTCAGTCTGCAATCATGCCCAGGAAGACTACCCTGCAGTAGAATGATCTGAAAGTGAGGTTTGAACCGCTCATGGAGCACAGTGTGGAAGGGATGAAGTCAATGGCGGTGCTGGGATGGTCTATGTGGACAGTTTTACCCCAGATGCCTGCATACTTAGATGTGCCTGTTTTAATCATCAACCATGTGAGTTGCTAAATGTTGTTAGTTCTCCCGCAGCCCCATCTAAAGAGCGGACTGGGGCAGACTGATGCTGGTTCAGACCCATTTTGGTAGTGGAAAGCTTCTTGAGGATGCAAAGAAGTGTTTGCGGAGTGGGGATATGTCCACCAGCGAAGGGCCCCTGTGCAATGCACAGACGATCGTCTGGGGGGCATGTGTTCGCTCTGTAAACACATTATTGCTTATGGGGCATGTATGCTTGTGTGCTCATGTGTCAGATCAGCACATGGGAGGCTATGGCGTGTTCCTGCAGATAATCTCTCATCCTCAGGAAAAATAGAATAATCCGGGTATGCATTGTTCTCTGAACAATGCAGAATAAGGATTCACGCCAACGGTAAAAATACCAGTGTTTGAATTGTTATGGTCAGGGACAGCATGCATGATTTCAAGGCCAGCCATGCAGCTTTCTTTGTCTAGCTGAAGATGATGGCTTACAGAGACAAGGGGCGGGAAACCATACACACTGCCCCTGCCCAGACATGCCCAGAAGACTCCTCTATCCTTTGTTCATTGGTTGAGATTTGTATAACTCCTCCTGTTTGCCTGTGCTTGATTGGCTGATTTGTGAAGCAACCAAGCTCTATTGATATATAAAGATTGCTCCCATGATCAGACAGTCGAGCTGTGGATGAGGATGGTGGCCATGTCTGTGTTACTTGGGAAGATACGGGAGACAGGGTTGTACTAAGATGCATTATACCAAAGGCTGAAAGTGACATGGATTAGGTGCAGAGTATAGTGGAAATTCCACAACAGAGCTGAAGTTTGAAAGAGATACAAAGAGATTACCGCTCCAAAGTAATGACCTATCCCAAAACAGCTGTCTCCATAATCCCACAGGGTGCCGACTCTGCAACAGGAATCACAATGAAAAAAATGTAGCTGGATAGCCACACTCCAAAGTATTCAACTTTACATACATTACTACGTACATTAGCCTAGATGCCATGATTTTAATCATATTTTTGCAATAAAGTTGAATACTTTGGAGTGCGGTTATCCAGCTACATTTTTTTCACCAAGAGCTGAAGTTTGTAAATGTTTACAGGTTGTTGTTCTGATACTACCTATAGTACAGTGATAGTACTGCCTCCTACTGATCTTTGTGTATTTAAAGCTAATGTTAATGCCCAGTTCATACTGGTGCATTGCAGGAATCAGCACGATTCCTGTGCAGGGTTCCGCATCGTATCTGAATCGCAGGGAGTTCACACTGCTCTCTGAGAACCGCTGCAAGTGTCAATAGAAAGTTAATGACACCCCCAAATTGGTTCGCAGAACTAATTGCAAACTGTGGAATCATATCTCATTAGTCTGAACACCAATGCGATCTGATTCCATTGCGGATCAAAAAAGGGGTCCTGCATTTGGTGCGAATGCTATGCGATTTCAGCTGACTGAATTTGCATCGCACAGACATGCAATATCTGGGATCACATTAGCGATCTGTTTATATTTTCTCTTTACTGGTTCCTCACCCTCCTCTTCATTAACACGCAATTTTCATATTTAAATAAAACCTGTTTTCCTTACAAACCCTGGGTCTCTGTGCTTCTCTATGCAATGCAGCTCGTGGCTGGTGAGAGGGGACATCAGGGTGCTGTATATAGCTTTCTGAACACCCAACAGCACCCTTCCTCAATACTCCTCTACAGTTCCCAACCTTGATGTGAGGTGCATGGACCATGCCTTGGTTGATATTATCTGATTATCAAAATGCCCTGAATATCGGTCCAAGGGAGTGGGAGTTCCTAGGCAGACTGAATTTACATGCAGACTGTACTAGGTAGCATCTACATGTGATACTGAGCCTCCATGATTGAAAGAATTGAAATCCAATGACTGAAAGAGGCAGGCATGGGACTGTACAGCTGTTAAAGCAATACTAATCTAAATTATTTTATTTTTTTTTTAATAACAAACATGTTATATTTACCTGCTCTGTGTAGTGGTTTTGCATAGAGCCGCCCCGATCCTCCTCTTCTCGGGCCCGCCGCTGGCATTCAGGGCTGCTCACCCCTGCTGTGTGCCCCCCATAGCAAGTCGCTTACTATGTGGATGGTGATTTATCTGACATGCTTCAGCATCCAGTGCACATTGTGAGAAGCTGAAAGTGTGCAGTCAAATCAGAGCAAGCAATTTCCGCAAAGGAGGGGAGCCTACACAACTGTGCAAGACTTTAATTGAAAGCGGTAGTAAACACCGCTTGCTGACTTGTACCTACAGGTAAGCTTGTAGATACAAGGAATATCTCCTAAATGTGCAGATATTCATGTGATGTCACCAGCACAGGCACACGGTATGCTGTCCCCTCAGAGCGTTGTGCAGCGATCGTGGCTCCCATGTGAATGTGCAGGAGTGACGTCATTGCAGCTTAGCCATTCAAACGGCTGGAACCTGCAAATCCAGAAGGAAGACCAGGTGAAGATGGATGCCCTGGCGGCAATGACAGCATGCTGCTGGAGGGCTTCGTTTTAGGGTAAGTCTCTCATAATGTGCTAGCATGCGATGCAATTACTTGTTACCACTTCAGTTTTTGTAGCTGTTGACTTTTAATTTTCACTTAAGCAAGTGGAACTCCTCTTTAAGGCTGGAGTTCAGCTTCAAAGCATTTCCATTTATCACAGTGGCTTTGTAGTTAGCAGTTCTACCTTGAACTACTGCGGTCCCCAGTTTGTATCTCAGTCAGGGCACTATCTGCATGGAGTTTACATACACTCCCTGTGCTTGCGTGGGTTTCCTCCGGGTACGCTGGTTTTCTCCCACGCTCCAACGGCAGCTGGTAGGTTAATTGGCTCCTGTCTAAATTGTCCGTAATAAGTTTGGACATGTATGTATCTGAGACAGATTGTAAACTCCTTGAGGGGACAGACTGATATGAATGTACAGAATGTAAAGTACTGTGTAAATTGTTGGCTCTATATAAATACATACAAAGAATTACCGCTCTAAGATAATGACTTCTCCCAAAACAGCTGTCTCCACAATCCCACAGGGTGCTGGCTCTGTTTGCAACAGGAACTGAAGTAGAAAAGATGTAGCTGGATAGCCACACTCCGAATTATTCAACTTTATTTCAAAAATGTAATTAAAATCATAGCATCTAGGCTGGTAAACAGACTAACTGCACAGCCGCTGACATGTTTCACACCGAACACGGTGCTTAGTCATAGCTATGATTTTAATTACATTTTTGAAATAAAGTTGAATAATTCGAAGTGCGGCTATCCAGCTACATCTTTTCTACTTCTATATAAATACATGGAAAAAAAATTGCATTCTTTTAATCAATCTCTGGCAGTCACACTGAAAATTCTAGGATGTAACTGTATGAAGGAGATTTATTGGCACTGAACTAGGTAGAAGGACATGATAGCTGTGATGGCAATACTTGGGAAGAATAAGGCCTACTGATTATCAGAAACATACAGAAAGGCATCAATAAGATCCCCAGTTCTCCTCAGCGCCTTTATAGCTACATTCCTCCCCACGGACAGCTGTGCCATCAATACTTCAATGTCCCTGACATCCAGTCCAGTTTCATCTTCACACTCCTCACCAAAAGCCTGAAAGATGGCCCCATCTGCAATGTAAGATGAAATATTCTCTTTAGTTATTAGCTTTCCTCTGGAGATAAGTCTTATCTTTTCTGGTGGAGTTTTTAGATGCTGGCACAGAAACAAAAACATTTCTTCGCCACTTTCACTTTTTGCCACTCTGACTTCTGATTTTCCGTGCTTGTTTTTCATTTTTATCACAAAGTGATCAGCCTGTTCTTGCTTCTCTAAATCATTTCCATCATCTTTATCGGTGCCTTCTGGTAGACAAGCTCTTTCTTGTGTTTCTGGAGCTTCTGAACATCGGAGCTTATGTGTAAGCCAGTGTTTTTCTTGGCAGTCTTTGGAGCTGTGCACAAAAGAGTAAAAGACTGGATGAGATTGTTAATACATGAAGTAAAGAACTATTTGTTATGTAACGACAAGGGAATGTATTTCCACCTTTAAGGCCAAATTGGGATAGCACCTATCTTAAATGTTACATGTACCCATTTAAAGAGCATTTTTAGAACATATTTAAAGAGGAAGTAAACTCTCCCACTCTGATGCTTCTCTTCATTTAGTCCATTATAATAAGTAATTATCAGACTATAGCCACTGTAATCCAGCCCAAATCGCATATTACTTACTGTTTAAAAAAACTTTAAAAAACTTGTTTCCAGGGGTTAGGCTGCGCCATCTTAAGTATTGTTTTCTTAGTCCACAGTAAAGTGTATTTCCGCCCTTACATTGAGCACTTCCTGTACTGTTAACCAAGCCTCCTTCTCAATCCAAAGTTTCTATGGCAACCCTGCTTCCCTGTTCATAGCTGACTTGTTTTATTTCATAGTATTTACTTGTGCCGATGTCTAATGTTTCCCTTTGTCAGTCTTATCAGCTTCAGCTGATAAGACTGCAGTAATGGCCAAGTTTACACTGCATGCAATGTCACATGGTCACATGGTGTGTAGGAGGAAGCTCTGAGTGATTATGAAGTCTCCTGGGAGTTCAGTGGTGTGCCGTAGGAAGTCCTGATAACAGATAGATAAGCACATAGAGAGTGTGCCGTAAATCAGGGGAGATCTGGGCATGCTCAGTGACTTCATTCTAAAGAACAAAAAGGATTACAACAATACTAAGCAAGTAAGGAGATATCTACAAGCAGTGATCATTAGGGTTTTTTATGCTGATTTACATGGGACAAAGTTGTGGGGGAGGGTTTACAACCACTTTAACTACTATAATATTTAAGTTAATGCACTTTTAAACAAAGTGCCACGCATGCTCAGATCAAATTCCTACACCAAAGCTATTGGCTACTAGCCCGAACGTAGTCCCGTCGTAACCAAATAACGTCATCACGTCGGATTTTCCGACAACTTTGTCCGACTGTGTGTATACAACAGTTTCGGACAAAATCCGTCGGATTTGGTTGTCGGAATCTCCGACCGTTTGTACAAGGGCTTAGACACTAGCCAGTAAGTCTGTTCTTTATAAACTTCCTTTAACATTCCAAACTGTCCAGCCAAAGGGAAAGTTATTTGCTCATGTAAAACTTTTATCCCAAGAGAAGAAAATAAATGTTGCTGAAAGTGCTTAAAAAAGTGTTAACTGGAGTTTTCATTTCTTAGGAAAGGTTATGCCGCATACACACGACCGGACTTTCCGGCAGACTAGGTGTGACGGTCTTCCCACCAGACTTTCGGCGGAGTTCCGACGGACCTTCCGAACGAACGGACTTGTCCACACACGAACGGACTAAGTCCATTCGAAAGTCTGTTCGTTTTGAACGTGATGACGTAAGACGAGATTAAAAAAGGAAGTTCAATAGTCAGTAGCCAATAACTTCCCTTGTGTCGTATTTGGTCCATCGGACCAGCATACAGACGACCTGGTTTTCCCTATAGGAATTGAGTCCAGATTTGAAACATGTTCTATTTCTAGGTCCGTCTGATTTTTTATGTGAAAAACGATTGCATTAGCCCAAACACAATGGACTGATTCCGTCGGACCTAGTCTGCCGGAAAGTCCAGTTGTGTGTACGCGGCATTAGGCTATTGTATCTAACACTACCCTCACCACAGACTGGCAATGCTGCTGTCCAAAGGTGTCTTCATTGCTCCTCCATCCAGAGTGGAGACACCTTAAAACAGGAGGTGTGTTACTGGATGGATCTCCAAGTGAAAATAAAGGGAGGGAAAAAGGCTAAAAAAAAAAAAACGAATTCAGCCGCTGCATTTAAATTAGAGCTAAATCCTCCTAACCTTTTTAGCCAAGGAAGTTGCCATCTTAAAGCGGTACTGTACTCACCTTGAATCCAGCGATGCGCTGTCCCTGGTACTCCCTGCTGGCCGCTGACATTTTCAGGCGGCCATCTTCAGGGTCTCGACCCCCGGCTGCTGTCATTGGCTTGGCCAGGATGTCATCACTCTGTCACACAGTTCCGCCTGATTCGTCATTGCTGAATTTGCACATATTACTGTACAGATTCAAACGCAATATTCCCCAAGTACACATTCCTGAAAATGGCTGTATTAGTGATGGGTGCTGCAATGACCACTGGCTGGAATCTGTGTACAATCAGAGTGAAGAAATGTTATGAGCACATTAAGTATTCCTCAAAAGGGTCCAAACTTTGTTTGCATGGTCCCACGTTACACATACGGCCGTATATGTACTGTGAGACCATGTGAATAAAGCTTTGGAGCCTTTTGAGGAATCCTTGATGTGCTGATTACATTTCTTCACTCTTAGGCTGGATTCACACCTATGAAATTTTAGTGCTTTTTGCAGAATTGCACTAGAGTCCATTTAACATGGTTTCCTATGGAACACGATCTGTAGTGCAAATCTGCAAAATGCAAAAAGCACAAAAATGCATAGGTGTGAATCCAGCCTTAGTGAATAACATCACACTTGTGCGATGCCAGACATTGCCTGTGATTCGCATCGCTGTGTAGATCACATGCGATCTCTGTGCGATGCAAATTCAGGTATACACATTGTATGGCTGAATTTGCATTGCATTCGGACCAAACTTGTGCAGGACCCTTTTTTTTGTCCGCACCAGAATCAGATCGCATGGGTGTTCACCCGCATGCAATCCGATTCCTGTCCGAATTAACAGTTTGCACTGCGATCTGCGAACCGATCTGAGGGTATCATTAACTTTGCATTGACACTCCCAGCGGTTTGCATAGGGCAGTGTGAACCACCAGGGAATTCAGGTGCGATGCGGGGACTGGATTCGCAGGGTTTTCTGCATTACACCAGTGTGAACCGAGGCTTATTGTACAGGGACAGAAGGACAACGCATGTATCTTCTGCATTAAAAATCCTGCCTGTCCGCCAATTTTAATTCCTAGCCTAAAGTCCCACTTTCACCAATGTTTGATCTACAGCTGCCATGGGGCTACACAGGGGATCAGTTATGACACCAGTCATTTAATGGCTTTACAGTTTATGAGAGCACCAGCAATAGTGACAGTTATTCACGGCATACCTTGAGTGTAACTGTTTCGGAAACCATTACATCGCTGACTTTCATGCTGCGTTCAGCACTGGTAAGCTCCAATCCGTTTTATTTTTGTTTCTGGTTTTAATCAGGCTTCAGGGCTCGTTCACGCCTGTATTCCGCAGGGACACTGTCCATGTTCCTGTACGATTCCTGCGCATTCCGATGTGTTGTGATTTAGCGGCCCTTTTATTTAAATGGGCTGCAAATTCCATCTGAATGCAGAAAACGTAGGGCCTGCACTACACTATGCATGAAATTCTGGGCCTACAAGTGCAGTGCTTTAGCGATCTACGTTCGGGGCACTCACGGCTGATCGCTAAGGCAATGCATTCCAAGCAAACGGGTATGGCACGCTCCTTTCATCACCATGTCCTGGTGTGACCGGGACTGTAAGGTTACATCTCCTTTTCTGGTCATGAATTTATAATTTCATCCCCAATTTCACAAGCACTATGACGTGAGCTCAGTGGGCAGCAATCACATCTCACCCTGTAAACTGCAAGCTTTTATATGCAGGAATAACTTCTTAATAAACCTTTCCACTGGTAAAGAAAAATCTGCTGTCACTAGGTATGTGTGCACTCAGATAGAGGTGTAGGAGCCATCTCACCAGTACATCTCCCCTCTACACCGAGCACATCGCTTCATCCGAGGCCTGCACAGCCCGCACTCCACACACACGCCGGCCATCTCTATAGCAACAGGCTAGAAACATAGGTCTGCACGCCTTTCAGCACTTTCCATTCTTGAAAACAAATATATAAATATGTACATATTCTATGTTGTTTTTCATGTACAAAAAGATTTTTTTTAAATATGCTATTTACAGAAAAAAAATAAAAAAAGCAGAATGTACCGAATCTGCGGATCATACATTTATATAATAAAGGGATGGTACTGTGGGGCCATCTAGTGGTGATGTTTGGTACTGCCATATTGCACAGTAAAGCCTTGTGAACACATTTGTCTCATTTCATCACAAAAATAAAATTATTCCTCATTTCAGGACAGTGGGCGGAGCTAAGCAAAACACTCCTTTATACCCCAAACAGACCATATATAGTGCCGATATATTACCCACGGACCAAGACTGTTTTTGAGATTTGTTGTTTAAGTTAAAATCTTTTTTTTTTGCTAGAAAATTACTTAGTACTAGGGTTGTCCCGATACCACTTTTTAAAGACCTAGCACAAGTACCAATACTTTTTTTCAAGTACTCGCTGATACCGATTACAAATACTTTTTTTTTTATGTCATGTGACAGTTTGACTGATGGGCACTGATAGGTGGCACTGATGGCTGGCACTGACTGATGGGCACTGATAGATGGCACTAATAGGCAGCCGCAGCACTTATGGGCACTGTTAGATGGCACTGATAGGCGGCTTTTATGGGCACTGATAGGTGGCACTGACAGATGGCACTGACTGGGCACTGATAGATGGCACTGATAGGTGGCATTGATGGATGGTCACTTATAGGTGGCACTTATGGGCACTAATAAGCGGCACTAATGGGCACTGATAGGTGGCTGGCAGTGATGGCTGGCACTGGGCACTGATAGATGGCGCTTATGGGCACTGATAGATGGCACTGATAGGCAGCACTTATGGGCACTGATAGATGGCACTGATAGTCTGCACTAGATGTTAAATGACATGAATGATGAGAGGAAAGGAAGGATTTTGAAATGCTATATTGCATATAGCATTGCAAAATCCTTCCTTGCCTCTCATAATTTATGTCATTTAACATCTAGTAAGTATGATGCCAATACCCCAAACATTATATATATATATATATATATATATATATATATATATATATATATATATATATATTGGGGCAAAAAAGTATTTAGTCAGCCACCAATTGTGCAAGTTCTCCCACTTAAAAAGATGAGAGAGGCCTGTAACTGCCATCATAGGTATACCTCCACTATGAGAGACCAAATGTGGAAACAAATCCAGACAATCACATTATCTGATTTTTGAAAGAATTTATTTGCAAATTATGGTGGAAAATAAGTATGTGGTCAATATCAAAAGTTCATCTCAATACTTTGTTATATATCCTTTGTTGGCAATGACAGAGGTCAAATGTTTTCTGTAAGTCTTCACAAGGTTGTCACACACTGTTGCTGGTATGTTGGCCCATTACTCCATGCAGATCTCCTGCAGAGCAGTGATGTTTTGGGGCTGTCGCTGGGCAACACAAACTTTCAACTCCCTCCAAAGGTTTTCTATGGGGTTGAGATCTGGAGACTGGCTAGGCCACTCCAAGACCTTAAAATGCTTCTTACGACGCCACTCCTTCGTTGCCCAGGGCGGTGTGTTTGGGATCATTGTCATGCTGAAAGACCCAGCCACGTTTCATATTCAATGCCCTTGCTGATGGGAAGAGGTTTGCACTCAAAATTTTAAGATACATGGCCCCATTCATTCTTTCATGTACACGGATCAGTCGTCCTGTTCCCTTTGCAGAGAAACAGCCCCAAAGCATGATGTTGCAACCCCCATGCTTCACAGTAGGTATGGTGTTCTTTGGTTGCAACCCAGCATTCTCTCCCCTGCAAACACAACAAGTTGTGTTTCTACCAAACAGTTCTACTCTGACCATATGACATTCTCCCAATCCTCTTCTGGATCATCCAAATTCTCTCTAGCAACCCTCAGACAGGCCCGGACATGTACTGGCTTAAGCAGGGGGACACGTCTGGCACTGCAGGATCTGAGTCCCTGGTGGCGTAGTGTGTTACTGATTGTAGCCTTTGGTACGTTGGTCCCAGCTCTCTGCAGGTCATTCACTAGGTCCCGTGTGGTTCTGTGATTTTTGCTCACCGTTCTTGTGATCATTTTTCCCCCATGGGGTGAAATCTTGTGTGGAGCCCCAAATCGAGGGAGATTATCAGTGGTCTTGAATGTCTTCTATTTTCTAATTATTGCTCCCACAGTTGATTTCTTCACACCAAGCCTATTGCAAATTCAGTCTTCCCAGCCTGGTGCAGGTCTACAATTTTGTTTCTGGTGTCCTTCGACAGCTCTTTGGTCTTCACCATAGTGGAGTTTGGAGTGTGACCTATACCTATAATGACAATAACAGGCCCCTCTCATTTTTTTAAGTGGGAGAACTTGCACAATTGGTGACTGACTACTTTTTTGCCCCACTGTGTGTGTGTGTGTGTGTGTGTGTGTGTGTGTGTGTGTGTGTATATATATATATATATATATATATATGTGTGTGTTTTTTTTAAGACACCCTAGAGCAGTGATGGCGAACCTTGGCACTCCAGATGTTTTGGAACTACATTTCCCATGATGCTCAAGGACTCTGCAGTGTGGTTGAGCATCATGGGAAATGTAGTTCCAAAACATCTGGAGTGCCAAGGTTCGCCATCACTGCCCTAGAGAATAAAATGGTCATTGCAATACTTTATGCCACACCGTATTTGTGCAGCAGTCATACAAGTGCATATTTTTGGCAAAAAATACAAATTTTTGAATTAGAAAATAAAACAATAGTACAGTCAGCTCAATTTTTTCTATATTATGAAAGATAATGTTACGCCAAGTAAATTGATACCCAACATGTCATTCGATTGTTTTTTGCAGCCAGTGGCTGGCTTTTTCATGAACACATGCTAGTTTTTCTCAGGCTTACCGTTT
Source organism: Lithobates pipiens (assembly GCF_037356315.1). Taxonomy (NCBI): domain Eukaryota; kingdom Metazoa; phylum Chordata; class Amphibia; order Anura; family Ranidae; genus Lithobates; species Lithobates pipiens. The sequence continues at coordinate 21,175,531 of NW_027507685.1, read as the reverse complement.
CTGCCAATTCACCAGAGAAACGATCCACCAGTGCCGCTGGTTGGTCACACAGGCGATAAAATAGTACATGTGCTTTGATCGCTTCCTTGGCCTCGGAGGATCGGTCTGGAGCGACGTAATGACTCCAGATCTCTCCATAAGGAGGACCTGTCATCTTTATTTCTATTATAAGGCAATAGTGTAAAAATAAAAAATACAAAGTAAAATAAATAAGTAGAAAAATGTTTAAAGCGCCCCCATCCCTCCATGCTTGTGTGCAGAAGTGAACGCATATGTAAGTCACGCACGCATATGTAAACGGTATTCGCACCACGAACATTAGAGCGTGAGCAATAATTCTAGTGCTAGACCTCCTCTGTAACTCTAAACAGGTAACCCAAAAAGACATCTAAATCTTCGCCTATGGAGATTTTTAAGTATCGTAGTTTGTCGCCATTCCACAAGCGTGCGCAATTTTAAAGTGTGACATGTTAGGTATCTATTTACTCTGCGTAATATCATCTTTCACATTTTACAAAAAAAATTGTGTAAATATTGTATTTTGTTTTTGTTTTTTTACCACTTCAGCCCCGGAAGGATTTACCCCCTTCCTGACCTGAGCACTTTTTGCGATTCGGCCCTGCGTCGCTTTAACTGACAATTGTGCGGTCGTGCGACGTGGCTCCCAAACAAAATTGACTTCCTTTTTTTCCCACAAATAGAAATTTCTTTTGGTGGTATTTGATCACCCCTGCATTTTTTAAAAAAAAAAATTCGCACTATAAACAATGAAAAGAGCGACAATTTTGAAAAAAACGCATTATTTTTTACTTTTTGTTATAATAAATATCCCACAAAAATATATAACAAAACAATTTTTTCCCTCAGTTTAGGCCGATATGTATTCTTCTACATATTTTTGGTAAAAAAAAAATGGCAATAAGCGATTATTGATTGGTTTGCACAAAAGTTATAGCATTTACAAAATAGTTAGATAGATAGATAGTTTTATGGCATTTTTATCATGACTGTGACATTATGGCAGAGACACATCAGACATTTTTGACACACTTTTGGGACCATTGTCTATACCAGTGATATGCAATTAGCGGACCTCCAGCTGTTGCAGAACTACAAGTCCCATAAGGCATAGCAAGACTCTGAGAGCCACAAGCATGACACCCAAAGGCAGAGGCATGATGGGACTTGTAGTTTTGCAACAGCTGGAGGTTCACCAATTGCATATCCCTGGTCTATACCATTGGGACCATTGCTATACAAATGCACTGATTCCTGTTTAAATGACACTGGCAGTGAAGGGCTTAACCAGTAGGTGGCAGTGTAGGGGTTAAGTGTGTCCTAGGGTTATGTTTGTAACTGTGGGGGGGGGGGGGGCGTGGCTGTGTGTGACACATCACTGATCTCTGCTCCGATAACAGGGAGCAGAGATCAGTGACACTGTCACTAGGCAGAAGGGCTCGTACAGGCAGAATCACGTACCTGTACGTTGCCCATTAGGAGGCGGCAATCGGGTACGCACACCCGCGATCGTCTCTCGGAGAGGAAGAACGGGGAGATGCTAATGTAAACAAGCATTTCCCCATTCTTCCTCTCCATGAGACGATCGCGGGTGTGCGCACCCGATTGCCGCCTCTTAATGGGCAACGTACAGGTACGTGATTCTGCCTGTATGAGCCCTTCTGCTGACGTATATCGGTGTGAGGCGGTCGGCAAAAGGGTTAAACATTAAAATGTTTTGTTTCCCAAAAAAAATTGTGTTTGCAAAAAAAAAAAAAAGTAAAGACATTTTCTAGCAATAAATACTAATTTAAGCTTGTAAACAAAATGTGCCAGAAAAAGCTTGGTCTTAAAGTGGTCAATGAAGGCTGCAAATATAGGAAGATTGAAAAAAACCTTTGAAATTACATTAGTATTTAGCATATATTAGCATACATTAAAAGCTTGAATTACATTTTTGTGACTGGGTTTAGATCTATTTTAAATCTCTCACTGAAATGATGACTTGGATTGTCAAATGTTGGATTATTTAGCTTTCTTTGAATTGCAGGATAGCGTTGCTTAATTTCCTAACGGGCTAAAAGCCTATATTGAGCAATCAATAATTGCAATACAAGACTTGAACTGTATCATATTTCCTGGGTTGTTTGCTGACTATAAGGACAGATGAAAGTAAGGATTTTGAAACATTTGTCAGTTTCTTCATGATTTCCAAGCTGGCACTCTCCTCCATTTATTTTACCTTTATCTGTGTATTGATAAAAGGCAAGCTCTTTTAGGTATTACATTTCAATGAACTGAACATACTGTATATCACTGTAAGAACGAGGTGGTGATCTGCAGGGTAAGTGACTGGGACAGGGGATATTCTGTCATATTAAAATACTCAATGGCATGCATTTTCACTGAGATGTTTTCACATTAACTTGATTTTTTTTAATAATGTAATTTTTTTTCTTTGTGTGCTGTGTATTCACAAGATCTGCTCTGTTTCTGTTCATTATTTTTATGTTAACATTTACAGGACTGTTATCATATGAATGTATCCGTTCAATTTTGCAGGTCACTTATATTTCTGGCATTAAAGGGGTTGTAAAGGCTCAAAACCTTCTGTACTGCAGCTTGCCCCCAGAGCCCCCCTTTTTCTTACCTGAACCTGTTCATTCCAGTGATGTCCACGAGCCCAGCAGCGCCAGCCGCTGGCTCTGTCCTCATTGGATAGATTGATAGCATTGGCTCCTGTCCTGCTGTCTGTGTCAATGGACATAGCAGCATGGGTTCCCCCATGGAAAGTGGCTCTCCGTGGGGGCACCGAATGAAGAGGAGGAGCCAGGAGTGTCGCTGGGACACCCCAGAATAAGAGGTTCAGGGCTGCTCTGTGCAAAACCCTTGCACAGAGCAGGTAAGTATAACATGTGTGTTATTTACAAAACAACAAAAACAAATCTTTAACCGCTAGCGGACCAGCCGCCGCAGTTGTACTGCGGCAGCATGGCTCAGTTGTGCGAATCACCGTTATGCTAGGTCTGTAGCATAAACGGCCACTAGGGGACGCTTGCGTGGCCGCTGGAGGCGCACGCCCCCGCTCTCTCCCTGAGCCAATGCGAGTGCCCGGCGGTCTCGATCACTGCCAGGCTCCCGCGATCGGTCGGGGTACACGGAGAACCGGGAGTTGTGTGTAAACACACAGTTTCCGGTTCTCTGAGCAGTGAACTGACAGATCGTCTGTTCATACAGAGTATGAACAGCGATCTGTTAATTTCCCTGCACAGTCCCATCCCACCTTCAGTTAGAACACTCCGTGGGATACATATTAACCCCTTCACTGCCAGTGACATTTGATTCCCTGAATCAAAATTGTCCGACGTGTCCGCTATAATGTCGCAGTCACGATAAAAATCGCTGATCGCTGCCATTACTAGTAAAAAAAAAAAATAATAATAAAAATGCCATAAAACTATCCCCCATTTTGTAGACTCTATAACTTTTGCGCAAACCAATCAATATACGCTTATTGCAATTTTCTTTTTACCAAAAATATGTAGAGGAATCGGCCTAAACTGAGGAAAAAAATTGTTTTTTAAATATATTTTTGGGGGATATTTATTATAGCAAAAAGTTAAAAATAATGCGTTTTTTTTAAATTGTCGCTCTTTTTTGTTTATAGCGCAAAAAATAAAAAATGCAGAGGTGATCAAATACCACCAAAAGAAAGCTCTATTTGTGGGGAAAAAATGACATCAATTTTGTTTGGGAGCCATGTTGCATGACCGCACAATTGTCAGTTAAATTGATGCAGTGCCGAATCGCAAAAAGTGGTCTGGTCTTTGGCCAGCCAAATGGTCCGGGGCTTAAGCGGTCAAAATCACTTTAAGTATTACATTTTGGTGTGTATTATTTGTCTGGTGCTAAATCAAAATGAATAACACAATGACAAAAACAATAAATACAATATGTGACAGAAACAATATCTCCAAAATTCATATAGTTTTTGATGAATTCGTTAATAAATAAGTTATATTTCATAAAGTGCAAATAATTGAGAAAATGTTTGCTTGTTCATGAAAATCTTCAATATTGTGCAAATCACCCTCCAGTCTGATAAAGATATAGAATTCTGTGCCAACATAAAAGTGAAGGTAATGGCCTCTTATCCTATAATATGGACCATATAATGGACAACAAAGCATATAATTAGTGCTCAGCCAATAAAGTATTTTCACCGCCGTGTTGTTACTCCAAGCCTAGTAAGAAATCCAGCCTCTTACCGTACAGTGCGGACCATTATAAACAAAATGATCAAAAGTGCTTGTTAGTGAGGGTCTCCATATACTGCTTGTCATACGATTTTTTTGGCAGCATCAAGTTGCAGCATGAAAAGCAACAAAACACACTTCATAGCGTAATATGTTTTTAAAATGTTGCCAATCCCCCTGAAGACGTCATTTGACGAAACAAATTAGGTGTGACCTACACGTGACATCATCACTCTGTCAGCTGAAGCCTGGTACTTGGAGACCGCCTGGTTGGAATCACCTCTTAGGAGGTTTAGGGACATGGGAACATTGATAATGTAAGTGCAAATTTGGCATTAAAGAGGCAACATTTTAAAAACATATTACGCTATGAAGTGCGTTTCCCTGCTTTTCATCCTGCAACTGGTTGCTGCCAGGATAATAGGATAAGAAGCGGTACAGGAAGACCTTGACTTTACCAAGCGCTTTTGACCGTTTTGTTTATAATGGTCCACACTGTATGGTAAGAGGCTGAATTCTTACTAGGCTTGGAGTGACAACACGGTGGTGATAAGCACTTGGAATACTTACTTTGGTACCTTCACTTTTATGTTGGCACAGAATTATATATTTATATCACACTGGAGGGTGACTTGCACGATATCAAAGATTTTCATGAACAAGCAAACACTTTCTCACTTACTTGCTTACTTTATGAAATAGGACTTTTATTTATTTATTAATGAGTTTATCAAAAGCTATATGAATTTTGGAGATATTATTTCTGTCACATATTGTATTTATTCTTTTTTTATTTTTATTAATTTTGATTTAGTGCCACTATATATATATATATATATATATATATATATATATATATATATATATATATATATATATATATATATATATATATATATATATATATATATATATATATATATATATAAATAATATATATAATATATATAATTTTGTTGTTGATTTGGGGATCACAAATTTTGTGTAGGCAGCTCTGTCCAGGTATTTGTTTAATCCCAGCACTGAATTATTTTAGATCTCTTAGTTTGTAAACTCTAACAAGCAGGGCCCTCTGATTCCTTCTGTATTGTTTTGTAGCTATACTGTCTGCCCTAACGTTGTAAAGCGCTGCGCAAACTGTTGGCGCTGTATAGATCCTGTATAATAATAATAATTTTGATTTCATAGTTATATCCTGTTTTTGTCAGAGAAGGTAGATTAAGCAGCCCACATTCCGATCTATAACATTTAGCGTTAGACTTGTAGTGCAGGAACAACCATCACTTTTACACAGTTTAGGCTGGGATCCAGGTTTTCCATGTGTCATCAATAGGCTCTGTTACCCATGCTGAGACATCAAAACACGGACAACACATGTCAACACATAGCCCAGATGTACACACTCACTATTAAAATGTACATGAATTGACATACATTAAAACAAATAGGTAATAATGGGTCTTTAAAGTTAAGAGTTCAGTTGTTAGGTTGAAGGGGTAAAGTATTGGGTAATGTTTTAGGATTAAAGGTTTTTCATGTTATAGGTTGTCAGGTCAAGGTAAGAATAATGGTTACATTTACAGTGAGGTTAAGGTATACACTTATATAGTAGGTTACCTTGACCCCAGCCCCCTGCCAGTCTTACATTCACCTGACCCCAATTCAGGGAGAGGAAGCTTACAGAGACACTTATCAAAATTGTCTGAGCTGGGCTGAGCATATCATTTTTATTCTCCATTCAATCAAATGTGCAGGTTCAGCTTGATTTTGTGTGCAATATCTCACTGGACTGAGCATATCTACAGTAAGTATAAGACTGGCAGAGGGGCTGAGGGAAGAGGAATCAACAAAAGAAGTGTACTTCACCTAAGGTGTAGTTTAAAGTTAGAGCCAGGTTAAGTTTTTCTTTTTTTTAACCCATAGCCCACTACCATTCCCTGAATCTCTTTCACCAGAAATATGCAGCCAGCAGGAGGGAAAAGAGGAGAAGCTGGCAGTGCTGTGGTGAGGCACACAGGGGGGACAGTAGAGGGAATGGGGGTGGGGTTGATCAGAGCGGCAGGGAGGCAAAAGGGGAGGTGCAGATACTGGAACCGATCCACCTGTGGCTCCCCCTACAGCGCAGCCGGCTTCTTCTACCCACCTTCCCATCGGCAGTGCTGCAGGTGGAGCAACAGAAGGCTTGGTTCCAGTAATAAGGCAGTACAGCTTGTCCTTCTGCTTGGCAGGTGCCTGGGCCCTCCTGTTAAACTGATGGGGCCCAGGCTCAGTACAGGAGGGTCAACTGCACCCCCTTATCAGTGCCTTATGTCAGTTCCATCTGTGCCCAGATTTCTCATCCATGAATAGTGGTTCCTCCTTTGGCCCCCTGCCACCCATTGAGAGACTGGAAGCTGATGCCCAGCTGGCTGCACTTTAACACAGAGTGACTCTTGGCCATATCCAGTTGGGTAGTTAGACACAGGGCTGTAGCCCAGGCTGCTCCCTGGAGAAGGGTTGATGGGAGTATGTCCTGATGTGTAGGCAGTGTGGCACCAGTCGTCCCTGGGGGGGCCCAAAAGGTGTTGTCCCTGGTGAGGGGCCCCACCTACCTCTCTACGGCCTACATAACCATCCTCAGAGTGTGCACCCCTTTACTGTATACCCCCAAACTATACAATCCTTACAGAGTGTACACCCCTCATACATGCAATCACATACAAGCAGTACAGTCCCCCCCCCCCGATTCTGGGGCCATTGTTACAGACATTTCCGCTATTCACTATCAGATGCACCCCAATCCAGGTACATGCCTGCCTGTTCAACCCCACTTCATGCACCCTCATATGTGAGCAGCCCCCAATCTATACCCCACCTCCCATTCCTTCATTCCTTATTGTGCCCTCTAACACCCTACACCCCCTCTTTTGTGCACCCCCATTCCATTTACTCCCCTTATTGTGCCCCTCAACGCCACATACCTCCCCCTTCCCCCAAGCAAACTGGTTGTTGAAGGGGACTAAAAGGACAGGAAGTAGAAGAGAGATCAGAACCATCCTCACCTGCACCAAGCAGCACACTGCTATGCACTCAGCAGGAGCATGTCACTCGCTCTCCTCAATTCTGTCCACTCTGACTTTGAACCACCCAGCTGGACCCACCCACGCAGACTAAGAGGGAAAGAGAAAGGAGGGAATGCAGCGCTGATAGGAACAGAACAGAGTTTCTCACTCCAAATTCTTACTATTTTAGCACCCTGGGCAAGCGCCCCTGTGGCCCTGACCACACTATGCTACTGCATAACTGTGTGTGCACCTAACTGTATTAGGTGCAACAAACAAAAAAAGGGCAAATGGGTCCTTATGCACACACTCTGCATGCAATCCCCAGAGCATGTGGGTGCTTGCATCTCTAGTGAATGGGGTAGCCCTGAACATGTCTGAAAGTACCTGGTATCTGGTATTTAACATTGGCCGGCTATTGGTGGGGCCCTTCTTTAGATGGTGTGCTTTCTCTTTAAAGTGATTGTAAGGGTTAATTTTTTTTTTTTTTTAAATAACAAACATATCATACTTACCTCTACTGTGCAACTCGTTTTACACAGAGTGGCCCCGAACCTCGTCTTCTGGGGTCCCCCAGCGGCTCCTCCCCAAATCAGATAACCCCCTAGGAGAAGCATTCTCCCAAGGGGCTTACCTTGCGGGCTTGCTCCCGAGTCCAGCATTCGGCGTCCATAGCGGCCGAATGTATGACTCAACCCTGCCCCACATTACCAGCATCATTGGATTTGATTGGCAGCAGTGGGAGCCAATGGCTGTGCTGCTATCAATCCATCCAACCAATCCCAGGCAGAGAGACAGCGAGTCCCCGCTGTTTCCAAGTTCCAGGGCTCAGGTAAGTAAAACAGGGGGGGTGTAGGGGGCTTGGGATGCGGTCACTGGCAGGTGAAAAAAACCAAAGGTTTATAACCCCTTTAAGAGTGTTAGTAGATGCTAAGCAGGAGCAGTCACCGTTTGGGCTAACAACACATGGCAGGCATTTCGGACATGTGTTCAGCTCATCACTTCTTGGCAGGTGGCTAATTGGGATCCAATGGCTTAGTGATCAGCAGTTCCCAGGGATCAGGTCCCAGATTCTCACACAGGCCGCAGTCTTTGGACCCTGAAGATGCAGCGACTCTCTCTCTCTCAACTCAGTCTCTGTAGGCAGCTGAAGCAGGCTCAGATACAGGTCTGTCCCCTCTCCTTGATGTGGGAAAGCAGGGACAGCAACAGGTCCTCTTAGCTCCTAATGGCTCCAGTCCCTTGTGAGGCACAGACCCTCACAACAGATCTGTCCTCATCACTCTCTTTCCTAGACTGCTGGTACAAGATCAGTTTGGAAAACATTAAACCTCCTCCTCTAGGTACAAAGATTTCTGGGAATTGAAGTCCACAGTCTGTCAGCCTCCATTAACAAGCAACATCCATCGCCCCTTTAACAACTTAAATTCCCATCATCCATAGCTTTTGCACAGGGAGTCCTTACTGATGCTCTCATTGTCTCTCTCTCCTGCCCACTGATTGGATCCACACTGCACTGCCAAGAGGGAGGGGGGAGAGCAGGAGCAAACACACACAACCACAGCACAGCCAGCAGTGAGAAAGAAAAATGTGGGTTGCATTACTCTCTGTGTACATGTAGGTGTACAGTCTACTTTCTCCACAATAGGTGGCGCTCTTCCTCAGAGGCATCATTTTTGGAGAGGAAGTCAAGAGGAACAGGATTTGGATGCCACCTCCTCATGTTACTTTGGCGACCATCTTGGTTCAGGCAGAGCCTATTTAAGGCTCTGGCTCCCAGTTTTGGTGCACATTTGCGAATATTTAACCAAACTCTAAGGCCGCGTACACACGCGGGGACTGTTCGCTCAACTTTGTTCGTCAAACAGTTTGAGCGGACAGTCCGCTCAAAATTAGCATGGACGGACTTGGCCACACACGACGAACGAACAGTCCGCTGAAACTTGCGCGATGACGTGAACGGCACGTACGACGGGACTAGAAATACGACGTCCTATACACTGCAATGCAACCTTCGCCATGTAAATCCTTTCTGAGCATGCGCGGAACTTAGTTTGACGAACAAGCCTACACACGGGCGGACTGTCCGCTCAAATTAAGTTTCAGCGGACAGTTTTACGGATTTTCCGAAAAACTTTGTTCGTCAGACTGTCCGCTGAAACTGTCCGCTGAAGCCCACACACGAGCGGACTGTCCGCCGAAACACTGTTCAGCGGACAAAGTTGAGCGAACAGTCCCCGCGTGTGTACGCGGCCTTAGCCTTACATTAAAGCAACAGAAAGTGTAAATTTGTATATTAAGTGGCCAGAAAGTACTTCCTGGAGATGGCTGGAACCAAGAAGCCTAGCCAAGTTATAAAAAATACATACACATGAACTACTTGCTAGTGTCAGTTAGTGACCCTCCCAGATAGTGTGTGTTAGCGCCAGATTGTCCCCCACCCTATCACAATAAATTCCAATATGTATACCATAGTTTTTAGACTCTATAACTTTCGCACAAACCTGTTAATAAACACTTATTGGGATTTTTTACCAAAAACATGTAGCAGAATACATTTGGCCTAAATTTATCAATAAATGTGATTTCTTTTTTCTTTTAATCGGCTAGGTTTTATAGCAGAAAGTAGGAAATATCAGGGTTTTTTTTTTCAAAATTTTAGGATATTTTTTGTTCATATAATAAAAAATAAACAATCCCAGTAGTGATCAAATACCACCAAAGGAAAGCTCTATTTGTGTGAACAAAATGATATAAATTTAATTTGCATACAGTGTTGCATGACCACACAGTTGCCAGTTAAAGTAGTGCAGTGCTAAATAGCAGAAAAGCCTTCCAGAGGTCAAGTGGTTAAAAGCTGTTTTTTTTTTACACATGTAAAAAAAATTTGAATGCACAGCAGCACTCCGAAGGAGGGATAGCCAACAGTATCCATCAGACAGCTTGAAGTTTAGTGCTGTTCAACTAGAATTCGGCTTTAGTAGTAATGTAACAGAGATGCATATTACACATATTACAATACATATTAGGGTATAACCTTTTTGGATTACATTTTGCAAAAAGTATTTTTTTTTTTTTTTACCCATTTAATTAACATTGCAGAATTTGCTGTCAGACAAGACTTTTCCAACTTCCAAGGCAGAGTAGGAGCTTCTATCATTGAACAAAGTTGGTAAAACTTACAGCACAGGTAAAGTTTTAGCTATACAGTGTTGTTAAAGGCCTAAGTAGCATCACCTGGTTCAATGGTCCTCACTGCTTCTGTAAAACAGTATGCCATCTACAGCGTAACCATTAAACTTTATATGCAGAATTAATAAGCTTGAGTTTTCTGAATTTTATATCACAGATTTTTTAGGGTGGTCATCATTGATTTTCAACAGGTTGATGGGTATCATTAGGAGACTATATGTTAAATAGTATATTGTAAATACTGTATATTTTTTATTCAACAGGGATATTTAGGACTGTATTGGTCCTCAAAAATTATTTGTTTTTTAAAATAAATGAAGTTAGTAAAAATAATAGTAAACACGGCAACTTTGCTGAAGTCAGAACATTTACTCCAAGTACTTTAAGGCCTCTTGCACATGATACTCCTGTTTGAGCATCTACTTTTTCAGACTTTTTTTTATGTATTTGCGTGCATTTTCGCATATATGCTTTCGTGCAATTTTGCGTGCTTTCGCGCAAACACGCAAAACCGTATTTTTGCGTTCTCTTTCGACACAATATGTAAATGGGAATTTGCGCACATAGAGCGTAAATTACTGACCAAAAAAGCAGATTTTTCCTTTTTTTTTTTTTTTTACTGAAGAATGCACAGCACTTTTTAAATTACGTGCCTGTGTGCATAGGCTCATTACAATTAATGGGCTGTATTTTAGCTCAGTGAAAAAAAAAAAAAAAGCTGTACTGAGCTTTTTCAAGCTGCAGTGTGCAAGAGGCCTAAAGCTGCTGTTTGGGGTTGTGCCCCAACATTATTGCTGCAGCATTTATTCATAGAGTCATTTCTTTCTTTTAGGTATAATATACTATTGAGGAGACAAGTCAACTGAGCTACTAGAGGGTGTGTTGAGTGACTGGTCCCCTCAATGCCCCTCCTAGTTCTGAATTACACAAACACCTCCCCTTTGTTCCCCTAAAATCCAAGGATCAGGGTGTGGGGGGATGAGAGATAAATAAAGAGAAAAAAAAACAGAGGATGTGAGGGGTGGCACAGTGGTGTAGTAGTTAGCACTCTCACCTAGCAGTAACAAGGGTCACTGGTTCAAATCCCAACCATGACACTACCTGCCTGGAGTTTGCATGTTCTCTCTGTGCCTGCATGGGTTTCCTCTGGGTACTCCGGTTTCCTCCCACACTCCAAAGACATGCAGGTAGGTTAATTGGCTTCTTTCCAAAATTGGCCCTAGTATATGAATGGAGACTTTGGATTGTGGGCTCCTTGAGGGTAGGGGCTGATGTGAGTGTGCAATGTACAGGGATAGGGACAATTGTACTCACTCAGGTTGAACTGGATGGATTGGTGTCTTTATTCAACCTTACTAACTATGAAACTATAGGATGGGGATCTCCTTATCCAAAATTTAGACTTGCACAGAGAAAGGCCTTAATCTTCTGTGTAATCCTCTATAGAATAAGCACACACTGTAAAATGTCAGTGACCTATGATCAGATTACTTGCTTTGAGATATTGTTCAAGAAAGACCACATTTTCACTTTCTTTGTTTTAGGAAAAAGTGAGAAACCTGGTTAATAGCAAATCGATATTATGGAAGTTCAAGACTTGGAATTCTTGCCTATTTTAATGGCTGTTTGGACCTTCTGTGGGTTTATTATTTTATATGTTCTTACCATCCTCAATGGCCATGCTGAGTCTTACTTCCTTTACATCAGGTAAGAATGTAATGTATTTATACATGGGGAGGAAAAAGGCTGTTGTAGGAGAGCTGGACTGCAGCTTTTGGCTCCCGACAAAGTTGTTTCCCTTATAGAGCAAGAGGAGAATCTTTTCAGCAGCCAGCATGAGCCATTGTGCTTGCTGTGCTTTCTGGCCTATAATTTTCTTTAGCTTGGATTAACAATTAAACAAAATAAGAACATAATTAGGACATCATGGTAAAGAGGTATCCTAGCTAATAGTATCATGCAGTTAAAGAAGTTGTTGCAAACCACAGAATTTTTTTTTACCTCTGCAAGTTAAGAGCATAATGTACTAGTATGAATTGCATACTAGCATATTATGAAAGACTTCCCTTAAACCTAAGCCCTCCAGTGGTGCCCTGTCATTGGCGACAGGACTTCCATCTTCACCCAGTCTTCCTTCTGGGTTCGCAGGCTCTGGCTGTTTGAATGGATGAGCTGTGATGATGTCACTCCCGCACATCCACGTGGGAGCCTCAGCTGCGGCACAGCTCTCTCATTGAGAACGCAGTGCACCTGCCGACGGTAGCGTCACCAGCTGCTACTAAAGTAAATATCTTCTACAATGGAACAACTTTACAGCTGACCCCCAGGGAATTATCTGTATTGCACACTTACATTGATCCAGCTTGACACAATGTAAGTTTGCATATCTCATACCTGATGGGTTGCTGGTGAAGCTGAAAATCACTGTAGTAGCTCTGCTACTACAGTGATAACAGTGAGAGTCACAATCTTCTAGGTCCTGCTTGGGTTCTGTGTGAGTGGCTTCCACCCTGCACACAGAACACAGGGGAGATGGGTACCTGGCACTTCTGCAACTTATAGAATGCTTTGTATTCTTTTCAATTAATATTCTGTTTAGACAAGGTGACAAGGTCTCCGCTCCTCCTCTCCACTTCGACCAATTAGAGTTGCTGTTTGGAAGGCATTGAATCGGCCTGGTCATTGGTGAGAGGGCAATTGCCCACCTTTAGAATCCTTTCTTTGCTGCTTCACTGGGACAATGTGCACAGACAGCTTTACCCTGGGGAAACACTTTACTGCATCTCTATTTGAACATTGAACATATACACCTGTCGTATCAACCGTTTTCCAAGAAGTATCATTACCTTGTTGCTGCACCATATTGGATGTAGTTAACAAGCTCCAACTGCTAGAGAAGACCATAAGGCCTGCAACTGGGACATTACTGTCACTACTACTTAAAGGGCCCTCATACTGTTCTTGTTCAATTGATTTCTTATTAGGATTAAAGTTGAATAGGCTGGCCTGGGTTTCCCCTTTAGAAGTCTTGCCAGAATTAATGTTTTAACTCTTGCTTAACCTTTCAGGTCATGTTCAAGTGGTACTCCATTGTACATACGTGTATATAAGACACTGTTATCTCCAGACTGTTTAACTTGTATTATTGTGGAGGAATTCTTCTTTTGAACTAGGACTGTTATCCAAAGTTCAGTTGATCCATTACCTCCATGTGCAACAAAATCTTCCCTGAGTTATTTAGTAAATGTTAATAGAATTTAAACTCATTAAGCGGATTGACTTATTACTTTAAGGTGGGGCAAAGATGTCTGAACCCAGAGTGTCAGGTGGGTTGGAATGTTCCCAGTGTCATAAAGATGCAGATGAGCCGGTAAATCCAAGAAGTCCCCAAAGGGGCAGTGCTACATTAACATACCAAAAAAAAAAAAAAAAGTTAAATGGAGATATTTAGGGTAATGCTTTTAATGAAAGGATTTGTTTGGTGACAGGGTCACTTTAATAAAGCTGAAATTGTAATATCTTATTGTACCTTTATTATTGGGTCTTAAACCAGAATGATATGGGGGTATATGATATGATGAAATGATATGGCACTCTTATTCTCCCTAACTCCACTCCATCGCTACTGCTGCTCTCGCTCATGTTCTCCTACTCTCTCAGGTCTGGCATCTTCTTGCTTCACCCAGTGCTATACAAATGCACTGATTCCTGTGTAAATGACACTGGCAATGAAGGGGTTAACCTGGGGGTGGCAGTGTAGGGGTTAAGTGTGTCCTAGGGGCGTTTTGCTAACTGTGGGGGGCTGGGCTGTGTGTTAGTGAACACTGATGTCGGCTCCAATCACAGGGAGCAGAGATCAGTGTCACTTGATGCTGTTTACATCGGCATCTCCCCGTTCAGCCTCCCCGTGAGACGCCTGCACGAGGTGGACCGGTGAAGGTGTAGCAGTTGAAGGAACTTGCTTTTTTTTAAATCACTGGTGAATTCAAAGTTGTTTTTCCTCTTCTTTACTCTCTCTAAACTGCCAGCAGGAGGAAAGGACTCATTGTATGTCTTGTTTTTCCTAAATATATAGATGGACTGATGGACAGTTTTAGTAGGAATCGGATTACGCTTAAATTTGTTTATAAGTAAAAAACACTTGGTTTGTGTTAAGCAAACTATAGGCGGTTCTGATGATTGCACCATATGAAACATTATTTGGACGGATATTGTGTATTCATAAGAAGCGCTGTTAATGCTTGATTTTAAAGAGGAAGTGAACTCTCCCACTCTGATGCTTCTTTTCATTTAGTCCATTATAATAAGTAATTATCAAACTATAGCCACTGTAATCCAACCCAAATCGCATATTACTTACTGTTTAAAGAAACTTTTAAAAAAAAACTTGTTTCCAGGGGTTAGGCAGTGCCATCTTAAGTATTGTTTTCTGAGTCCTCAGTGGAGTGTATTTCCGCCCTTACATTGAGCACTTCCTGTACTGTTAACCAAGCCTCCTTCTCAATCCAAAGTTTCTATAGAAACCCTGCTTCCCTGTTCATAGCTGACTTGTTTATTTCATAGTATTTACTTGTGCTGATTACCTAGTGTTTGCCTGTATGAGTCCTATCAGCTTCAGCTGATAAGACTGCAGTACTGCTGTCCCATTCCCTGGTTTACACTGTATGTGAGGTCACATGGTCACATGGTGTGTAGAAGGAAGCTCTGAATGATTACCAGCCTGCTGGGAGTTCAGTAGTGTGCAGTAGGAAGTCCTGGTAACAGATAGATAAGACATAGAGAGTGTGCCGTAAATCAGGGGAGATCTGGGCATGCTCAGTGACATAATTCTAAAGAACAAAAAGGATTACAACAATACTAGCAAGTAATGAGATATCTACAATTGGCGTTCATTAGGGTTTTTTATGCTGATTCACATGGGACAAAGTTGTAGGGGAGGGTTTACAACCACTTTAAATTAGACATATATATGTTTTACTAGTTTTTATTTTATTTTATAACAGCAGCTAAAAGTGCATTGTGTTCCGAAAATTGTGTTCTGTTTGAGCGCTGGGTTCAGCAGTACAGTGTAGTTCTGAGTGTTACTAGTTAGTGTATAACTACATTATAAATATAAAACCAAGGTTTTCTTTCTCTCTTTTTTTATTTTATTTTTTTTTTTTTTTACACAAACACACACACATACACACACCTGTAAATCATTCAAACATATACCTGTATGCATAATATATCATACTTTCTATCAGATACAAAAATAAGGGGTGCCAGTTCTGTACGGCTTAAAGTATCACAGATAAGTGAAATATCCTAATGCCTCATTACATTAAAGTGGAAGTAAACCCTTCTATAATTTTCAGTCAAGGAAGCTGCCATCTTGGCCTCTAATGATTCTTCAACTGCCATAACGCTGAACATGTGATCAGTTATGACACCAGCCATTGGATGGTTTGAAAGTTTGGTTGAGAGCACAACCAATGTGAAGTGTTTTTTGAAACTGGGTTTACTCTCGCTTTAAGCAAATAACGGAAAAAAAAAAATAGAGGCCAACTAAGTACAGTATTCAATGGTTTATGTAAAGATGTGTTTGCAATTTAAAACACGGACAAAAACAGTTTAAAAATAAAATGAGAAAGTAGCTATCATTTCCATTTTATCATGGTAAATCCATATTCCTTTACTTGTTTTTCAGTGAAACTGGAGACTACTTTCCGGAGTCTGTACTTTTTATGGTAGTTTTTGCTGTTTCAGCAGTTCTTGGTATGTCCCAGAACACATAGCATATTGTGTAATAACTAGTGATAATGTAATGCTGTAAAATTGTGATAGGACAATTTTAATCAACAAGTTTGCTAAACCTCTGAATCTGGGGATGGTGCCATAAATCCTCTGGGCAGGAAACCTGGTTTGCACGTCTGTGACCTACTGAATATTCTTGGTGGTGTAGTGGTAATACTGCCGCTATGTAAGTATAAAGTTTACTATCGGTCATACTGTCCATATCCCTGTGGAGACTGAAAGAAAGCTATCCATCCACGATTTTTCTTCCGGAGGTCTGATATGGAGCAAATAAATGACACAGACCATAAATCTGGCTTTTACGCAAAGAACATAGGAAACCGGTGTAACAAAGAAAAAAAACCCACAAAAAACACAAAACACACACAAAAAAACAATGTCTTGGAAACCTCAGAGGACCCGTAGTGATATGGATTACATCTCTTTCATGTCCTGCATGGCCTCAGAATTCTTATTTCTGTACACTACACATTTTACTAGGATCGCACTGATACCAGGGCCGGACTGACAACTCATGGGGCCCCCTGGCAATAGAAGATTATGAGGCCCCCAGGCAATCAGAGATTATGGGGCCACACAGTATACACAAACACACACAGTATACAATCACATAGGTTACACATACATGTATACACAGATATGTTTCTATTGGCTGAGAAGGTACTGGAGAGATGGGGCAGCTATAATCTTAAAAGGATGTCGGTAAGGGACATTTCAGAGGCAGATGTAAAAAAAAAAAAAAACACCGATTTTTACATACTTTCCCTGGTTTTACTGAGGCTGGCAACCCTGATGGGGTCCCCTAGTGGCCCGGGGCCCTCGTGCAGTGCCCGAGTGGCTGAATGTTCAGTCCGCCTCTGAATGATACAATTTTTTTTTATCTGCGATTACGAGTAATAATACTTTTGGTCAAGTACCGATACTTTGTGCAAATCACAATGCAAAGAATTGCATGTAATATGAACAGGCATTCCTGTAGGAACTCCATGCGATTTCCCCCACTGCTCCTGTGTGTGTGTGTGGGTATACAGAAGGGAAAAGCGCCATCTAGTGGGCAGTTTAAAAGATGTTAGAACTCACAGTACATAGCTGGCCACATGCAAAATATTCTACATAGTTGTCCTGGTCTGTCAATGATGGCAAATCAGGGCTGCTGGAGGTGCTCACAGGGCGGAAGTGATGTCAGCTTGGGGGCGGACCACCTCTACATCTCCTCCAGTCCTGTGAGCACCTCCAACTGCCGTGATTTGCTATCATCATCAGACCAAGAAACCCTATGTAGATTATTTTGCATGTGACCAGATATTTTACTGTAAGTTCTAACATTTTGTAAATTGCCCACTAGATGGCATTTCAATCCATTTCTATGCACATACACACAGGAGCGATGGAGGAAATCGCATTTGATTCCGACAGCATATTTAGGTCTGGTATGAGATAGAAGCCTATGGGTGCTTTGAAATGCGTTACGAAAGGTCATCCTCCGGTGTGACGTCACTTCTTGTTCCGCACCTTTCACTGTGGTTCCTGCTGACTTCCTGCCATGGCTGCCAAGCAGTTCCAAGGCTTTCTGTACCACATGGGCTGCTGCTGCTGATGTGCCCTTCTAGGTGAATGATCCCTGTAACAGCCCTGATAATACTGAAAAGCGCATGTCTGTGGATTTATGTGGGTTTACATTTGGCTGCTGTATTAAAGTTATCACTAATACTGCACTTAGTTGGCACCCTCTTGTACAGTATCCTTTTGTAATCAAGTCTTAACAAGTGTCTTGTGTCTCTCCTCCTCCTCTGATCACTGGCAGCCAGGGAGAGGCAGAGGAAGAGAAACAGTGCGGGCGGCTGCAGGGTCCCAACTGAATCCTGGTCTGTGCAGCAGTAGGCACAGCGTGCCGTGGATTGGGGATACACACATTATATAAACACACACTGTCACCAGGATTTGTTTTTAGTTATTTCCTAAAATAAAGATTTGTGCGTTTCTTGCTCATTTTAATATCATATTGTATTTCAGATGCGATTTTGTCATATTGTATGTACAGATACTACGCCATGAAGTCTTCAAAAAGTCAGCATTGTTATCCCCACCTACAGTATGCTATCCTTGGACTTGGATGGATTGCCTGTGTTGGCACAGTAATTGTTGCTATATTTCCGGTATGTAAAAAAACCCTTACAAATCACAATGTAAGGCAGGAGTAGGCAACCCGTCGCCCGCGGGCAGGTGACAGGTAGGTTGCATCCCTTCTTTGCCAACCCCAGATTGCTCCTCCCACATATGCAGAGTGGCACAGGGAAGGAACAACTTTAAGCTGAGCCACTAACAAGCATAACGAAGGGCAGTCTGGACAGGAAGGGCCGGGGGGGGGGAGGGGTGTAATCTACTGGAACTGATCCCCTATAGCTCCCACTGCAGCAGCTTAAAGAGGTCAGGAGGGAAAAGAGAAGAAGCTGGAACTACAGGGGATCACTTGTAGTAAATGCCACCCACGCTGCACCTCCTGTACAGGTTCCCCTTCCTTCTGCTGCCCCAGACCCCTTTTGTGCCCCCCCCCCCCCACAACACTCCCACAGAGCTGCAGGTTCCCCTTCCTCTCCCTCCCACTGGCTGCCGTAGGGATCAATTCAGGATGGGGAGCAGAGGAAGGGGCTGGTTAATATTACAGTACCAATCACTCGCCGTGTGTGTTCACAACTGAAGCATAGTAAACTCAGTTTTCTATGCTTCGGTGTGTGAATGAACAGGGAGACTGTGCAGTGCTCTTCCTGTTTATTTTGTGTAGCTGAGGCTTCAGAGATGGAGATTGAGGCTGCAGTCCTCAATCTCCTTTCTCTGGGGCTGAATGAGTACTGCTGGCACTGGGGATCTACAGTTCATTGAGGGAACCATGAATGCCAACATGTACTGTGACATACTGAAGCAGAGCATGTTCCCCTCCCTTCAGACTGTGTGGCAGGGCGGTATTCCAACATAGCGACCCTGAAAACACAGCCAAGACGACCACTGCCTTGCTAAAGAAGCTGAGAGTGAAGGTGATGGACTGGTCAAGCATGTCTCCAGACCTAAACCCTAGGACGAAGAGGACTCCAGTGACAACCTGTGAAGCTCTTGTGAACTCTGTGACCAAGAGGGTTAAGGCAGTGCTGGAAAATAATGGTGGCTACACAAAATATTGACACTTCGGGCCCAATTTGGACATTTTCACTTAGGGGGGTACTCACTTTTGTTAGTTATTAATGGCTGTGTGTTGAGCCATTTTGAGGGGACCACAAATTTACACTGTTATACAAGCTATACACTCACTACTTTACATTGTAGCCAAGTGTCATTTCTTGTCACATGAAAAGATATAATAAAATATTTACAAAAATGTGAGGGGTGTACTCACTTTTGTGAGATACTGTATATCAACCTAAACTTAAGAATAAATTTTTTTTGGATATGTATTATAGAAAAAGTAAAAATGTTTTTTTATTTTTTCAAAATTGTCGCTCTTTGTTTATAGCAAAAAATAGATAAGATTGCGCTATGGACAAATTCCACCCGTTCGCCACACAGGCAAGGGAAAAAAAGAAGAATATATATATAATGTAATATGGTGAAATCTAAATAAATTGAAAGTAAATAAAAATAAATTATAGATTAAACTAAAGGGGTTAAAGCTGCCTGTGCTTGAGACCTGTCCCTAAGGATAGGAATAGGTTAGAAATCTAAAATATAAATTAAGCTTTGGCGCTAAAACCTTTTTGTGCACTGTGAATACTAAAATCATATATGAGTGTGAGATGATTTATTATCTCTGCTGGTACTCTGAAGAATATTAAAACAAATTTCAGTGAAAACCTCTTAAAACCACTGTATACGTGTAAAAGAATGCGTGAAAAAAGAAAAGGGGATGTGTGTCTGTTAATTTACACCTCAGAAAATGCACATATGTATTGGAAAAAGTGGTGAATCGATCATATAAAAAACAATTCTACTGTGCTCGATAAACATACATAAACCAATATCTGAAAAAACATATGCAAATATGTTCAAAGTGATAACGTTTTGTGAAAGTACCCAAAAGAATAATAATAATAGTAACAAAAAATCTTATAATGTCCAACGGAAATTTTCAAAGTCGCATCAACCAGTTGCTGTAAAAACGCATGGAACTTTCATCAAATGAGGAAGGTAGAGTAAAGTGACTAGTGCAGAAGGGTTAAATACATTCCTCTCCGGTGCGCCACTCTGTGTTAGGCAAAAAGTATGTATATGTGCTCACCAGACAAAAAACCCTCAATGGGTTAATCAGGCAGCCACAGTATGAGCCACTGTGCAGCTTTCTTTGGGCTCTGCTTCTGCTATGCTGGGGAGATGCTTTATACTTTTCCTTCCACAAGTGGTCCATTTAGCAATTATACATGAAGGGAAACAGAAGTACAAACATAGTGCAATACTGTTGTTTGAACGTTTTTATGTTTATTAAGAAGTCAGGTTACTCACAATATCCAAAGAGACAAAATCGCTTTCAAATTAGCCGCGCCGGCGTTACTGCTTGTATGCCAGTGTAAGGTGCACGTTCTAGGCCACGCCCTACGCGTTTCGTCAGAGCGACGTCATCTGGAGCGGCCATATTGGTGCACCCTCACGTTTATGTAGGGTGCAGTGCTCTTCTGCGCTTGCGCGAGTGTATCAGCGCCATCTTTATTATGGGAATGCCCTATACGAGCCGCTGTGTATCTATTACATACTGTGTGCTCGTCTTACGACAGCACAAACATGGAAAGGCTGTTTTATTATTGTGGACACAGGATATGTTATGTTCTGTGGTGTGTTCACTTCTATCAATCCAACTAGAAACGTTTCTTTATGCATATTATTGCGGACTCAGGGCATGACAAATTATTAAGCTATAGAGCACCGCAACCTGCATATCACATTCCGGTATGTTATAAAAGGCTATTGACAGCTATACATGACATGTATATAAAAATATATATATAAAAATTATCGTAAAAAGATCCTTTTATATAAAATAGAAAAAAATATAATAAAAATAAAAGACATTAATTTCTGTGTACATAGAACTGTATTAATAAAAACAATAATAATTTTTCTAACCACCCATGACCCTTGCTAACCTATCAGAATGCAGGGTTTTTATCTGCATTCTTAAAAATGTGGATCATGGTTGTAGTTGCTGAAAAACAAATTGTATCAAATTGTATACTCACTTCCCTGGTATATGAATATACTCCAGGGGGAAAGGTATTGGGATAAAATGAAGGAAAAAGAAGGGAAGGGAAAATAGGTAAATGGAACAAACTGGAAATATGAGTGTATGTGTACATATGTGTACTTTTATGTCTGCACTTCCCTGTAATACAAATCAGGAGGGTAATTACAAATAAGATAAAAGGAGTATGTTGTGAGGGAGTCTGTTCTTAAAATCATTTTCAAAAACACTTTTTTTAAAACCATTTTCTAAACATTATTTAAAACTTTTTTCTACAAACGGCAGTTAGGGTGAGAACGTATGGTAAAAGGAAGGAACTGACCATAAGGATAAATGGGAAGCAAAGGCCAATATGTGTGTATATATACTGTTTTCATTTGGAAATATGAATGTATAACTTCAGATAGTGTATATGGGCTCTCTTATGGGGGCCAGAGCTCTTTGAGTGGGTCTTTGTATTCTAATGCCACAGTTTTTTAGGGGAACACCCTTAGATACTGGTCGAACATTATACTATACTCTTTGAAGGTGTGGATGGTCCTGCCTTGAGTAGGTGATGTGTATTTTAGAGTGGGGACTTGCTGGGTTTTAAAAATTAGTCAGAAAGCAATTTAAATCCAACTCTACATTCATTCCCTGTGGCTGGAGGGTATCCAAATTGTATATCCATTTGGTTTCGTTTCTGGATATTTTGATGGTTTTGTCCTCACCTCTCCAGTGGGCCCTGATTTTATCAATACCGTAAAACACCATTTGTCCTGGGTCCCGGTTATGGTAATCCCTAAAGTGTCTGGAAACACTGTGATTGGGGTACCCTTTTTTGATGTTTCTAATGTGTTCTCCTATTCTGGTTTGGAGTTCTCTTGTGGTTCGCCCCACATATTGTCTGGAACAGGGACACTCTATAATGTAAGTGACATGCGTGCTCTTGCATGTAATGAGCTCATTTATTCTAAATTCTTTTTTGTTTGAAGATGACTGGAAGGTGGTTCTCTTCTTTTCAGCTTTTTTGCTATTTCTACAAGGGAGGCATTTGCCACACCTGAAAAAACCTTTTAGATTACCTGCTACTTTGATTTGTTTTGGGGGATCGATGGTATTCTTAACAAGTTTATTTCTCAGTGTGGGTGCCCTTCTGTAAATAAACAGTGGTTTTTTTGGTAGGACATCTTTAAGTGTGTGATCAGCTTTCAGGATGGGCCAGTGTTTTTTAATGATGGATTCAACATCCTTATGTTGTCTATTGTATCCTGTGAGGAAAGCAATTGGTAAATTGTTAATCTTATCTTGTTTTTTGTCTTCCAACAATTTGTTTCGTTCCATTTGTTTTATTTCGTTTTTCAGCTTACGCAAGCCCTTTTCATCATACCCTTTATTTTTAAAACGTTCTATGATTATTTCCGCCTGTTGTTCATAATCAATATTTCTGCTGCAGTTTCTATATAGTCGCATCAGTTGGCCCTTTGGTATGTTTCCCAACCATTTGGCATGATGGCAACTGTTTGTGGGGATGTAGCCATTGCGGTCGGTGGGTTTGAAAAAGGTGCGTGTGCCCAGCCTGTTTCCTTCTTTATATATTTGTAGGTCTAAATAGTCCACACTGCTGTTGTTGTAATTACCGGTGAATTTTATATTGTAGATATTATTATTGATCTCATATTGATATACATACTTTTTGCCTAACACAGAGTGGCGCACCGGAGAGGAATGTATTTAACCCTTCTGCACTAGTCACTTTACTCTACCTTCCTCATTTGATGAAAGTTCCATGCGTTTTTACAGCAACTGGTTGATGCGACTTTGAAAATTTCCGTTGGACATTATAAGATTTTTTGTTACTATTATTATTATTCTTTTGGGTACTTTCACAAAACGTTATCACTTTGAACATATTTGCATATGTTTTTTCAGATATTGGTTTATGTATGTTTATCGAGCACAGTAGAATTGTTTTTTATATGATCGATTCACCACTTTTTCCAATACATATGTGCATTTTCTGAGGTGTAAATTAACAGACACACATCCCCTTTTCTTTTTTCACGCATTCTTTTACACGTATACAGTGGTTTTAAGAGGTTTTCACTGAAATTTGTTTTAATATTCTTCAGAGTACCAGCAGAGATAATAAATCATCTCACACTCATATATGATTTTAGTATTCACAGTGCACAAAAAGGTTTTAGCGCCAAAGCTTAATTTATATTTTAGATTTCTAACCTATTCCTATCCTTAGGGACAGGTCTCAAGCACAGGCAGCTTTAACCCCTTTAGTTTAATCTATAATTTATTTTTATTTACTTTCAATTTATTTAGATTTCACCATATTACATTATATATATATTCTTCTTTTTTTCCCTTGCCTGTGTGGCGAACGGGTGGAATTTGTCCATAGCGCAATCTTATCTATTTTTTGCTATTCCTTGTGAAACATATTGTTTCCACTCTAAGTTGCAGCAATGGACATCTTTAAATATGTTAACAGCAGAAAAGTCAATCTAATGGAGGTGTTCAATCAGGAACATGTGGTTATCAAACAGGACTTAGAAAGTTTATTCAAACACCTGAAACACTGCTTAGAAAAACAATTGAGAGTATGGTGGGATGTGGCCATACTAGAGATGTACATAACTGAGAAAATAACCCCTAGAAGATTACGTTGGGATGTTTCTCCAAATGATGCAGTAAATGATAAACAACTGATGGACGATTGGTATAGGTTCTTTAATCAAAGTGAAACCGAATTGTTACAAAAAATAGTGGTGAGGCGACAGCACAAATTAAGAAATATAGAAATGGAGATCACACAACTTAGGGATCAATTAACACCATTTAAAGAAACAGAAGAATACATAAACAAGGAAAAGGAATTACAGGAAACTATAAAGAAGTATGACAAAGAAGTGCAACAGAAAAAACAAAAGAAGTTTAAAAGGGACGTATTGGATTACAAGAACCAACAGGTTTACAAATGGCAGACAGATAACAACTATAGCGATGTAGAGAATGAAACTTCCCTGATGGAAGAATCAGGAGAAAATGAAACACAAGAAGAAGAGCAACATTGGGAAAGGGGCATACAGACACAAAGTAACACCATCAGACTGGATACCCCTGCCACACCAGCTCATAGAAGGCCAGAAGGTAGAAATCCTATAGAACAAACTCAGAACAGATATTGGGACAACCGCACTCCCTACACGCCAAACATCCCAAGACATTCCAATAGATACTCGCCCCTGAGGGAATACCCCCAATATACCCCCTATGGAAATAGGGGATATAACAGGGATTTTTTTCACAGGGGGCAGGAACGAAGACCACCCAGAATACCGGATACATATCACGATCCACGGAGAGAGGGAAGACCTTTCCGATATCCGGAAAGAAACCAACAAAGAGGCCATTACAGAAATGGAGGTTGGAATCCGAGATGGACCAGACAAGACAACCCAGGGAGAAATCATGGAGGATACGAACGCCCCTGGCAACAGAGGAGGGCAGAACCGTACAGACCATCGGACTGGCAAACAGAAAACGCACAAGGGGGAAGAGAGGAGGCCTCCAGAAAAAGAAGAAGAGAACAATAGGAGATGGTATTTATAATCTTAGCCAGGTCGTATTCACAGAGGAAGAACTTAGAGTTTTGGATATGGGGTTGAAATTTGCCCCTGATAGAGGTCTGGACAAATTTGAAACCTACATTGATCTTCAAAAATTTGTGAGAAAACTCAATATTAAAAAGTTTTTTGGCCCAACAAAGCTTAACATAAGGGAGAATGACAACACTCTATATAAACACTCACAATTAAGGAACAACTCCACATTTAATCCTAAGGTAACGCAGGATGAAAATATAAAGGTTTTTAAGAAGATGGTGGAGAACGATTTGAAGAATTTGGAAGTAAAAAGAACTAAAGGAAAAAATATATGGGAAACCATTAAGCGGATAGAGAAGCAGAAAGGTATAGTCATTCGACCAGCGGACAAAGGGGGGGGGGTCTGGTAATCTTAAATAAGCAAGACTACGAGAAGGAAATGGAGAAGTTACTAAATATCCCCAACACCTACAAGAAACTGAAGAAAAATCCTAAAGTCGAGTATGAAAAAAATCTAAAGAAATATGTAGCAAAGGGGAAAACCCTCAGTATCTTAAATAAAAAGGAATGCAAATACCTGGTACAGAAGGCACCCAAAACTCCCATCATATATTATGTTCCCAAAATACATAAAAACCAAAACCACCCACCAGGACGACCAATTGTAAGTGGGATCGATTCCTTGTTCTCCAGATTAGGGGCCTACATTGATGGTTTCCTACAACCGTTGGTAACCAAAGGGAAATCTTATTTACGTGACAGCAAACAATTGATAGGAGAATTGAGAAACCTAACTATTGAAGAGAAGGACTTACTGGTCACCATAGATGTGGAATCGTTATATACCAACATAAAACAGGATGATGGGCTCAGTAGTGTCGAGTGGGCATTACAACAGATGTCTGACCTAAAACAAGAACAAATAAAATACTTAATGGAAGGCCTAAAAATGGCAATGCACCACAATTATTTTTGGTACAAGGGAACATACTATAATCAGATCAAAGGTGTAGCCATGGGGGCTAAGTATGCCCCAAGTGTAGCGAATTTATTTCTTAGTAGATGGGAGGAAGAGCAAATCTATGGCGTCCATAGGGAGAACCTTAAACTGTACCGACGGTATATAGATGATATTGTGATAGTATGGGGTGGTACAATAGAACAATTACAAGAATTTTTCAGTGAGATCAATAATAATATCTACAATATAAAATTCACCGGTAATTACAACAACAGCAGTGTGGACTATTTAGACCTACAAATATATAAAGAAGGAAACAGGCTGGGCACACGCACCTTTTTCAAACCCACCGACCGCAATGGCTACATCCCCACAAACAGTTGCCATCATGCCAAAGGGTTGGGAAACATACCAAAGGGCCAACTGATGCGACTATATAGAAACTGCAGCAGAAATATTGATTATGAACAACAGGCGGAAATAATCATAGAACGTTTTAAAAATAAAGGGTATGATGAAAAGGGCTTGCGTAAGCTGAAAAACGAAATAAAACAAATGGAACGAAACAAATTGTGGGAAGACAAAAAACAAGATAAGATTAACAATTTACCAATTGCTTTCCTCACAGGATACAATAGACAACATAAGGATGTTGAATCCATCATTAAAAAACACTGGCCCATCCTGAAAGCTGATCACACACTTAAAGATGTCCTACCAAAAAAACCACTGTTTATTTACAGAAGGGCACCCACACTGAGAAATAAACTTGTTAAGAATACCATCGATCCCCCAAAACAAATCAAAGTAGCAGGTAATCTAAAAGGTTTTTTCAGGTGTGGCAAATGCCTCCCTTGTAGAAATAGCAAAAAAGCTGAAAAGAAGAGAACCACCTTCCAGTCATCTTCAAACAAAAAAGAATTTAGAATAAATGAGCTCATTACATGCAAGAGCACGCATGTCACTTACATTATAGAGTGTCCCTGTTCCAGACAATATGTGGGGCGAACCACAAGAGAACTCCAAACCAGAATAGGAGAACACATTAGAAACATCAAAAAAGGGTACCCCAATCACAGTGTTTCCAGACACTTTAGGGATTACCATAACCGGGACCCAGGACAAATGGTGTTTTACGGTATTGATAAAATCAGGGCCCACTGGAGAGGTGAGGACAAAACCATCAAAATATCCAGAAACGAAACCAAATGGATATACAATTTGGATACCCTCCAGCCACAGGGAATGAATGTAGAGTTGGATTTAAATTGCTTTCTGACTAATTTTTAAAACCCAGCAAGTCCCCACTCTAAAATACACATCACCTACTCAAGGCAGGACCATCCACACCTTCAAAGAGTATAGTATAATGTTCGACCAGTATCTAAGGGTGTTCCCCTAAAAAACTGTGGCATTAGAATACAAAGACCCACTCAAAGAGCTCTGGCCCCCATAAGAGAGCCCATATACACTATCTGAAGTTATACATTCATATTTCCAAATGAAAACAGTATATATACACACATATTGGCCTTTGCTTCCCATTTATCCTTATGGTCAGTTCCTTCCTTTTACCATACGTTCTCACCCTAACTGCCGTTTGTAGAAAAAAGTTTTAAATAATGTTTAGAAAATGGTTTTAAAAAAAGTGTTTTTGAAAATGATTTTAAGAACAGACTCCCTCACAACATACTCCTTTTATCTTATTTGTAATTACCCTCCTGATTTGTATTACAGGGAAGTGCAGACATAAAAGTACACATATGTACACATACACTCATATTTCCAGTTTGTTCCATTTACCTATTTTCCCTTCCCTTCTTTTTCCTTCATTTTATCCCAATACCTTTCCCCCTGGAGTATATTCATATACCAGGGAAGTGAGTATACAATTTGATACAATTTGTTTTTCAGCAACTACAACCATGATCCACATTTTTAAGAATGCAGATAAAAACCCTGCATTCTGATAGGTTAGCAAGGGTCATGGGTGGTTAGAAAAATTATTATTGTTTTTATTAATACAGTTCTATGTACACAGAAATTAATGTCTTTTATTTTTATTATATTTTTTTCTATTTTATATAAAAGGATCTTTTTACGATAATTTTTATATATATATTTTTATATACATGTCATGTATAGCTGTCAATAGCCTTTTATAACATACCGGAATGTGATATGCAGGTTGCGGTGCTCTATAGCTTAATAATTTGTCATGCCCTGAGTCCGCAATAATATGCATAAAGAAACGTTTCTAGTTGGATTGATAGAAGTGAACACACCACAGAACATAACATATCCTGTGTCCACAATAATAAAACAGCCTTTCCATGTTTGTGCTGTCGTAAGACGAGCACACAGTATGTAATAGATACACAGCGGCTCGTATAGGG
The DNA here is from genome assembly GCF_037356315.1 of Lithobates pipiens. Lineage (NCBI taxonomy): Eukaryota > Metazoa > Chordata > Amphibia > Anura > Ranidae > Lithobates > Lithobates pipiens. The sequence continues at coordinate 21,147,072 of NW_027507685.1, read as the reverse complement.
CATTCCCATAATAAAGATGGCGCTGATACACTCGCGCAAGCGCAGAAGAGCACTGCACCCTACATAAACGTGAGGGTGCACCAATATGGCCGCTCCAGATGACGTCGCTCTGACGAAACGCGTAGGGCGTGGCCTAGAACGTGCACCTTACACTGGCATACAAGCAGTAACGCCGGCGCGGCTAATTTGAAAGCGATTTTGTCTCTTTGGATATTGTGAGTAACCTGACTTCTTAATAAACATAAAAAACGTTCAAACAACAGTATTGCACTATGTTTGTACTTCTGTTTCCCTTCATGTATAATTGCTAAACGGACCACTTGTGGAAGGAAAAGTATAAAGCATCTCCCCAGCATAGCAGAAGCAGAGCCCAAAGAAAGCTGCACAGTGGCTCATACTGTGGCTGCCTGATTAACCCATTGAGGGTTTTTTGTCTGGTGAGCACATATACATACTTTTTGCCTAACACAGAGTGGCGCACCGGAGAGGAATGTATTTAACCCTTCTGCACTAGTCACTTTACTCTACCTTCCTCATTTGATGAAAGTTCCATGCGTTTTTACAGCAACTGGTTGATGCGACTTTGAAAATTTCCGTTGGACATTATAAGATTTTTTGTTACTATTATTATTATTCTTTTGGGTACTTTCACAAAACGTTATCACTTTGAACATATTTGCATATGTTTTTTCAGATATTGGTTTATGTATGTTTATCGAGCACAGTAGAATTGTTTTTTATATGATCGATTCACCACTTTTTCCAATACATATGTGCATTTTCTGAGGTGTAAATTAACAGACACACATCTCCTTTTCTTTTTTCACGCATTCTTTTACACGTATACAGTGGTTTTAAGAGGTTTTCACTGAAATTTGTTTTAATATTCTTCAGAGTACCAGCAGAGATAATAAATCATCTCACACTCATATATGATTTTAGTATTCACAGTGCACAAAAAGGTTTTAGCGCCAAAGCTTAATTTATATTTTAGCTCTTTGTTTATAGTGCAGAAAAAAAAAAAAAAAGCAGAGATGATCAAATACCACCAAAGGAAAGCTCTATTTGTGGGGGTAAAAAAAAAAAAGACGTCAGTTTTGTTTGGGTACAGCCAGCGTCACATGACAGCACAATTGTCAGTTAACAAGATGCAGTGCCATATCACAAAAAATGGCCTGGTCATTAAAGTGGTTGTAAACCCTTACAAACCACTTTGACCTACAAGTAAGCCTAGAGTAAGGATTACCTGCAAGAAATATCTCCTCAACCTACACGGTTTAGGAGATATGTACTACAAGACAGCGACAGCCGTAGACAGCAGCACGCAGGCACACTATCGCCGTTAGCAGTATGCCAGTGCTAACGCCGATATGCTGCTAGTGGCGGCTCCTGTGTGCATGCGCGGGAGTGAAGTCATCGCTGCTCTGGGGCTGTGAGTGGCCGGAGCAGCGATACTCGGAAGAAGATGGATGCTCCGGACTACAGGGGACACCGGTGACTTCACTGGCTCCTGTGTCAGGTAAGTGACACATAATGGGCTACTATGCGATGCATAGTAGTCCATTATGCTTTACCTTTGCAGGGAGACCAAGAGGAAGTAAACCCATTAGGGTTTACTTACTTTTTAAGGGGGCAAATCCTTCCGGTCCTTAAGTAGTTAAAAATCACACTTTAAACATTTTTGCAGCGGATCGGTGTGAGGCTGGGTTCACACATATGCAAATTGGATGCAGGTTTCCCTACATCCAGTTCGTATGACAGGAGACAGTGATCGGCTCTCAATGGAGCCGGTACAAACAGCTTGGGGGTGGCCGCAGAGCGCACTGGAAAAGGGTCCTGTGCGTCTTTGGCTCAGTTTCAGGTGCGAGTTCAGGCAAAAAGTCTGATTTGCACCTGAAACGATGTACAGGGACGCACAGGGCGCCATGCTGGGAGCCGCGGCCTCAGCTAGTGTGACCTCAGCCTGAAAGTGCCCTATATCAGGATCACAGTCATAAGCAGAGCAGCAATAACTAGGCAGACAGCAATCAGGCAAAACACTGCACCAGTGAAGTAGTTAGGCAAAGGGCTATATACCTTGTAGGTGGATTTTCATAAATGAGGTGACTCAAACGCATGTGATGACCCAAACACGTCAAATCATATGATCACATTACTGTATGTGGTTTTCCAAAAACATAATATTCTGTGAATTATGTAACTGTATAAAAAGTTGATAATGTATAAAAAGAATTATCATAATGATGAACCAATCTAGCTTCCTCTTTCTAGTCCCTTCTATAAGACAATTAGATCACAGTACTAATCTCTATTTCCTCGTCAGACCTCCTGGGGATGTTTCTCTCTCATAATCTTTAATGCTGGGTTCACATCGCAGTGCAAAACGGCTCCCAGCAGGGGTCCGGTGCGTCCCCGTTCACCGTTTCAGGTCTGATTTCAGTCCAAAATTTTGGCTGAATTCAGACCTGAAATGGACCAGCAGATGCACAGGACTACTGTGCAATTCGCATCGGAGCCGCCCAGAGATGTGTGAACTACGGTCACAATCTGCTGATATGCGGAGAAACCCTCATCCAATTCGCACTAGTGTGGACCCAGCCTTAAACCGCTGAGCCGCTGGTAGTTTGCTGCAAATTGATTCAATTACCCAGACATGCAGCCCATTGGAAGAGTTTTCGTGGAATGCTGCCAAATAAATGAGTTTTTTACTGCACTGAGATGCGCCCTCTGCTGTTCCTTTTTTGTTGCTTTAAGCCATTTCATACAGGCTTCAGCTTATATAAATAAGGGCAATGTGAATAAAAATGTTTTATAAAACTTTCAGAAAGCTTTTGAAAAGCTTTCGTCAAGCTTTGAGCAGCTTTCTCAGGGCCAGCCCGGTACAATGATCTGTCGCAGATCGCACCGCTGCGTGCCCCCGGGGTGTGCATGAGCAGCAAGAGTGACAAGATGCCGACCCAGGGTAAGGGAGCTCACCCTGGCCGTATTATTATAATATGCCAGACAGGAGCTGGTTAAACAGACTTTAATGGTTATGATTTTTATTACGTTGTTGGAGAGTATACTGACCCACCAGAAACACAGGGTTGGTTGCAGATGTGACCATTCAAGTTCCTGCACCTTACTTCTACATTACTGCTTGACGATTAATGTATTATAATGCTTGTTAAAGCTACCTGTATTATGATGTGCCATGTTTATGTTTATATTTTAGGCAGTAACTCATCCCGTGCCACACAGGATTGCTGCCGCCATCTCATTTTTAGGTAGTGCCATACACAACACGTGCCAGGCCATATTCCTATATAAACTTTCATTCAACAGCCGGCTTATGTGCCATCTAAGGATGTCCATCTCTATTATAACACTCCTTTGTCTCATCACCTGTATCCTTTTTAACCGATACTATCAAGAGTGGGAAAAATGTATATTTATTTATTAATGTCTTGCTCACTTTTTCCGCAAAAAAAAAAGTTCCACTTAAAGAGTAACAAAAATAGCAAAGAAAGGAAAGAAAGGAAAAATTATTCTAGGCTATGCAATTGCTACACAAATCATATTGCAATTGAATGTAATTAAAAATGACCTTTCCTTTTCAATCTGCAGCTCTGTAGTTTTCTGTAAAATGCAATATGGCTACCTGGAGGCATTCTGTGCATAGATGGTGTACAGAATGGCCCCCAGATATGTAATTTTCTGCTTGTGTGATTGGCTTACTGATGTTCTGCACAAGTCAGATTTAGGGCATCCCCTGCAACAAAAATCTAATTTTTGGCGACATACTCGCAAAAGGAAAGCCGACCCATTTTCCTCATTAGAACCCTGAAGGTGCAGAAGCTGATTGATCACTATGAAACCACTTCCATTAGATTCACTTTCCATATGGACACAGAGAAAACAAACAGCTATTTCTTCAAAAAGATGACAATTTGCAACATTAAAATCCATATACATAAATCACCCAGTGAAGTTACTGTTTAACTACTTACCGACCGCCCACCGCAGATATACTGCGGCAAAATGGCTCAGCTGCGTAAATCAACGTACCCGTACGTTGGTCCTTGCATGTGATCGCATGGGCGCTCATGGGTCCGGGGGACTCGATGTCTACAGGCCACCTGGGATCACTCCTCAGAGGCAAAACAGGGATCTGCCAATGTAAACAAGGCGGATCCCCATTCTGACATGGGGAGAGAGAGAGAGATAGATCTGCTGTTCCTAGTGATCCAGACCAGCGATCTCTTTGTACTCTGTTAGTCGACTCCCCCCACAGTAACAAAGCACCTCCCCAGGGAACATTTAACCCCTTCCCTTCCAGTGTTTTTGTACAGTGATCAACATATTTTTATAGCACTGATCACTGTATTGGCATCACTAAAAAGTGTCACTTGAGGTCAGATTTGTCCGCCGCAATCTTGCAGACCCATTAAAAATCTCAGATTGCTGGCATTACCAGTAAAAACAATAAAAAAATAAAAAAATGAAGTCTAAATCAATTCCCTATTTTGTAGACACTAACTTTTGCGCAAACCAATCAATATATGCTTATTAGGACTTTTTTTTACCTAAAATACGTAGCAGAATACATATTGGCCTAAACTGATGAATAAATTCGTTTTTCTTTTTAATTTTTGATGGGGGGGAGATATGCATTATAGCAAAAAGTTAAGATAAATGTTTTTTTTTTCAAAATTGTCTGTCTTTTTTATAGCGCAAAAAATAAACATCACAGAGGTGATCAAATACCACCAAAAGAAATCTGTGAGGGGAAAAAAAAGACAATTTTTTTGGGTTACAACGTCGCAAGACCGCGCAATTGTCAGTTAATGCAACGCAGTGCCGTATCGCAAAAAATGGCCTGGTCATTAAGGGGTAAATCCTTCTGGGGTTGAAGTGGTTAAAGTCACATTTCAGGTGTACTTGCACTGTCATGTGCAAAATGCAGCAATTCATATCATATAAAGAACTATAATATACTGTATTACACAGGTTTAATTGTGCTACTTTCCTTAACGAGGCTTGGCAGTTTTCCTCTCGTGTTTAATATGGTGGCAGATCTGCTCTGGAAGTCTGTGTTTAGATGTACGTTTCCATTTCCTTAAAAGCATTTCTGGTTATCTCTGTAGTTACACTCAATCACAACAGGAATTTTTTTTTTTTTAGTGCAAGAAACTGCAAAGCAGTTAAAACTATGGTTGAGATCGATGCCCACTGTTATTGTTATATCGGTAATGGTTAACGTGGCTTTCAGGTGGTGGACTGGGAAAGCGGACCCGGCTAATACTATTGCCAACCTTAACTAAAGCCTTAATTTAGGGACCAGTACATAAATTCTCAAATAATCTTTAAACTGTATTTAATTTTTTTTTGTCTAAATTAAATTAATTCAGAATCCATACAACATTGATTAGCCCATTGGGGTGGATTTAATAGAGAAAAATCAGCTGTTTACTTTGCAGGGGAAATTTCTAGGTAAGTGAAGAGAAGTTCTGCTGGCTGCCATCATCCAATCACGCAAGTAAAAATAATTTTTTGTGGTATTTTTTCCTTGCACATGATTTGTTATTTTTTGCAAAGTGAATTGCCACCACATGCACACAGAATCTAGTTCAGCTGTACATAGTATTCAATCGCCTTTTATCTTCAGCTTGTTTAATTAAGGTTTGACCATAAGCCCTCGTTCACATTGGAGCGACTTATAATGCGATTTGACAGGTCACGCTATTCCACTGTTCAAATTGGTGCGCCGCCAACTTTGCTTTGTGGCATCGTTTTGAAAAAGTAGTGCACCACTTTTGGCAATTTCGGGTGCAACTTGCATAGACATCCGTGCATGAAGCTGCACAGAAGTCTTCTAAGTCGCACTCAAAGTCACACTGACATGCGGCTTTGAAATGGTGCAGTTTCAGAGTTCAAAACTGCAGTCAATGTAAACTAGGGCTTAAACCTAGAAGCGGATTGGTTACTATGCACACCAGATTTTAATTGTAAAAGTTTTGTAAAAGTTTTAGTAAATCTCCCTTATCATGGTATATGCCATTCTAAAATAGGAGGAGCTTCTTTTTCTTGCTATAGCAAGTTTATTAGCAATGTTGTAAGTTTTCCATCAGCCCTTTCCATTGCTAGATGCAGGGGCGTAACTATAGGGGGTGCAGCAGTCGCGACCGCAACCGGGCCCTGTGATGCAGGGGGCCCATGCAGCCCCCTCTACATATGGCCGGCAGCAGCATAGGCAGCTAGGGGTACCAGTGCACCATGCACACGGGTGGCTGGAGGTGGAGGGTGAGTAGCAGAGCTCCATGCTCGACTATCGCACTGGCTGCTCTTTAGTTGTGCATTCCCCGCATGACCTGTGTCCTCAGCCGGCTCCTCAGAGTACCCCTCTCCTGCTCCATGCATTGCCGCTCAGTCCGATGTCTGTTCTCCCATGCCAGAGTCCCACCCCCCGAGTCCGGACCACACTGCACTGCATACTTCTCCCGGGTAAACAAACTTTAAGCACACAGATGCAGTTCAGCCCTATGAGAGCCGGTTCCCCGGAGGACACTGCAGGCTTGTCTGCCAGCCCCCCTCCTCCCCCGTCATACACAGATGATTAAAGGTCTTTCTGGGAGATATGCTGATCACCTGTCCAGCACACTGGATGGAGCCCAGGCCAACATGGATGAGTGCACCGCCTGCAGCTTGGTCATGGTGAGTGAGAGGATCCCATCCCCCACACACCATTACATACCCCCTCCATCTCCCCCTGGGGACAGGGACCCCTTTTCACGTGGGGACAGGGACCCCCACCTCCCCTGGGGACAGGGACCCCTTCTCACCTGGGGACAGTAACTTCATCTGCCCTGGAGAAAAGGACCTCATCAACTTCTGGGGATGGGGACCCCATCCTGCCTAGGGACAGTGGCCCAATGGGGCACCTAAAATTTTTAAAAAAGTGGTGGAACTACAGGGCTCACAAAGGTCATACCTGTGACCACGCCCTGGAGTTCCCCCGCCGGACTTGGAGGGAAGGGCCCTGGCTGGGGTTCAGGGGGGCCCTTCATGTTTTCTTGCATCGGGGCCCTGAAGGTTCTAGTTACGCCACTGGCTAGATACACCAATTATGCCCATTTGCTCAAAACTGTTGTAATTGTAAGCTGAATAAAACCTTTGAAATTTGCTATTAAAATACTGTTTTCGATTAGCGATTTTCACTGTTGCAATGGATAGGAGAAACGGAAGCATTATAGACACAGTGATGCATACCTCCCAACTTTCTGGGATGGGAACAAAGGATACCTATTAGCAAAAGTATGTAGGCATAGGACACACTGCCTGCCACACTCCCTTAAAGCGGAGGGCCGGTTATAAAAAAAAAAAAAAAAAGTCAGCAGCTGCAAACACTGCAGCTGCTGACTTAATAAACACACTCACCTGTCCAGGGCACCCCGTCCCTCGGCTCTCGGGTCCCGGCGCCGCCATCCCTTGTAAGGGAAACAGGCAGCGGAGCCTTATGGCTTCACTGCCCGTTTCCTACTGCGCATGCGCGAGTCCCGCAGCGCTTTCTGAATGGGACGCGCTGTGTTCTGGAACACACAGTTCCCAGAACACAGCGCGACTCATTACCCAGAAGACGCCGCGACGACGACAGAAGACAGAAGATCTCCGCGGAGGAGGAAGAGGAAGATTAGGAGAAAGTGCCTAGCAACAGGCATTTCTGGTAAGTAAAAAAAAAAAATTTTTTTTCATTTTTTTTTTTTTTTTAGATTTTTTGTAATTTTTAACATTTTTTTGTTTTTCAGGGTGGCCCTCCCCTTTAAAGGAGTTATATACAAAAAAAAAAATGATTAGTGAAACTGACAAGTGTTTTTTTTTTTACCACTACTATTCCATTACACTTGCTTTTGCTATTTACAAATGCAGCAATTTAGAAATTGGATGAAAGGTTTAGTACCAGGAAACACTTTTTGAAAGATAAAAAGTGCATTTTATATACAACTATATAGATCAGACCAAAATGAGGGACAAATGAGGAAAGAGGGACTTTGCTCTAAATCAGGGACAGTTGGGCGCTATGGTAATGCATGGTTATCTGAATACTACAAGTGGTTGAGCGATATCTGCATTTTACTGTGGCAGCTCAAGACACGGAGCATGTCTCCCCAGTCTATTGTTGTCTGATGGCATTTGAATACTTTCAACTCTTTCTAGTACATGTATACTAAAATAAAGTTACACAACATACTGAAGCCACTGGCTGGTGTTATAACCAAAAGTATTTGTTTTTTAGATCACTGGGAAAATAGCCATTATAACAGAGTGGATAGGAGCCATTGGAATTCTGGTCTACAAACTCACACACTGTGCAGATTTTCAGGTTTGTATATATAAAAGCAAAGTGCCTACAGAATATTCTGCTGTAGCAGCTTGTATACATTTGTTTTTATTAATGCATGGATACAGGTTGATAATCTCTGTAATATTCCATTTTGATTCCCAGCATCTGGCATTTAAATGGCATTGTAGTTGCAGAGAGAATTGGTTGTTTTTAAGAAAAACACAGCAAGAAATCTGGAATAACTCAGACTGGCGGGTTGCAAGAAAAAACAGATTTCTCAAAATTTTACCACTGCCTCCATGGTTTTACGCTAAAATTGGGCCGTACTGTAGTGAAGAACAGGAGAACAATGTAAAACTGGCCCATCAAAACTTACTTGAGGGCTGTTCCTCTTGAACACGCCTTACCCATATTTGACCATTAAGTCTTTCATTTGCCAAATTCCATGAGCCAGAAGTATATCACGGACAAGGAAAGTGGATACAGCAAAAGTCCAATGTACTTCATTCTGTGGACTAGAAGAGAGATCTTCTGCAAAAGATTCTAAGAAAACCTATCTTTTACTATGAATTTTTTAATGTGACATCTTCTCTTAAAATAAATATTAAAAACCATTTTAACAGAATGCAACCAGTGTAAACTACGTGGCATGTTCACCAATGCCAGGAGCCTGGCAGAGAAGATGGGGGGAACTAGAGATACTGTTGAACGAGGGGGGATTTCGATTGTGTGAATTTCAGAGACCCGGTTCAAAATCTCTCATGATTGGCTGGTAACCATTCAACCATTCCCTTTATCACAGGGATAGAGAGGGTAAAAAAGGTGGAGGGGTATGCCTATATCTCAAGAATAAAGAACAAGCGAATGTGAGCGATGACATCAATTAGGGAGCAGGTGCAATCCTTATGGGTAGAGCTCCAATGGGATGAAGCCAAGGGGAAAATAATACTGAAGTATGCTATAGGCTCTCTAACCTGAGGGAGGAGGGGGAGACAGACAATTTATCACAATTTAGATTAGCAGGGAGGATGGGTAGTGTTATCATAATGGGGGATTTCATTATCCAGACACACTGTGCGAAGGGAACCACGGATTCATCTAAGGCTCGCCAGTTCCTAAATGTCTTGCAGGACAATTTCATAGGTCAGCCGGTAGACGCACAAACTAGAAACAAGGCGTTCCTAGATCTAATGATTACCAACAATACAGACCTGATTGGCTGCAGTATAAATCACACAAGTAGGAAACGCAATGGGAACACAGACACTGAATTTCCAAAGAACCAACTTCCCTAAACTACGAACCTTGCTAAAAGATATAAATTGGGATAAAATCTTAGAAACAAAGAACACAGAGGAGAGATGGGTTTTCTTTAAGAGCATATTAAATAAGGGCATTAGCCAGTGCATCCTATTGGGAAATACATTTAAAAGAGCGAATAAAAGTCCTGGATGGCTTAACTCCAATGTAGAAATGCATATAAAATCAAAGGAGAAGGCCTTCAAAAAAATCATCAGGATTCAGATTTTACAAAGAATGGAACAAGATATGCAAGGGTGCAATTAGGGCAGCGAAGATAGAACAAAAGACACATAACGGAGATCTAAAAAAAATCCCAAGAAAATCTTTAAGTATATAAACAGTAAAAAAGGGAGGCCAAACCATATTGGCCTCAATGGGGAAGGACATCTGGTTACAAAGGATGGGGAAATGGCAAAGGTATTGAATTTATTCTTCTTAGTCTTCATGAGGGAAATCAGGGGGCGTCGGTAACCAAAACTGCAGTGTTTATCCTTGTGACATATCACAGGAATCACCCTCATGGCTAACAGAGGACAGAATTAGAAATAGACTTGGGAAGGGGGGAGTGGCCTGGAGGGCAATGGAGTAGGACATCTTTAGAGAGCGCCGCTTGCCCACAATAACGAACTTAATATCCTGCTCCAATCCTGCCAGATTTACCAGCATCTACACACCGGCGGACCAGCTCTGCTCCCAGTGCAACCCTCAGAGCCTTACAGCGTAGTAAAGCGCCACCCACGGCCGACGCCGCAGCTCCTCTTCCCCATCCAGCACCAGCTAGTAGGATAGACTGGGGCTTTGGCCTGACTCCCGGAGCGACGACCATCTTGCTCCACCCGGCAGCCGCTCCTATAGGTTTGTCTGCCTTCCCTGGACGCCCTGAGCCTGGTCTCTGCTTGATACATCCACCGGGCGACCAGGGATCTCTGTTGCGGTGCCTGTCTACTCGGTAGTGGCCTGAGGGACAGTCCGGCGGCCATCTTGCGCCACCCTGCTACTGCCCTGGCAAGCAATTACAGGACTCTCTGCTCTCCTCTCTCTACAGCCACTGAACCTTAAAACGAACTGTCCGATACCCACAGCTTTCTCCGAGACACTCCCAAACTGTGGCTGGAGGAGGATATTGAGGACCCGGCCTAGTAAACGGCAGCCATCTTGGTGCACCTGGGGTTTCTCCTGCTCACCTTCTGAAGTATGTCTCCGCCGAAAAAGACTTCTGAGGCCGCTGACAAACTTGCCAAGTACCGCAGGCTTGGAGAAGACCAACAGGCTAAAGATGGTGCAGGCGCCTCCTTGGATATGGAGCAATCTGAGGCAGCCACTAACAAGGTGCTTGATGCTATTGCTTTGTGCCAGAGCATGCTTACCGCCAAAATCGAGGTGGTCAAAATTGACGCATCTCTTATCCGGCAGGATTTCTCTGCCCTGCGAGACAGAGGAGACAGGCGGAGACCGAGACCCATAAAAGCAGAGCGGAAGAGATCTTGCACCCCCTGCAACATACTACTGATGAGGTGCGTCGTCCGCTACAATAGATCAGTGCGAAACAGGACGACATGGAGAATAGACTCCGGAGATGTAATCTCCGATTTATCGGCATTCCCGAGAATGCCGAGGGCAATGACCCAGCAAGCTTCCATGAAAACTTCCTGGCATTCAATTTTGCCAGAGATGCACTCTGTGATGTTCCCAGTGGAGAAAGTCCATCGAATCCATGCCCGTCCTCCTCAAGGAGCTACACCGCTTACCCTCATAGTGAAGTTTCTAAATTTCAGAGATCAAGACAAGATCATTCGCCTGATCAGAGAGAAGGCAAATATCCCCCATGCAAACGTTAATGTGGCCATATTCCCAGACTTCTCCAATGAGGTGCAGCGACAACGATCCAGGTTCCAGAATGTTAAGCGACGCCTCTGTCAGTGTTCTACACCTCAAATATGCCATGTTATACCCTGCAAAGTGGCCCGCAGAGTGCGTCGGCTGAACCCACTTCTTTGAGGACCTTGAACTGGCATCCACTTGGATCAGAGGGATCACCAAGCCTGAACATGCCATACTGTATACAAGCTGTAAGTACTTTAAACTCACCCCCCCCCCCCCTCCTGTACCCGGAATGCTGCTCGATTTCATCCTAAGGTTTATCACCTTAATGGGTGCATTGTATATGTACATCTCCTGGTGGAGCAGAGGGACAGGCATGGAAATTCTCCTCTATACCACACTGGATCTCACAGCATGCTGGGCCACCTTCAGGCAACTTTGGCCCATGGTCCCCACACCTGAGACTAGCTGTGGATAGTATACTGAATGATGCTGAGAATTCCTGTCCTACCTTATTGCCCCGCTGGCAAGCGGGACCCCCCCTACACAGCTGTAATGGTGCTGCACTTTTATGGCTCCTACACCCCATGCACTTCTCAGAAGAAGTCGCCCCCCTAGGATCTTTGTGAATTTCCTGCCCGCCTCCCCCCCCCCCCCCCATTTACCGGACTGTTTTCTATTCCCCTTTTTCTTTTCATCTTAGGTATCTACGCTTCCTTGAAATTAACTCCCTTGCCTCTAATGGGTCTCACCCGTTGGATGTCCCCCATTGATACCTGGTTATGGGATACTATGTCCATGTCGAGTTGGGGAGGCAGTGGACTGGGAGGGATGGGAAGTGTTGTGGGTATTCGTTTTTCGATACCAACATCTTTACAAATGTTTATGCTAAAAGGTACTATGTTATTGTCATACATGCACCATGGATATTGGTTCTCACTGTGTTCTATGCCAACAGATGTGTCCGCATCTGCACAGCTGGTCCTAGTCCAACTGCGGTCTATTATACACGCCTTATATCCGCCATGAGTTCCCTGAAGTTCCTGACATGGCATGATGTTGGTAAGCTGTGCCATACATAGTGCTGAGTATTGTTCCATAACAATTCAACTTTTTTTTCATCTAGACATTTAGACTGGGTGCCCACTTCTAGGAAGAACAGTCACAGTACAAATAGCTCTCCATTTATAGAGAATTTGTCAACTGATGATGCCTAAACACTGAGATTGTGTTGTATCCTTTCCCAGCCTTATACAGATTAACTACCTTGACCATATGTCTTCATAGAGCTCCTTTTTGTGAGGCATGGTTCACATCAGCTGATGCTTCTTGTTAATAGCAATCTTAAAATGTTTGTCTTATCGAAGCAGCTCTAAACCACACCTCCAAACTAATTTCATTAAATCGGACTCCAGGCGTAAACTGACTCCAATTAGCTTGAAGTAGTCTATGGGTTTACTGGGTGTGTTTAATAAAGACGCAAGAAAAGTAGAATGGTTTGTGTGTTATTAGCTCAAGCACATTGTATTGATCTATTGTTACTTAGATAAGGATCAGATCCTATTTTATGGAAAATTACTGCAGAAAACCAGTTAATTCCAAGGGGTCCACATACTTGCTCTTGCCACTGTAAGTACCTGTCTTACAAGGCCTAAGTGTTTGAGATATAAGCTTGTAATATGGTATCATCTACATTACCAACAAGTCTGTTGTATGGGCACCCATCTTGCTAGGTGTAACGCAAAAGCCCCTTTTGATCTGTTACCAAAACAAACCTTTTGGGCAGTGAAGTTTTGATAGTTGGCTATTAGAAGGCAACCGAGGACACATAAAACATAAGTCAATTTCATATTTAAAGAAGTTTGGACATCTAGTTATTAAAGATAAACAAGCAGCATAAATAAGAAAGTTCGGCATTTATTAAACACTTGGAGTAATTGTCATACAAAAAGTATTAAAAAAAAAAAAAATAGGATTACAAAGTTAAAGACAAACAAATAAAAGATACAGTGCAAGCTTGGTACATACTGTATATACAGATCATGCATGAAAACTACACTGCAGGAAAAAAAAAAGAAATCACAGAAGAATATAAACCAGTATATTTTATATATACACACAGATACAAAGATACACAAAGATGGACAAATGTCCTCATCTCCAAAATTTCAATGCAATTCTGAACAAGAACATACGTTTTAAAAAGTGCATAGTTCATATCAACACTGGTAAAGGTACACACATGTGCCAGTGTGCAAAATAATTACTTTACAGTTAAATGGCTTCTACAACAGAACTTAATATTTAGAATACCATTTGAACCCGATTGATTTTTAGATAACTGAACTGAGTTTTAAGACAGGAAAGAGCTTAGATTTGTTGAAAAAATACTGTATTGTAATTTGCTATTTAAAGCCTAAGCTTAGGCAAAAAAATTATGGATCTGCAATAGTCACTCCTCAAGATGGCCAACTATGCCAGCTCTTTCCCAGACCTTCTCCAGTCAGAAGATCCATAATATAGCTTTCATGAACGAAACCGAAAGGCGGGCGGACAGATAAAAGGTAAAACCCACTGCCTTCATTTATATTCTTATAGTATTCTTAGAATCTTTAGTACAGCCTCTATGAATGCAGGAGGGGGAAGGAAAGCATAACTGGGCACTAATTGACACATCACAAGGACTGTAAGTAATGTGCCCTGTGTTTTTTTTTTTTGGCGGGGGGGCTAAACTTAGGCTTTAAAAATGTCCTTACATGAAAGCATCTCATTTATGAGATTGGTGGCAACTTTTACAGCTCTCCGTTAATTAACTTTGTTTTACTCAAAAAGGAAGCGTCAAGGGCTGACTTTTTTATAATTGCATATTTATTGAGACTGTCAAACGATGAGGGCCGACTTTTCATATACCCTAGGGCTAACCCAAGTGCTTCTGTTTACCATGACATTGTCTGGCTTGAAAATGCGATCTTCTGCCTTGACAGAGCAGGTGACTGCCGTTTTAGGAGCATGGATTGGAGGGAACCCGATCACTCACAAGCCTAGTTGCCTCTCGATCTGTATACCCAATGTCACAGATGTTAGTCCCGTGTTAGCGTAATGGAAGTAGGCAGAATTACATTGGACTAGTTTGCATCATTTAGGTGTGCCCTGCAGTTAGTTCCTTGAGTATGAAAGTTTGGCCCTGTAAAAGAAAACACTTTAAATTTAGGTTCACTAGTAGCTCACCAATCATTGAATAACACTATGAAAAACTGTAGGCAGTGTGATTTTGTTTCACAATATTCAAATTAAAAACCATAAGACAAAAACAGAATAAAAAAAGTAATGCACCCTGCAGTGTATTCTTAAAGCAGGAATTCCTAAAGTAGAAAAGACGCAATTAGAATTTTATTGGGTGGTAGAGGTCACGCCTTCATTTTTCTTCACATGTAATAGGCAAAATTCTGTATTCTCAGGGGATAAAAATGTTTTCAGTACACAAAGTCAACCCATGAACATGTAAATGCCTACTAATCTGGGAGAAAAGGTCTCCCAATATATTTAAAGAAGGGGAAAATATCTTATTTGGGGAATTTTTCTTTTTTTGTTTGGCTTAGGCAAAAACAGTGACAAATCATCCTACTGAAAATTACATTTAAAAAGACCCCAAGGAACAAGTAAATGGTACCATTTTCATAAAACATGTTACAGTGAATTACCAAAGTTAAGTTAAAAGCTGACCTCCTTTAATGAAGTTTAAATAGTTTGTTTGGCCTAAGCTTGGCTAATAGGATTATTGCTGGCTTGTTCGCCAAGAGATGCAGCGGCTCCCAGCGCGGTATGTAGCCTCAGCCGTGTTACCGCAGTGGAATCGGAACTTCCTGTCCCACACCCTGAACAAAATCGACCTGTACTGCACTACACTCAGCCTGTCACAAAGCTGACTCAGAGATTGAGATGTCATCCATCCACCTCAGCCAATCAGGGGAAGCTTTATATTCATTCACAGAACACAAAGATCTTTGTAAGGACTGATTGTAGCTCAACCAAACTAAATTTTGTCCTGGGTTTGAGACAGGAAGTTCCCATCCCACTGCCAGAACACAGTGCTGTATACTGTATATAGTTTTGGATTTATACAGTTCTCCAGCTGCTGCATCTCTTCATGAAGCTAATAGTTAATTTAGACCAATTTCACTGGTTTAAGTTTAACTTTTCATTGTACTTCTCAGTAGGTTTACAGCTCTAACTCTGCTGTGGAACCGCCTTCCTATGCTTCAGTATAGGTGAGCTACTAGAGGGATTACCCTTGGACCCAGGGAATTCAATGGGCTATTATTTCTGCAGGCTTAGATTTAGGCCTGTTTAACGGATACTAGTAAATTAAGGACATTGCCTTACAGTGCTACATAAGGCAAGGGACATCTGGTATCCTTCTTACAAAAGCGCAGTTTTATAATACCACGAGATGCAAAATATGCAGATATGCGATTCAATATTAGCATCTGAGTGACAATGTATTCAATTCTGTCAAAAAAAAAATTTCACATATTATCACAGGTATATAGTGCCAACAACTTACTCAGCACTGTATACTGTACATTCACATCATTCCCTGCCTTCAAGGAGCCTGCCAGCATGTCTGGTGTGGGAGGAAACACATGCAAGCACAGGGAGAACTTGCAAGCTCCCTGGATATAACAGTGCGAGGGAGATTTGAATCAGGGAACCCAGTGCTGGGCAGAAGCACTTATCACTATGCCACAGTGCTGCCAACTATTCAAAACTGCCCTTTAAACCATGTCCTTGCTAGAGCAGCAGATTTTACCTGTGGTTACACTATGACACGAAGCATATTTTTTCAAGCAAAATACTCGCTATACAGCAGAGGGAGATATTTGCCAAGGTTTATTAAAATGCATGTCTCCTCATGCTTTAGGTACTAATGACATTGAATGTCAAATGAAAATCTGCTCTATTAAGTGCTATATTATATACATGAAAGTCATTAGAACGCCTTGCAGTCAGAAATTATTCAATAAAAGATGAGTAAGGGCAGAAATTTTGATGTTTACACCTCCACCTCTGTTATGATCATGTTTTCCCAAATCTAGTTCCCCCCTCCTCATTTTAGGCTACCGGCAATGTCAGAGACTCTGGTAAATGTTCACAGGAGCATATGTTTTTCCCAAACTGAAATATACTTTATTTCTGATAAACCATAAACCCAAAAAAATGTAATATTAACCATTTTAAAGCTTTAGTTTGACCAAAAGTGTTTTTTCAAGACAGTGATGTCTGAAATATTTGTTGGCTTCTTACAGTGAGGGATATCGTATTTGATCCCCTGCTGATTTTGTACGTTTGCCCACTGACAAAGAAATGATCAGTCTATAATTTTAACTGTAGGTTTATTTTAACAGTGAGAGCAAAAAAACACATTTCAAAAAAGTTATAACTTGATTTGCATTTTAATGTGAAATAAGTATTTGATCCCCTATCAGCAAGATTTCTGTCTCCCAGTTGTCTTCTATACAGGTAACGAACTGACATTAGGAGCAATCTCTTAAAGGGAGTGCTCTTAATCTCAGCTTGTTACCTGTATAAAAGACACCTGTCCACAGTAGCAATCAGATCCCAATCTCTCCACCTTGGCCAAGACCAAAGAGCTGTGCAAGGAGGTCAGGGATTGTAGACCTACAAAAGGGTTGAATGGGCTACAACAGTGGTCATCAACCCTGTCCTCAGCGCCTACTAACAGGCCAGGTTTTATGTATTACCTTGGGGAGATGCAGACTAGAATACTGCAATCACTGAGCAGCAAATTATATCACCTGTGATGTATTTCAGTTATCTTGCAAACCTGGCCTGTTAGTGGGCCCTGAGGACAGGGTTTAGTAACACTATGCCATGAAATCCTGCAATGCCTGCAAGGTCCCCCTGCTAAAGAAAGCACATGTACAGGCCCATCTGAAGTTTGTTAATGAACATCTGAATGATTCAGAGGAGAACTGTGTAAAAGTGTTGTGGTCAGATGAGACCAAAAATCAAGCTCTTTGGCATTAACTCAACTTGCCATATTTGGAGTAGGAGGAATGCTGCCTATGAAACCATAAACACCATCCCCACCATCAAACATGGAGGTGGAAACATTAGGCTTTGGGGGTGTTTTTCTGCTAAGGGGACAGGAGAACTTCACTGCATCAAAAGGGACGATGGACGGGGCCATCTAACGTCAAATCTTGGGTGAGAACCTCCTTCCCTCAGCCAGGGAATTGAAAATGGGTCGTGGATGGGTATACCAGCATGACAATGACCCAAAACACATGGCCAAGGCAAGAAAGGAGAGGCTCAAAAAGAAGCACATAAAAAAGGTCCTCAAGTGGCCTAGCCAGTCTCCAGACCTTAATCCCATAGAAAATATCTGGAGGGAGCTGAAAGTTCAAACTACCAAACGTCAGCCTCAAAACCTTAATGTCTTGGAAAGGACCTGCAAAGAGAAGTGTGACAAAATCCCTCCTGAGAGGTGTGCAAACCTGGTGGCCAACTACAAGAAACGTCTGACCTCTGATTGCCAGCAAGGGTTTTGCCACCAAGTACCAAGTCATGTTTAGCGAAGGGGTCAAATACTTATTTCACTCATTAAGATGCAAATCAATTTATAACTTTTTTGAAATGTGTTTGTATGGATTTTTTGGATGCTATTCTGTCTATTAAAATAAACCTACCATAAACATTATAGACTCATCATTTCTTTGTCAGTGGGTAAACGTAAAATATCAGGGTATCAAATACTTTCCCCCTCACTGTATATGTCAAAGACTATAGCAGCAAGATTTGTTTAAAGGTGTCAAGTCATATCGTTCTGCAGTTTTTGTTCTCCAGTATAGTTTGTGGTTACTCTTGCAAATGTATTAGCTGAAATTGCTAAAGTTACATGTTTGTCTAGAAATTTCAAATAGAAGGGAGTGGTGAGCAAAGCTTTTTAGGGCCTCTTGACATCTTTGTATTCACCTGTGACCTAATGGATTTCCATCCACTACAGGTAGTTGTGGGACAGTCAAACATTAAGAGCCTATCCACACAACACACAAATTGCAACATGTTGCCATTCATTCTGAAAGGCACCCCAATGTAATAATTAGCAGTGGGATATACATCTGCACTGCAGCACACCACAATGCACATGCCGTGTTAATATACACTACAAAATCATTTGTTGCATGAACATTAAAAAGTGCAAGTTCACCTTTTCAGGAAAAATGGAAAGGTGAACACACACACACACACACACCGTATACATCTTCCCCAATCCCAGCTATATTTGTCTCCATAGGTGATGAGCCGATACCGCCCATGCAGCCAGGTGCATCAGTCCAGGACTTGAAATCACTGCTCTTCCATCTATTCTTTCTGCAGGGCTTCCTTCCCAGAGGAGTTAGGGAGTGTGTACAGTATTAGTATTTTTTTTCCAGAAAAGGTTAACTAACCCTTTAAAGCAACACATAATGTAAAAGGCCTAAATGTTGCCAGGTTTACATAATCGCAGAGGCTAAAAGGGGTCCATAGAAGTTGAGAATGCTGGATAATGTGTTAGCATGGTCATGCGATTTTGCTGTGAAGTTATACTTGGTAGATGGTAAAGGTAGACTTTTTTTTCTCACTTTACTGTTAATTTCTTATACTAACACACAGATGTGTAATATAAAAATAAAAAAAAACACACAAAACAAAAATCACTAAAAGCCTGTAAGCATGGGAAAACTCAGTTTGTTACAATGCATCAGTTAAAGTCCTTCACTGGGATAAAGATAACCTCCCTTCTTCCCCTTCCTGTACAGATTGCTATATATGAAAAATAAAAAATAAAAAAATCTAAATGCCCCTTTTAAGCTGCCGTAATGCAACGCTACAGCATCTTTGGTGTCCGAGAGGGTTTTCACAATGTAGACACTTCCCACTAGATGTCCAGCTGCAGGATCCAGAAACAGACTACAATCAGTGGAGGGGGGTTGCAGTCCTGGACCTGGATAGGGATTTAGGAGAGTATAGCTGGCTTTGCAAGGTAAGGAAATGGGAGAAAAAGCCTGGTAAGGTGCATCAGAGGAAGGTGGGATGGAGTTCCTCCATGAAGTAAGGCTTTAATGCTACAAGCCCATCCTGTAAATAGTCTTAGGAAGACAGAGGTTACCTTAATACATAGAGATGTGTTGTATACTCCATGTATAGATTTATAGTTATATTGGTATGGTCTCAGCACAGCCATCAAAGCATTTTTTTTTTAAACAATTTTCTAAAAGGGTAAAAGCTCTTTCGGAAGTCAAAAAGCACAGGTATATACAGATACAATGTTATGAAATAAGGGACAGGGCTCCTTAATGCAAATCAATTTACAGAAATTAGGAAAAAATAAATTTTCTTGATAGCATTGGCTGAAACATGTTCACAGGTAAAACCGGAAACAAAAACAATGAACATACAACATACATGTGATACTACTGCACGATCTGAGGCATCTTGCTCCATGCTTTTGCTTTTTTCTTTGCCAAGGAGAACCATGGCGGCTCATCCGGATTTTGTGGTGGAGCGGATTGTGCATTTTTCCCAGATTCTGGTAGACTATTCTGAATAACTGTAGGAAAAACAAGTTTATTAACATCAGTCGATTTTCCTCTCTCAAAAATGATAATTTAAACATCTGCAAACATATCCTTCTGTGGATATTTAATTTCGGACCCTTTAACACTTGTGCGACCTGAAAGTAATGCGACCGACGTGACTTGAAGCAATGCCTTTGTAATCTTGGTCTATGGACCTCAAGTTGCATCAAAGTCAGACCAAAATAGTGCAGGGACTACTTTAAAGTTGCTGCGAATTGAAGTCACATAGATATGAACAGTACTCATTGGAAATCATGGGGTATGACTTGTCTTGCGACTTTGCAGTCCCAGGCCAAGTCACACAAGTGGGAAAGTGGCCTGTCTTCGAGATGCAAGCATAAATGAGAAGAAATCCCCTTAAAAAGGAAAATTCCCATCTTGTACATTTGTTACCAGAACATTTATCCCCATTGGATAAACCATCCTCTCCTCTTCCACTGGTGACCATTAACTCATGCTTTTCCATAACTGTCTGTGACACTGGTATTCAGGACAAGTAGAGGGTAAATCCTTCCAATATGGACACAAACATTAATGCAAAAAACCTAAATAGAGCATCCGACATCAACATTTATAGCCCTATAGCTACAGAACAAGCCAAATTGAATGCACCTTACTACTAGCCATAGCATTGCAATTTATGAAATCAAATAAATTTCTTGCTAAATCTAATTTGCAACCTTAAAAAGGGTAAGTTGACCTTTTCATGAAAAATGAGGCAGTGAACCAACTCAAAATATCCCAGCCACCCTATGGACCCCACTGTACAATACGCTCAATTTTAAAGGCACAGCTAAACTTTTGAGCAAAAACAGCCCATGCAGAAAAGTGACCCCTGTGTAATACAACTCACTGGTGCAGATTTACTAAAACTGGAGAGTGCAAAATCTGAAGTAGCTATGCATGGTAGCCAATCAGCTTCTAACTTCAGCTTGTTCAATTAAGCTTTGACAAAAAACTGAAAAAGGCGATTGGTTTCTATGCATAGCTGAACCAGATTTTGCACGCTCCAACTTTATTAAATCAACTCTAATTACTGTGGAATGTGGCTGGCAAACCTGTAAACCTCTGTTTGCATCCTTGAAACCTGATGGATACACACCTGTATCATTTTACCTTCACTTGTTCCCATTAGCTTCCAGGACACAGGAAAAGCAAAGTTGATTATACGAAAAGATTTGAGAATGACACAAATATTAATTTTCAGTCTGCTGCTTCAGTTTTTTTGGATCTTTTTGGCAGCCCATTCTTGTATAATCAATGCTTGGAGTTTGTCATAATTTAAGGACTTTGTTCACCTGCCTCTTGAGAATTAACCACAAGTTCTCAATTGGATGAAGATCTGTGGGGGGGGGGTTCCTGGCCATGGACCCAAAATGTCGATGTTTTGTTCCCCAAGCCACTTCGTTATCACTTTTGTTTTATAGCAAGGCATTGCTTGTCAGCAAACTGTTCTTGGATAGTTGGGAGAAGTTGCTCTCGGATGACGTTTTTGTACCATTCTTTAGTCATGGCTATGTTCTTAGGCAAAATTGGGAGTGAACCCACTGCCTTGGCTGAGTAGCAACTCCACACATGCATGGTCTCAGGCTGCTTTACTGTTAGCGCAACACAGGACTGATGGTAGCGCTCACCTTTTCGTCTCTGGACAAGGCTTTTTCCGGAAGCCCCAAACAATAGGAAAGGGAATTTCTTCAGAGAAAATTACTTTACCCCAGTACTCAGCAGTCCAATCCCTGTACCTTTTGCAGAATAGAACTCTTTGATTTTCCTGGAGAGAAGTGGCTTCTTTGATGCCCTTCACACCACGCTATCCTCCAAAAGTCTTTGCCTCACTGTGCATGCAGATGGACTCACGCTTGCATGCTGCCATTCCTGAGCAAGCTCTACACTGGTGGTGCCCGGATCCCATAGCTGAATTATCTGTAGGAGACAGTCCTGGAGCTTGCTGGACTTTCTTGGGCACCCTAAAGCCTTCTTCACAAATGCAGTGGAAAAGTTTATGGGATGAAGTAAATTTTCATGGCAAAGAGGGACTTTGCAATTAATTTCAATTCACCTGATCACTCTTCATAACATTCTGGAGTATATGCAAACTGCCATCATAAAACTGAGGCAGCATTATATTAATATTTGTGTCACTCAAAACCTTTGACCACGGCTGTATACTTGGTAGGTTTCAAGGGTGACATCAGAGGCCAACTTGTGTACCAATCAAATTACACTGTATTTTACAAAAAAGGGACAGTGCATGGTTATATACTGGGGCCCCTTGTCTGAAAATGTCGATTTACTCATAAAGTGGCCTATGCATTTCAATTACTGCTTCATTTTAGGAAGCTGAGCTATGGTCCCCCCATTTCTCACTTCTGAGCTGACCTGCAGTCAGCAAATAAACAGGATCTAATCATGATCTGGCATTTATTTAATCAGTGGGAGTGACAGTGATTCCCGTATAGTGA
This sequence comes from Lithobates pipiens, assembly GCF_037356315.1. NCBI lineage: Eukaryota > Metazoa > Chordata > Amphibia > Anura > Ranidae > Lithobates > Lithobates pipiens. The sequence goes on along the minus strand of NW_027507685.1, from coordinate 21,124,525 downwards.
CACATTTAGTCTACAGGATCGAAGAATGATCCTGCTTTAACCCCAGTAAAATGGACATGTATTATGATGCAAGATTTTCTACCGCATAACAAGTACCAGAATTCCTTATTGGACCTTCAATTTACGTGAGAGGCCAAAGGGTTCCTGTGCTAGTTCACTACATTCAAGCAAGTTGCAAATATCAGCATGTCAGACATGGGAAAATGTCTGACAGCTAATTAACAGACATCAATATGGATGTTATACCATTTGCTCAAACGTACTATATTCAAAACGGAGCTCATATTTCCTCTCCCATGTGCCCCTTCCCCTGACTTCTGTTGAGACTGATGGTACAACTATCACTATGTCTCCAAACACCAGGGTGCTAGGTGTAACCCTAGGCTCTGCTTTTGGCCCCACATCCAAACGCTGTCCAAATAATGCAACTCCAAAATGCGCCCTTTCTTAACGAATGACACCACAAACCTTCCAATTCGCTCCCTGGTTATTTCGCTGTTCAACTACTGCAACACTCTACTCATTGACTTACATTAACATAGGCTTTCTCCTTCAATCCATCATGAATGCTGCTGCCAGTCTCACCCACCTTACCAACCTCTCGGTGTCATCCACCCCTCTGCCTATCCCCTACTTTGGCTTCCACTTATCCAACAAATAAAATATAAAATACTAACAATTTATAAAGCCAACCACAACTCTGCCCCTGGCTACATCTGTAAACTGGTCTCACAATACCAACCAAACCATTCTTTTCAGTCCTCAGAAGACCTTGTGCTCTCTAGTTCCATTGTCACTTTCTCCCATCCTCAGGAACTCCTTACCCCAATGACTATGTCCTACTCTATCTACCTCAAGGCGATCCCTCAAAACCCATTTCTTTAGATAAGCCTATCCTGCTTCTAACAAACTTTTTTTTTTTTTTACTTTTGTCATCCGTTCATCCCCCACCGTTTTTACCTTTTGCATCACTTAACCCCCATCTCATAGCTTGTAAGCCCTAACGAGCAGCCCCCCCCCCCCCCCATTTCCATTGTACTTAATTGTATTGCCTGCCTTTATTTTGTAAGGCGTCATGTAAACTGGTGGCACTATATAAATCCTGAACTACTACTAACTACTACTAACTACTACTAACTACTACTAACTACTACTAACTACTACTAACTACTACTAACTACTACTAACTACTACTAACTACTACTAACTACTACTAACTACTACTAACTACTACTAACTACTACTAACTCTTGTGAGCTTTGAGAGTTGATAAACTCCTGTGCCATTTGCCTGTGTACAAGGAAAGGGTACAAAGATGGGAGGGGAGGTTTGTGTTCTTTATAATCCAAAAAGAATAAAATAAATAAAAGTAGGCAGGGCTGACATCACATGCTTAGGAATTCAAAGCTGTGTTGTCATGTGAAAAAAAATAAGATAGGCACTGATTATATTTTTGGGACATCAACTATTATTCTGTACCTGCATCATCTTTAACAAAATAAAACATGGGGAAATGCATGTGTATTGTGGAGTTGTACAAATTTTTTTTTTTTGATAAACACTTTCAGACATTCCAACACTAACAGGAGATAGAAAAATACCTGGACTCTCAGTAGATATTGGCTCCGTCTCCTTGACCTCTAGTTCTTGTACACTAGCAGCTGCACTTTTCTGGGAAGACTCACAGTCACCCTAAATAGCAAAAAAATTGTGATTTAAATGTGATTTAAATAGTGATTTAAAAAGCTCAAGCCAAAGCACATTTCTCATTTTAGATGCAAATGAGTTAATGCCTAATCAAACCATTCTTAGTTTTTGAGGTCGTAGCAGGTACATTCTGGGTGGTTGTGGATACAGTTTTGCCATTCAAATACTTTTTTCCTGTGCATATTAAGTAAGAACTCCTCTCAAAACAGTAAATATGTTGAGTCGGTTTACACTCTTTGAAGTTCACATGACAGAAAGCACAGTAACATTATCCAAATGCTACATACCTGACCATCTGAATAAACCTTCTAAAGTATAAGTAAATCAAAAAAGTACATTGATGGATAATGCATTACATCTCCCTGGCTTTCTAGAACAGCTGTCTGACACTGCTCCTAGATTACTTTACTCAAAAAAAAATCCCATTCTGCGTACTGTTTTTCCTCTTGCAGTTTCTCCAAGATGTAAATGCAAAACATCGTTGGCGTTAGAGCACATAGTTTGGTATGCGGTCTTAATAAAAGTATGCTGGAAAGCAAGATCCTGAATATCAACACTATGTATCTCTGCTAGGATTCATGAGAGATGTGGCCAACAGGTGAGTAAATCAGTCAGTCAGAATCCTTCCAAAACCGAAGAGATCAATAACCTTTAACAAGCACCTGGTAAAACAAAAATTCCCCATGCAGATCTTGAATGATCCAAAAATGTAACAAGCAGAATTTATGAAAAAAAATAAAAATAAATCTCAGGACTATAAAATGTAAATAAATGATCAAGTTTTGCTTAATGCGAGAACCTCCAACCCCCTACAGTGGGCTTGGCAATAATCCTTTCCTGCATTGCTTTTGCATCAAACACCAAGCAGACCCACTCCGGAGTTATGCAGAGTTGGCATTCCAGCACCAGAAGAACTGCTCTATTACCGTAGCTTCTAGCTTCAAATCCATTACAACAGATCGTGCAAAGACATTCTACCAAGCCATTTTATTTCTTGATAAGATAAATACATACCTCACTTTTATCACCTTCAGCCATAGCACTGTGCTCTCTGGCAAGAGGATGATCCTGAAATCCTTTCTGCTTCAGCTTTGCCACTGTAATCCATGATGGTTCTGTGGGTGTAATTTTTATAAAATTTTAATTATAAGAATTGTTGTGTCCTAGAGGAGCTTTTGCAATAAAGGTTTGCGTTTTAAATAGTTATTTGCTGTACTCAGGTGATTAACAGTTAGGGCCGGTTCACACTGCGAGGCGAGGCGACACGGCTCGCCTCGCCTCGCTCCCGCAAGTCGCCCCCATTCAGTACTATGGAACCGTTCTGAGAGGAGCGACTCGAGTCGCTCCGACTCAGAAAAAAGGTTCCTGTACTACTTCGGGGCGACTTCGGGGGCGACTTGCATTGACTTCTATGCAGAAGTCCTCTGCAAGTCGCCGCTGACCCCCCCTGCAAGTCGCGGCGAGGAAGTCGGAGACGCCTCGCCGCGGCTCGCTGTGTGAACCGGCCCTAAAGTCGAGGTCTGTGTTAAAGTATATCTAAAGCTTTTTTTTTTTTTTTTTCTTACCCTTTTCTTTAAAGTGTTACTAACACCAGGACCCTGCATTCACTAGATACGGTCTCCCACAGTAACATGCAAATGCAATTATTTCAGTAAATATAAATACCTTTTCTCATCAGCAGTATATAGCAGTGTTATGATTTATATCAGTGCCTGGGTAAAAATTGTAGCAGGAGTTTTCATTTTACTATGACTGTGCTATGAGGCTGCATAACCCCTGTCCCTCTGACAGTGCTGATTGGCCCTGTGCTGATCACAATCACCCTTCCAAGAAAAAGAAAAACTCTAGCAATGCACACCAAACTGAGAATGTGCAGAGTGACTCCAAAGGCTCTGTCTTATCAGGAGATGGAGCGGGGACTGTGGAAGGGGAGGATCCGAGAAGACAACAAGCATGCTTTATTGCATATACAGACTGATTTGTGGGTTCAGTAACACTTTAAGCTTGGATAGCATGAAATGGTTCATACACCTGTCAGATTTTTACTGAAATCTGTGCCCACGCTGGGCAGATTCAGATTTTTTACCCTGGTGTCCATTGTCACTTTGGAAATTACAAAAATTCCAACTGAGACAAAACATTTTTCCAGTGATGTCAACTCAACACCTCTGTCAACCTCTCTTTGGTAAGACTTCCTTACAGTGATTTAAATTCTGCCCCACGGGGGAAAAAAAAACAAATAAAAAAAAAAAAAAAAAATAGCTTTAACCATTTTTCTGCTCAAAAAGCAAACCAAAAAGTGTTCAACTTTGCAGGAGATTTTCCCCAGAGCTTAGTAAATAAGGTGAAGCTCTGCTGACTCCCATCTTCCAATCATGCGCAAATGCTGTTTTTTTCTTGCAAGTGATTAGGTATCCTCTAAAGCAGTGGTCATCAACCCTGTCCTCAGGGCCCACTAACAGGCCAGGTTTTATGTATTACCTTGGAGAGATGCAGACTAGAATACTGCAATCACTGAGCAGCAAATGACATCACCTGCAATGTATTTCAGTTATCTTGCAAACCTGGCCTGTTATTGGTCCCTGAGGACAGGGGTTGATGACCACTGCTCTAAAGTGAAAGTTCACCCTCTTCACTAAACTCTGGGTCAAATCCCCTTGTAAAACTAACTTCCCTTGCAAGTTGAACAGCATATATGTCTTTAGAGAACAAACCTCTAGGTCTGCCTTATCTATGGGGCTATTAATCACTGAACAGCCTGCTAGGTTTGTATGCAAGTGGAAATACTGTATTTATCGGCGTATAACACATTTTCTTCTGAAAATAGGGGGAAAAAAATTGCGGGATCACGTTATACGCCGACAGCGTACCTCGGAGGAGAAGGAGGGGGACGAGTGCCGCTGGAAATCACTGAGGCGTTGTCTCCTCTCCACTTCTGCTCTTCTTGCACGTCACACACACAGTCCCGCCTCCGCCACTGGCATTTGACCAGTGTTCTATCTATCACAGGAGCTGTCCAATGCCGATGGCGGAGGCGGGACTGTGTAGGTGACTGCCGACTGAGGAAACAGACGACGACGGCTCAGTGATGAGAACAGGCTGCAGATGGGCACAGAAAAGTTTTTTTCCCTGAATCTCCCTCTTAAATTTGGGTGCGTGTTATACGCCGACACATGTTATATGCCGGTAAATACACGCCCGCTATCCTCCTTGCACGGACCGACTTATGGGTACGTCGGTTCGTGCAGGAGAGCGGACCTGCTGCAGTAAATGTATGTAAGCTGGTCAGCAAGTGGTTAACATGGATTCCATTGGCCCTAGTTCACACAAATGCAGTGCTTTCCAGGGCAGTCAACATAAGTAGAACATATGGCCTTATTTCTGTATGAAATGCATCTGGAACATAGCAAAAATCATCAAAAATGCACCGCAATGCACGTGCCCTCAATTCAGACGAGGAAAAAAATAAAAAATTCAATAAGTATAGATCATAAACCTGCAAGCAGAAACTCATCCAGAAACAAAAGAAATTGTTGCGTCAACCAAACCTTACAGTGATACTATAAACTTGGCTCAGTTCCAAATACTAATACACACACAACATTTAAGCTTGGTTCACACCTAAACCTGCCGCGGATCGCACAGCAATGCTGTCTGTCCCTGTTCTCCATTTCAGGGATGAATCAGGGCAGAACCTTTGCCTGAATTTGGCCCTAAAACAGAGGCAAAGATGCACGTTTCTGTGCAGTGCGTTCCGCAGCCACCCCGGAGACATAGACAGCCGGTCACATTCTCTTGCTATGCAAATCGAATGCGAGGAAACCTGCATTCAATTCGCATAGGTGTGAACTCAGCCCAACATGCAATTTCACATTAGCTTATAACCTAAATCATTGGTAAATACCTGAGCTTTCATTTGAAGAAAGATCTTCTGCCGTTTGTTTCTTTCGAGGTTTGTCTTCCATGGTATGCGATGGTTTAGAAGCTTCTGACTGAAGCTGTGCTGTTTTTGTTGGTGTTTGGACAGTTCGAGTTGGGACGGTTGACCCAGCTTCAACAGGGGATGGATATAGTTTGGATTGCTCTTCAGGATATTCCTCATTGTATTTCCTAGAAGATGAGGTCCTTCGTAATCTGATACCAAAAGCAACACCTGAATCTTCTTTGTTTTCACTTTTCCTATAGTCCTCCGGATTTATGCCCATCATAGGATCCTCTGATCCATCAAATGATTCAGACTTCATAGTACTAGATATCTTGTTTTTAGAGTAGGTGCCATCTTTGACACTACTCCCGACTGAGAGTGATCTTTGCCATGCTGGAGCCACAGTAAACCTAACTGGCTTGTTGGAGGTTCTAAGCTTGCTGTCAACATTTGAATCAGTTGTTTTGATTGTTTTGCTTGTTTCTGTAGAGTACTCGTTTGTGTATTGAATATCAGCACTGCTATTTTCTCCACTGCCCAAGTTTATAGAACAGGTTGAACCTTTACAATGGCTATCATTAACTGATATATAATTAGGGGTTTCAGATATCCTAAGACCAAGGGTCTCTACTTTTTCATCTGTTGACAGTGTATCAATTGTAGGTTGATCAGTCGTAGCATTTGCACTGGATTCTTGTAATGTTTCTGAAGTCTTTTCATTATCAGTGCTTTCAAATATTAAAACAGATTCTGAGGCTACATTAGAAACAGGTTCGTCAACCTTTATGACGGAAATGTCCGATTTGGTTTCCATGATCTGTTTTTGTGGAATTGAAATCACACATGTATCCGAAGTACTTGCAGTTACTTCTAAAATGTCTTTCTGTAGCTCTGTTAAATTGGGTAACACTTTTCCATACTCCTTATGCTCTTGATCTTTGTGGTTGAATATAGACTCATCTGTTTCAAGCGCTAATGCGTTCTTTTGGATTTTTAAAGGATCTTCAAATATATCACATTCTACGTCTTCACCAACCTCTAAGTGAATGGTTTCTACTGCATTATCCTCCATTTCAGGTGGTTCCAATTGAGCTGTAACCCCATTTATTTCATGCAGAGGGGTAGACTGGCTGATGTGTGGCACTCCAGTACTTTTTCTTTCAATTTCAGTGTCTTCCTCATTACCATTTACCTGATCTTCCACAGTTAAACTTACATGGAAATCTACATCACTTTCATCAGTTTCATCCAGAAGTGACATTTTCTGTTTTTCAGTAAAACAGGTCCCATAAGTCTGCGTCTTTTCCACCAACGAATCTTCTTGTACAGTTAGAGACGTGGTGTCAGTCTCCGTCTCTTCTACCTTGTCTAAATTAATAAAAAATAAACTGCATCATTCCAGGTGGAAATTACCAAAGAACATTTACAGCTATGGTATTTGAATAGGTTTCCTTAACTCTTTATTTTTATTCTACGTTATGAACTTTGTTAAAGCCTGTTTGCTGGTTTAATAATAATTTATAGACAGGTTATTAAAAAGCATGTCTCATTGCAATACTTACCTTCTCCCTAGTGCTGTCCCCCAAAGGCTCACTGATCCTTTGTCCAGCACCAGTCTTTTTCCACTTTGAATGTTGTTCAGCATTATTTCCTGTGGGCCAAAGGCATCATGGAGACCTTCTAGTGGCTAGTCATCATGTGACCGTGGCCCAGCAGAGCACAACACTGATGTCATAAGATCAGTATTGCAATCTGAATCATTAAGGAGCATCCAGGCAAGGAGAAAAGGTAACCCGTGTCAAAAACAGTCTCAGAAATACAGGTTGGGGTATTCACCATGTCAATACATTCTGGAATACTAGGTGAAGCAAAGTAACGATTAAAACTAGCATCACAGAAGTATCACGCTGAAAATATACATTACGTACATTCATTCCAGCAAAAAGTTATCACTCACAGTCTATTGCTTGAAACTGGTCAAAAAGAACCAGTTACACATTTAAACATTTATTCCAAAGGAAGAACAGATCGTTACTCCAAAAATTGACTTTTCCCTAATGTAATCACCTACCATCACAATTTAAAAATCCAATTTTTTATTTTTATTTTTTGTTACTCTAATCCATTCTTCCCTAGGTTGAAATGTATTCCTGCTTCCACATCCTACTGAGATATCCACATCACAGATCCCAGGAGGCTGCAGAAGGAGAGACACACAGCGGCTAAAGGGCAGACTTGCACCTTGTGGAGGGTCAGCTGCAAGAACCCAGGTAGGAGCGCGCCAGCTCCCAATGAGGCAAAACGGTAGATAGGTGTGGGACCCAGCGTGTGTGGCAGCATTTCGCAGCAGAACAATGCTGGATTTGCTGTGTGCAAGTAAGATTTTTAAAGAGAACTATAAAAAAAGGGTAAGGGAGAGGATAGAAAAAAGTATTTCTAGAAGTTGCTTGTGATATCAAAAATTTGTCGAGACCTCTGCCTGTCTCATTTTTGTATACTTATCATTTGTCACCACTACAGCTATTCACTAAAGTAGAGACATCAGGACATAAAATTAAAGCATGAGAGGGGGACACTAAACTACCTCAGTCACCCTCTGACTATACCGCATATTAAAAAAAAAAAAAAAAAAAAAAAGGTACAATGTGTTAAAAACAATATGTCTATTGGTCTACTAATACACAGTACTTTAAGTTGTAAATTTGTTTTGTAACAGTGAGTTGATGACAATCTCTTCAATTACCTTCTATATATTTGGCTTGTTCTTTTGGTACTTCTTGCTCAGTAGAGCTGTCTCCTGTGTAAAGAGCATGGACTTCATGCTCACATGCAACCTTAAAAACAAATACATTTCAGAATATATAATTCCCTTCTCTACAAAAAAAAAAAAAATAAAAATAAAAAAATAAAACAAAAAACAACAACGATCAAACATTTGTTATAGGTAGAAGTAGCTGATGTGACTACAGAAACCTGAAATCCAGTTACTGCTACTTACCTATCCCCCAGTGAATCAGGGTCTCCTGAAGAAGCAGTAACTTGTGGAATGCTTTGAGAAGTCTGGACAACTCTCTGCACAACATACAACTATTCAATCTCCCATGAAGTAAGCATATTCCTTTTATATGCCATTTGGAATGCAATTGTCACTTTATCTATTGGTTAATGAGAGGTCTGGCTTTGGTAGCATATGCTTGATTTTTTATTCCATTTTTATTTATGGATATTTCTAGCACGTTGGACAAAATAAAAGATAAGTAATTTTAATAGGTCATGTGCCTGGTTCCCAGAGGATTTTTTGGCACATTAAAAAGTCCTTATTTGTTTTATGTCATCTTAAAAAGGAAAAGTTCACCTTTCCAAAAAAAAAAAAAAAAAAATGCACATTTTTCTGCAGGTAAAAAAAATGTGCATTTATTTTTTATTTATTTATTTAAGAGCATGGAAAGTATTGCAATCAGGGTTACAACTCGGGTGAAAATCACAACAATGGATCTTTTACATCAATCTAAAAAAAGAATACATGTAATACTAATGATTGCCCCAATTACCATCCAATAAAAGCAGGGGAGGACGTAGAACCTCTGGCCTAGGAGGGGGAAGACCAACTGGCCCTTTCATGGTACAAACAGGTTCACGTGGGCTAAAAAAAATGTGCAAACCACAGTGTGCTGCAGTGATTGGTGGTCATGCTCTTTGTAAGACATCTTTTTCATATATACAGTATAAAAAAATAAAAATAAAAAAAAAGGGGGGTGGGGAAGTTGAAGAATGATTTGTCATCTAGGAAGTACGTTCTGTTCTGTAAAAGTTGTGAAAATGAAATAAAACTCACAAAAAAAAAAATAGAATGCCATCATGTCACCAGTGATCTTACTATAACAAATGAGCACATTTCAGTCTTGCATTCTTCTAGCATGGACTTTCTTTGCAGTCATCTCCACACCACTGCATAACATTTCAGAGCAGAAAAGAAGTCAATGCTGGAAGTTTGCAGATCTGAACAGGGAGCATATACAACAGTAACTCACTGCAGATCCTGCTCTGAGTGAGGTCACCACAAGCTGATCTCTAAATGAGGTTAATGCCTCTTTCAGATGACCGATCCGTTCAGGTCCGCCTGTCAGTTTTTTTTTAGGCAGACCTGAACGAATGCTCCATAGACCTCTATGGAGCGTCGCATGTCAGCGGTGACATGTCCGCTGACATCCAACCCGCTCCGAAAAAAAGTGTGATGGAGGAAAAACCTACTTTTCCCATTTTCTCTGCGGATCGGAAGATGACAGACTCTGCAGTCTGTGGTCATCCGATCTCCCATAGGGGAGAGCGGCGCTCTGACAGGTCCGTCCCTGCGCAGTGTGCAGAGAACCATCTCTCCTCTTCCTGCTCAGCAGGGATCAACGGAGCAATCCCTGCTGAGCAAGCGGATGTCCACGGGGCAGAACATCACGGATCCGTCTCATGTGAAAGAGCCCTAAGGCTGCCAGCCAAACATACCTAATTTGTAGTGGCCCTGGAGGCAAGTGCCCCCAAACACCCCCCCCCTTCCTCCCTTGGGAAGAAAGAAGAAAGAATTGAGTGAAGTCCTTCTTTAAAACAGAAATAATCCCCGGAAAATATCTATTGATAATATAAAGTCAGATATTCCTCTATAACAGGTGTACTACTGTGATGTTTACCTTGTTTTCCATCTTCTCTTTTAATTTGATGTGCAAATCTTTGGTAAAACCAGTACCATCCTATACAGAAGGAAAAAAAAAAGTAAATTGCACTCAATCTTCAATTTTAGTGTATTTCTAGTGAGCATATGCTCTGAGTAATGATGGCGATGTTGCAGCAAATGTACAGGCAGATAACGCACATATGTTTAAAGCTCATGCAAAGAGGTCCTTGATGCCTTGTGGGAGGGCTAAACGCATTTACGCAATTTTCGGTGTTCAGACGTCACTTTCGGTTTCTGTGGAACGCACGCTGGATGCGGAGTTTGCCGTTTGTTATTGCAATACCTCATGCAATATGAATAATTTCAGTCTGTAAATACCCATCTACCGTGTGCAAGAGGCTTACACTATACTTCACTGTCAATCTTTCCTTGGGTTTTTGGTTCCATTATTCACTCATGAGCATCACGATTGGGGAAGAATTTTGGAGGATCCTCCTGTGATATGCCATTAATGGCCAACATTCAAGCTTGATCAACTCCTGGACTGAAAAGCCAGGAGTCCATTCTTTTTGGAGAGTGGGGACACAGGAGGGGTGTGTGATGCACCTTGACGTTTGGAGCACTTTTGAATTTATTACCTGGGAGCACATCTGCACAATGTATATAGACGTTTTCACATGCTAAATTTATTTTGCGAGTGCTTTAATTTCTATTTTCATTTGTTCAGGTGTTAGCACTTTGTGTAAAGCAGCTGAAACCTACTTATTTTCACTTCTAGCGCAAGTTATTCACACACACACACACACACACACACACACACACACACACACACACACACACACACACTCCTTTAAAAGGGAGCACACATACTAAACACACTGGCAGAGCACTCATAGGCACAGCAATCACATAGAATCTTTGTCAGAAAGAGCACACTTAAGCCAGCCACACACTTTTTTCATTCAGCCAGTAGGCTGACAATCAATGTGAATGGAGGTATTCTGCAGCCGCTGATCGAAAACATTTTCCAACGTCCTTTCAGCAGAAATCATTGCCTTCTGTTGAGTGCCACAAAATGAACAAAATTTTCCTGATCCCTGCTGAAGCAGCTAAATTTCAATCGTGCCACTCGAGGACCTTAATGGGATTTTTCCTGAGCCGCTCCTTTGTTGCCTGGGCCATGTATTGTGGGACATTGTCATGCTGGGATACCCACCAAAGACCCATTTTCTATGCCCTGGCTGAGGGTAGGAGGTTCTTACCCAAGATTTGACAGTACATGGCCCCATCCATTGTCCCTTTGATGTGGTGAAGTTGTCCTGCCCCCTTAGCAGAAAAACACCCCCAAAACATGTTTCCACCTCCATGTTTGATGGTGAGAATGGTGTTCTTGGAGTCATAAACAGCATTCCTCCTCCTCCTAACAGTTCTCCTTGGAATCATTCTGATGTTCATTAGCAAACTTCAGACGGGCCTGTATATGTGCTTTCTTGAGCAGGAGGACCTTGCAGTCCCTCTAGGATTTCAGTCCTTCACAGCGTAGTGTGTTACCAATTGTTTTCTTGCCGACTATGGTTCCAGCTGCTTTGAGATCATTGACAAGATTTTCCCATATTTCTGGGGTGATTTCTCACCGTTCTCATGATCATTGAAACTCCATAAACGTGAGATCTTGTATAGAGCCTCAGACCGAGGAGAGATTGACCGTTATTTTGGGTTTCTTCCATTTGCGAACTGTTGTCACCCTCTCACCAAGCTGCTTAGTGACGTTCTTGTAGCCCATTCCAGCTTTGTGTAGATCTACAATCTATTGTCCTCGACATCCTTTGGACAGCTCTTTGGTCTTGGCCATGGTGGCGAGATTGAAACCGGCTTCTGTGGACAGGTGTCTTTTCTACAGGCAACAAGCTGAGATTAGGAGCACTCCCTTTGAGTGCTCCTAATCTCAGCTCCTTACCTGTATAGAAGACACCTGGAAGACAGAAATATTGGTGATTGATAGGGTATAAAATACTTATTTCACTCATTAAAATGCAAATCAATTTATAAAATTGTTTTTGTTTTTTTTTAAAGCATTTTTCTGGATATTGCTAGTCTGTCTCTCACTGTTAAAATAAACCTACCATGAAAATTAACCTACCATTAAAATTAGTCTGATCGTTTGTCAGTGGGAAAATGTACAAAATCAGCAGGGGATTAAATACTTTTTTCCCCCATCACTGTAGCGATACTGCAAGCCCACCAATATGTTGTTTGGCATAGCCTTTTGAAATTCGGCCAATCACAATATTGAATTTTTTTATATTCTGATCATATAGTGCCTCTGTGAACCTTTGTATCCACAGCTCTAATAAAGCTTATCAAGTTGATCTCATGCATACAAATGCGGAAGGACTTTATACAAAAGACAAACAAAACACCACTACATAAAAATACCTTTATTCGATGTATATTCATGACTGGTCCTCGTTTCTTCTTTGGCTTGACGGAAATCTTGTGCTTTGCTGCAGAATTATCCAGACAGGCCACAGAACTTGGTGGAGCTGTGAAATCTACTAGATAGTGGCTTCTTGGAGAGTTGGAACTCAGAACGATACTAGAATTTAGTGGACTGATGGGACAAGAAGAGGTTTCACAAGACTCCTGTAAAAGACAAGAAAATGTTCTGATTTCCATCTTTCGAGCATAAGGTCACCTACAAAAAGGCAGAACCACAACTGGTAGATAAAAAAAAAAAAAAACCCTCACACAACACCACACAAACTCATTATCAAATCTTACCAAACATCAATTTTAATGTGGGGGGTGGGGAGCAAACATATGAGCCGTGTATCCACTAATAAAAAAAAAAAATATATATATATATACACATCTTGTGTAAACCGTTAATATAGCCATTGGCAATATAGTACATATGTATCATTTGTATAACCATAAGTAACAAAGTATATAAGAAGGAACAAATGTTTACTGCAATAGTACATTCCAGCCCAAGAATGGTACAGAATTAAAAACATAGGTCAGATAATTGCATACAGCAGCACCACAAGGCAATCATAGCATTCATAAAATGTGTACCAGTAAAAACTATACAGATACAAAATACCAAAATGGGGGTAACTTAAACCTATTAGAATTGATGATCAATAATGTTTGGTAGTTGGATAATTCTATAATAAAAATGGTCATGATTGCATCCTAACGCTCTATGCGTCACGTGAAAAAAATTCACTTCCTCAGTAGCAGGTGCAAGCCGTATATTGATCAGTTAAAACTGTACGCATATAGTGTGAATAGCCAAGGGTGGACATATCCATGTGGATCAGATAGTAGACAGCAGGCTGCAATGGGAGTTAGTCTCCAATGGAGGGCCCTAGATGGCCCATAGAAGGTTCTTGTATAATTGGCATTAATTATAGTCTGTAGTATAAACAAACAGTCGCCAGTAAACTAACAAAGTTAATTTAATTATAATTTGAGTTTGACCAAAGTCAATTTTTATAATTTACAGTATGAACCTTCATCTCCTCACGTACTTCCTCCCAGCCCGATATGCAATGCTGACTGAACATGACAGCCAGTAAACTAGAATATTCAGAGATTCAGGTCAGCAATGGTAGCCGTCTTTTTTTTTTTTAATACGCCAAAAAGACAAGTTTGTGAAAGTGCCTGCCCAAGCAAAGAATTTTATTTTCTGGGTAGTCTTCATATTTGTACCCAGCCCCTTTCCTAATAAAACCAGATGTGAGGTTTGCAGGGACAGACAAAAGGAGAACATTACGGGAGGAAAAAGAAAATCATGCGACATCCCAAGCAGTGACTTAGAACATGGCTAAATAATTACTTGTCAAGAAGTTAACAGAACACAAAAGTGAATATTAGGGCTTTAGATTTAAAAAAAAAAAAAAAAAAAAAAACACAACATAATCTGCATAGAACATCTGGCATTGATGTTTAGCATTTGTGCTGAGATCTTGCCATGCCATTAATCTTTCCTTTTGCCAGTTATCCTCAAGACGTACACAGCAAGCACCATCTGTTCCGATAACAGTATCTAAATAGGGTTTAAAATCACAAGCTGGGCATCCACTTATTATGCTTAACTTTATAAAACTAAATTTTAAGGCTTGGCCAAGAAAACCACTGTATAAAAACTATCAAAACCCACAATTACACCAGAGGAGAGGTTTTATTATTAGCTATGCTGTATATTTTATCCATCTGTAATTACAACTATGCTTCATAGGCAGACTAAAAGACAGACACTAAAGTTGGCACTTTAACTGGCGACTTTAGTTATACTCTTCCTAAACCATATGACTAAAATAGACCTTTAATATATACTGTGACTGGGTTTCTGTCATTCAGCCATCAAAACAATAGACCGAGATTGCAATGCACCACTTACAGATAAAAGACCTGGATTGAGCCTGGTGGACTCATCTGACTACAGTAGCCTGCAGCACCTCCAACAGTAAGTTCACCGCAGCTTCACAAAATTACTTGGAGCACTGATGGTGACACTGCAGTAAATAAAAACGAAACCCTCAAGCTTAACAGGACCCTCAAACCTGATAGGTACTGTATCGCTGAAGTAACAGAGGTTAAGGAACCTTCACAACGGTCTGTATAAAAACCGATGAGCAAGGGTTTAGCAGACTAAAACATAATGAGTATTCACTTTTTTTCAACATTTAATTATATTCCGGAGGAGGAAAAACAGTTAAAGGGTAAGAAAAGTAATTAAATTATGCAGTATTGAGGTCATGTCACTTCTGCCTGCATGTTTAGCTCTGCACTTCACTCGCCTTAAAAAAAAAAAAAAAGTTCTCTGCAACATTAATGGCCAACACTCAACTTAAAGCTCTGTTTTTTAGGCTTAAATCCCACTCTGCATGGTGTTCTGCAAGTTATGATGGTATTTAAGTTTTACTTGGGTGCTCTAGCTTCATCCAACATTTAAAAAAAAAAATATTACATAATTAACTGACCCCCTACGACGGACCCTGTAGGTAGGGTGTGTGTGCTAGGGGCATTAGACCGCAAGTACCTTCATAAGACAGGGATTGATGTAAATGGTTCTATGTACTCTTCTGCAGAAAATAATAAATGAAAAATACTTATAACACTTCAATTAGCAAGCATTTATATATGCCAATATAAAACTCCATTCAGCAAGTGAAAGTAAGCCTGCACTTTCCCCGTGCAGGGCAAAACATGTTCACGTAATTGTCCACTGCTTCCCGCTATTTGCAATATCCATGCTTTCACTCTCCTACAACCTTATACCAATAAAATCCAATTTACAAAGCTTTCCCAAATGGAATTGAAGTGGGTTGTGCCCCTTTGAAAAAAAACAGAATGACTACAAGTGAAATACAAAGCTGAAAATGTCTTTGGCAAATATTTTCAAGAGTAACTCCATTTTTAAAGCATTCCCCTCTGGGTGATTTAGGTTCATTGCAGTTTGTCTGTACATCTGCAAAATTAACGTGAATGGGAGTGATTTTATAAGATCATTCAGCAGCTGCACTTGCAGGGTCCTGATGAGGAAAGTTGCAGGGTCTACATTTCTTTATACGCGATTTGGGAGTAGTTCACCAAAAAAAAAAATTACGTTTTTGTTGCAGGACTGCCCAAAATCTGACTTTTAGAACAAAAAAACTCCCTAAATGGGACTCTGACAGACCACCAACACATTAAATAGGACTAATGTAATTTAAATTTTAATGGTACAAAGTCAAAAACTTCACAGGATTAAAAAACAGACAACAGCATCTGAACAATGTGCAATACAATACAAATCGACAATAGAACATCACAAATAACACTTATCACATGCTGCATTTTTCCAAGGCGTGGCGCTTCACAGGACCTCCTCACTGGGGTTTCTAACAAGGGATCCAAAAAAACAGGGGACCTCCTGGGGGCCACATTTGAGGCTCGGATGTTCTTTGGCTATAACTCAAATACCCCCACATCTATAGTGAGGGGTTAACTCTTAATCTTTGATTGACACCGGCCTGTATATACTCTGTGGAGAGGTGAATTACTCCCTGTCCACGGGTCGTTAGGGACTTTGTCTTGGCATCCAGCTGCGTCTGTATCATCTATGATGACATCCTATTGAGGAATTGCTCCATCATGAGCTTTAAAATTACACGTCATCTCATTCTACTCTCTACCCCTGATGAACGTTTTCAAGCAAAACTGGAAACGCGTCAGATAGTGGGGCATCTTACCCTAATGAGAGCATAAGTGTTGTTATTTGTGATGTCCTATTGTCGATTTGTATTGTACATTATTCAGATGCTGTTGTCTGTTTTTATCCTGTTAAGTTTTGACTTTTTGTACCATTAAAATTTTAATTACATTAGTCCCATTTAATGTGTTGGTGGTCTGTCAGAGCACCACTTTTTTTTTTGTTCTATCTAATCCAGGGATGGGACCACCACTCATCTCGGATACAGTGGGAGCCTTCTTCTAAATCTGATTTGTTGTTTAGTGCAGAGTTCTGGGAAAATCAGTAAGCATTACGCACACCATCTGTGTACAGAACGCCTTCAGGTTTCCGTATTACAGAAAACGCCCACACTATAGATTGAAAAGAAAAATGTAATTTTAAAAAACATTCAATTACAGTATGGCTTGTGTAGCAATGGATTATGCTAGATTTTGTTTTTATTTTTTCCCCACAAAGGGGCAGTTACCCTTTAAACAAACACTAGCCTATTCTCCTCTGAGTCGGGGTATTGCTAGACCCCGACACAGAGGGCACATTCCCTAGGACTTCTGAGTGGCCCGTGTCTCCTTTCAGATGTGGAAATTATACACGCTATGCGACATACAGTTTTGGAACATTGTACACTTTAACGCAAGTTCGACTCGAACATCGGGTATTCGTTTGCTTGCAAACAAATCAAACACATGGGGGCATTCGTGAGAAGTTTGAGCGCCGCAGAATGCCCCATAATTCACTGCATGCACCCGACCTGTATGCTTTGACCAGTCACAGCAAGCTCTGTTGTGAGAGCCATAATTGGCCAAAGGCAGGGTGCCTTTGGCCAATCATGGCTTGGGGGAGTGGGGGGGCCCCAAGCCCACACTATATAAGGCTGCTTACATAGCGGCCGTGTGTAGTGTGTGGATGGAGATAGATTGAGCAGGTTTGTGCCGGTATGGTACAGGGGGCTCGCTCATCTCCCTTATCCTGACTTGCCAGGTAGCATGATCAGATAAGATATATATCTATCCATCCATCCCTTATCTGAGCATGCTACCCGGCAAGTCAGGATAAGGGAGATGAGCGAGCCCCCTGAACCATACTGGGCCACATGCCCTCAACATCTCCCCCCAAAGCACCTTGTCCCCATGTTGATGGGGACCAGGGCCTCATCCCCACACCTCTTGCCTGGTGGTTGTGGGGGTCTGCAGGTGGGGGGGGGGGGGCTTATCAGAATCTGGAAGCCCCCTTTAACAGGTGTGTGGCGTTTGTGAGAGGGGCAGGTTTGTTTGCCACTAGCCACCACTGCATCATAGCATATCATTACAGTACTTTGACCAATTCGTTTTTGTTCAGTTAAAAAGATTATCGATTCAGCTCCCTCCCAGCACAAGAGATGCTGAGAAAATTGTTTTTGGCTGCTTCTGCAATCAAAGGAGCATGGATTGATTGTTCTGGTCTAACCATAGCATTACAGGCTGGGAGTTTGATTGCTTCTCCCTGCCTCTGGAAGTAGTTTCCAGAGCTTAGGATGGAGATTCAAAACAGGCAGCCTAAATATTTATTAAGTTCCAGCCATTCCTTGGAAATGTGTCCAACAGGCGGATTGGATGGAGATAAATAGTCTGAGACACTGAAGAACAGGGTTCAATCTCCCCAGGAGGGTTCCAGAGGTGCAGTGCTGCTGTTGCCAAGTAGCCAATAGACCATGCAGCTCTAGAAGCTCTCAGAAGCTCCAGGAGTTAATAGATTACTCAGAAATCGACTGAAAAAAACACAACACCAGGGATCTGGTGCTGTGAGGCACCATTTCACTCACTAGGTTTTGTCTGGAAGAAGCTGGAAGCAGTCAGCTGTCCTGGGGACTTGTGAGTAGTTGATCCTTGAGACTGTGTTGGGAACCTTCACTGGCTACCAAACACTGTTCTTGGCCCAAGTCACCCAGATGTCCAAAAGACTTGCCTTACAGTCCTCAGATGTGAGGCCCTAACCCATTAAAGAACCTCATGGGCTTCAGTTGTGAAGTATTCGCCTACTCAGAAAGTCACCCTATGGCAGTGATGGCGAACCTTGGCACTCCTGATGTTTTAAAAACTACATTACCCATGATGATCCACTACACTGCAGAGTGCATGAGCATCATGGGAAATGTAGTTCCAAAACATCTGGGGTGCCAAGGTTCACCATCACTGCCCTATGGTCTTCAGCTTTGGGGGGGAAGAGACTGTTCAACATCTGTACTTGCTTAGGGAGAAGAATGTCCTCAAACTGCTGTGTTGCATGTTTTGGAGTATATTATGCCCTAATCCGTATCCTGCCTCATGTTCTGCCAGCAATAAATTTACAAAAAATAAAAAATAAAATAAAAAATAAACCCCTAAACTGGAGCCTGTATGAATGGACTGTTGCTTGGGTGGCTGGTGGCCTCTGTACTGTTTGGACCAGTTAAAACCAGTGGCCCCTGCTCTGTTAGCGCTACATTAGTCTTAGATTTGATCCATTTAGTATCCTACCAGCCCCTCAACATTTGAATCTGTTACCAGAGGTGCTCCTGATTTATTAGGACCCTAGAAACAGGCCTGCCCAAGGGGCATCTTTTGCTAGTGGGAGAGGCAGTTTATTTTTGTGCCCCACAAATATTTTGAGATGCAGCCCTCTATACTTACTATGGTCTCTCAATGGAAAGGGCTCTTCAACATCGGCACACATCAATTTTCACAAAAGAATTCATACATGGCTAAGAAGGTAGCTCTGAACACAGCAACCATCATGTAAATGGCATGTGACACATCATTACTGTCATCCATCAGCAGGCACTTTGTACAGGAGAAGTTGCAAGCTGGAAAATGCATCACTTTCATATATTGGGGGGGGGGGGGGGCTTCTACACACAGGGTGTAAGAATCAACTGTTTATAGCAAATCACAAACGAGTCAAAGAACAAGGCAGCTGAAACACAGGAATGCATAGATCTGAGAGGGACTTAAAAATGGCTCTGCTCCATAGTCTGGTCTGCAGATGCTCACAAATCTCAGGATTTCCATAGTTTAGAGACATGAAATATCCGCTCTCAGCATTTTGGTGTTTACATGACCCCCCCCCCATCATGAGACAGATTCATTACATCCAAACATTAGCATTGCTTTCATTCCTCCCTGAAGAAAAACACTAGCAATGTCTTCAAAATTCACACATGACAATCATACTGTATTCATGAATGTAATTATTAGCATCTTTAATCACAGTGTTCAAGACATCATGCAGGCTTTCAAAGCTGAATTCCAATCTTACCTCAAGTCTTGCAGACTCCTTTCCTGTACTGAAATTGCTTACTGCGATTTTACTGCACACTAAACTTCTTACAGTGTGCATTAGCAGCTGAAGCATAGAACCTGCCTCATTTCCTAACTGCAGTACGTCTAGTAACATCTAGCTCTTTCTTCCCCAGCTCCACTGTCCCCGACGCACACTTATTCACTGGACTTTAGCTCTTTCAAATCATAGGGGCTCAGCATCACAGATGGGCAGTGGCGTCACCAGGGTTGGTGTCACCTGGTGCGATAAAACATGGCGTCATACACCACCCGTCACTCAGTGCGGACCGCCCCCCCATAGTGACACCACTGCAGGTGGGCGTTACCTAGTGTTCTCTGCAAGCTAATGTCTAGTGTGAGGTTACGTGTCGTGCTGCAGCGTAAGCTGTGTAGGACAAAAGGGTCACAGAGACTAAAGGAAGAGGAGTGATCCTTTGCCCTGGAGCCACCAAGGAGGAGAAAGTCACTGCACGGTTGTCCATTGATGCACCGTTTGACCCGTGGGGGTCTTTCTTGAAGGTGAGAGGCTGGTACAACTGGGGGAGGATTCTGAATACATTCATAGTAGTATGTTAGATTGGACTCCCTGTCCCCCTCATCTCTGCTACTTTTGGATGCACATTGATGAGAACATTTTTTTTTAGACTGATTATTGATGCACTTTAGTTATTGAAATATGGTTATTTTTAATCAAATTTATTGAACAAGAAGATGTGATGCACTTTATTTACTGGATCAGATTTATTTGAATTTTGAATGTTTTAATACTTTTTTTTTTTTTTTTTTGTGCCAAGACACAATTTCAGGCGAAATCAGTATATTTGAAAGCACATTTGTACAAAAAAAATTTCCCCCTCTTCAGTTGTTAGCGCTACTTCATTATTTATACACCAATGTCTAGGAACACCCACTCCTTCAAACTGACATTATCCATCAAGGCACCTTGATTTCTGCACAACTCCTCCCAGGGGCAGGGACCTGCTTGCATTAGGGCAGAGGGCTCTTGAGAGGAGTACTGAGGCAGGGTGCTGTGCCACTTTCAGGAAGCTATGCATAGCACCATGCCGGCCCCTCCCACCAACCATGATCTGCCTGTATTGCACAGAGACCCCACTATGACATCATGCAATTTGTTCGGAAATTGAAGCTGAAATGTAGGAGGATTGTTAAGAATGTATTACATTAATGCATACATCCAAAGAAAAAAATATATTACAAAATGGAAGACAACTAATGTATATAAAAAAAAAATAAAAAAAAAAATAAAAAAAAAAAAGTCAAAAAGGTTAACGCACTAAAACATAATGAATATTAACTATAGAATAGAAGCAGCTAGCCCTGAAGTCAAATACAAAAACTCAGAAATACTAAAGTGCAAAAAAAAAAAAATGAAAAAAGTGCAGCGCTAATGAATGATACCAAGAGATTCTCAAAGAGAAAACCAAGGCAGTTATCTCCCCGTAATTCCTATGAGTGAATAAACCAGTGATATTGAATTATATAAAAAATATTTATAAACAAATTATGGAAGTAATGGTGAAAAAATTCTTACTATGTAAAAACTAAGGCAGACACCATAAAAATTCATATTGACAATTACAAGTAATAAAAACCCAGAATGCCATAAACTGTAGCACTAACCCCGAAGGAGCTGCTGAATTATTCTGGGCCCACCGATTACCTCTGCCAGCTCGCCCTCGTTGTTCTTGTCTAGGGGTTCCCAGGGTTGATAACCCAGTAACCGTAGAGACCGACACTTGAATTCCTTGTTAGGAACAAACTCAGTCTCTAAGTTGGGAATAGAGGGTATCAGGGTAAAGTTTAGCGCAGGTGCTTGGAACCGCTGACTTCGATAAAAGTCTCTGTACATAATCAAGGGAACAGCCACTCGCAACTGGACTCTAACTGTTGGATAAATCCTTAAGTTTTGGGTTTAGCAGCCAACAAGTAATTCTAGCTTTTCAAAGTCTCTCACACAGACTTGGTTGGAAACTTAGTTATAACTGGAAGGATAAAAGTAGGAACCTTTCTTACTGTACCAGAATCTTTCAACCAGTCTGACGATACTGTAAGAATTGTAGATTCAGTCAATGTCCATGGCAGCTCAGCTTCCAGGCTCTTACAGAGCAGCCAACCTTGTGCGTGGCTCTTACTGAAGAGTCCTCCCCTGGTCGCGTGTAGAGTTACTGGGCCTCTCCAAACCAGAGACTGCACCGGAACACCTTAGAATCCTCCCTCCAGTTACCGCACCTCAAACTAGCCAGTTGTGAGGCCCAGAAATGGATGGCCATGAGGGCCCCTGGGGGCTGGTCAGGAGGACCAGGACCACAGAGTCAGCAACAACTTCTGGACTGGAACCCAGAACCACGTGACTTCGGCACCTCAAGTAACCTCTCCCGGATTACGCAGCGAGACAAACGCGCCCACTGATCAGCTCCAAGATGAAGATTGGTACCCAATGCATCCAACCAGACTGCATTCTAAAGCCTCCCACAGGTGTACAACCCCACCTATGACCAGGCAGAACTTCTGTACAGCCCAACCAAACTGATGCCAAACTACAATTTAGCACAATTAACCCCAAAACTTACTATAGTTTTGAGCAAAAACTAAATTTAAATACATAGCACGTACTCGTTAGGAGTAATAAAGCAATAATTATATAAATTGATAATAAATAAAGAAAGGCCAATTCCATGAGGAATATTAAAGTGCACAAAAAAAATAAATAAAAAAAAAAGAGATAGATAGATTTCTATATCTATCTCAAGAGTCCACAAAGTGCAAAAAACCAGCAGCACGACAACCTCACACTAGGTAACATTGTACAATGCCCGTGCTCTAAACAATACATTGGCCGCATTAAGAGGGCCCTGCATGTGCATTTATCCGAGCATGTGGGCAACATTAAATGTGGATTCAGCAAACACAATCTGTCCAGACACTATGCTAAGAACCATGACAAAAAATTAAAAGGGACTCCGTTTGTAGTCTTGGATAAACTGCAGCCTCATTGGAGGGGTATTAATAAGGTTAGAGCCATCTCTAGGCTCGAGATGAGATGGATCTTTGACATGCAATCTTATGTACCCCACGGCCTTAACGTCGATTGGGATATTAATTCATTTATTAATAATAATTAAATTTTATTTTATTATTTTTAAATAAGTATCTTTTGTATTTTAAATGTTAATTATTGCTTTTTTGGTAATCGATAATATACAGTACAAAATTATACTGTTACGCCATTGTATTTATAATCAGTTATTTGTGGCGATCCACTGGACTTTGTTTTTTTACATACCATCTGTCCATTATTTTTTTTGCCACAAGATGGCGCTAGGATTTTTATTTATATAATAGGCTTCTTTTCGCTATGTCCATTGTTTTCTTCAGGGTAGCCAGTTGTTAATATGGCAGCACCCTTATCTCTACTTATTTAAATCTCAATCTCAATCATAATGACAGCGTCACTTGGCCAATCCCTAGATGACGTCCTATTGTGCCGAAAACACATAGGGTGGGGCCTGTGATGCTGATGTCATTACATTAGTAGAGACTGGCGCAGCAGCAGGGATGGCCTGCTACTCAGGTTGTACCGGAGCAGCTACCGTGGGGGATTCCAAGGTGAGCCGTGCGACTCAGGAGCGTTTGTAACGTCATGGCAAACTGATCCATGCGGTGATCTTGCTCATCCAATCTGGAAAAAAATATTACCAACAAGTGGATTGACTATCTTCTGAATTCATGGCCTTCGCCTACTGACAAAAACAATGAATCAGACCCGAGACAGAAGTACAATTAAATCACACTTGTTTATTAAATAAAAAGGTAAATATAAAAAGCGTAGTCAAAGCATAGCCAGAGTCCAGTAACCGGATCGAGTAGTCAGCCAGACCAGAGTTCAATAACCAGATCAGGTAATCAGCCAGGCCAGAAGTCAGGGATCCAAGTAGAGCAACAGCAACCAGGATAAGGAGCCAGAAGGGATGTCAGCAAGCTAGTCTTTAAACAGAACAGCAGGAGATGGCTTCTTGTGAGCTGGACAGCTTAAGGCTAGGTTCACACTGGAGCGATGCGGGAACGCCGTGAATCCGCTGCGTTTTTCCGCATCACATGCCTCCCGCCGGCAGTTCACACTGCCCTATGCGGACTGCTGGGAGTGTCAGTGAAATGTTAATGACACCCCCAGATCAGTTCGCATATCGCAGTGCGATCTGCAAACTCGGAGAGGAATCGGATCGCATGGTGTGAACACCCATGCGATCCGATTCTGCTGCGGACCAAAAAAAGGGTCCCGTGCGAGTTTGCGGCGGGTGCGATGCGAATTCAGCCATACTATCTGTATGGCTGAACTCGCATCGCACAGAGATCGGATGTGATTTGCACTGCGGTGCGAATCACATCCGGTTCTCGCTGCCGCAGCGGTGTGAGCCCAGCCTTAAGACCCCTTTCACACTGGGGTGTTTTTCAGGCGTTCTTCAAGCACTTTAGCGTTAAAAAAAACGCCTGTAAAGCGCTTGAAAGAAGCCTCATCTGCAGCCCCAATGTGAAATGTCAGCGCCCGAAAAACGCTCGTAAAGCGTCGCTTAAACTAGCAGCGCTTTACCAGCGTTTTTTGAGCGTTAATGGGGCGCTTTTAACCCCTGCTAGTGGCCAAATAAAGGGTTAAAAGCGCCCACAAAACGCTGCTGCCAATAGCGTCTTTCAGGCGTTTTTCAGGCGTTTTACAAGCGCTTCCCATTGATTTCAATGGGAAGGGGCATTTTAGGAGCGTTGTATTCACCGCTCCAAAACCGCTGCAAAGAAGCTGCTTGCAGGACTTTTTTTGACGCTCTTCCAGCGCAGCGCCTCAGTGTGAAAGCACTCGGGCTTTTACATTGGGATTGCAGTTGCAGCTTCTTTCAGGCGCTTTTTTTAACGCTAAAGCGCATGAAAAACGCCTGAAAAACGCCCCAGTGTGAAAGGGGTCTAAGTAGGCAGGTCAGACGAGCATAATAAGGAACAGCTGGTAACTGTGGAGAGAGATGAGAGCTGGCAATTAGCTGACAGCTGAGCAGCCAGCCCAGAGAAGGAAGGGCTAAGCCAGCCCTAACATGATCCTTTTGTAAGTGCATTTATCATCGCCCGAATGAATATACTGTTTGAACGATTACACTATGGGGGCAATTTCTTCTTTTGTCTTTCGAGTGGTATGCTTGTAGTGGCAATCAAGGGAGCTGCTAGAGAACCAGTTTTAGGTGCTGGGGATACCTGAAAACTTCCCTGTGCTTGGTGGGACCACTGTACTGTGGTCATCTGGAGTCGGTAAGGGGTATTTACTTGTGGTGCGTCACTACCCTGGATACAGTCACTACTTTGGATAGAGGATCTGGTTCTCATTCACCTTCAATTGGATTGTGTTTTTTGCACTTTAATTTTTTTATACAACTCAATATCAGTGGTTTATTCACTCATAGGAATTGTGGTGCGATAACTACCTTAGTTTTCTCTTTGAGAATCTCTTGGCATTTTTTTTGCACCAATTTATATATTAGTACCAGCTGTATGGAGGTAGTGTTACAAAAAAAAGTTTATAATCACAGTTCCAAAAAGGTACAGACAGCTGAGCCTGGCACAACAAACATTTTACCAAAACCTAATATTTTGCCAAAAGACTGGGTGAGCACCCTGCAGTGAGGAGATCCCGGCGTTGGAGACGGCCCACCTGTGAGCAGTGTGGATCTTGTGCATTGTACCAATTCGGTCTGCTGTTACATACAGCACTTACAATTTGTGTTGTATTTTTATTTCCAAGTTCACTTCAAATGTAATCCCGCCACATTTCCAAAAACGCATTTCTTAAAGTGTTACTAAACCCACAACAGTAAAACATGCTTGGTATGCTCACTGTGGAACCTAAGGGATTAATACTCTGCATTGTGTATAAAGGCCGTTTGATATGGTCTCTCTGACCCTCCTCTACTTTGACTCCAATCCATCCCGCAATAGAACACAGCATTTGTGTATTGCTAGAAAGTTTATTTTTTTCTTGGGAGAGTGCATGCGATCATCACAGGGCCCGAACTGTCCAGAGGATCAGGGGAGAATGAAAACTGCCTACAAGCTTTAAGCAGAGACTGATACAAGTCACAAGACTGCTATATACTGCGGATTTAGCGGTTTAGAGTTACTAAAAATAATTGCATTTCCATGTTCTGTGTACTGTGGGAGACCGGATATAGTGAGTGCAGCTTCTGGGTTTAGTAACACTTTAAGGAGCAAAAAAAGAACCTATACCTTCCTCAATTACCAAACACAGTTGAAATGGAGTCAGGGTCACTAACTCATGTATTCACTGCCTCCAATCCACATGCCGTATGGTCTAGCAAAGGGAACACTTTTCAGTGCTACAGCTTTCTACCATTCATTGTATATGAAGTTCCTCATATATTTAGGGTATTACAAAGATTGTGAGAAACCTTTGCATCCTTACTATACCCAGGGGCTGCATGTAGAGTCCATGCTGTCCTAAGGTAATGTATGTGAATAAGATCAATCATTATAGGGAGCATGCCATCTGCTTTATATGTAGATCTTTCATGCACACAGTGGAGAAGGGAAGAACCTCTCAAATTTGTATTGCAAGCAATTGTTTAGGAGCTTTCTGCCACAGTGACTATAAGGCAAGGATTTAAATAATCCCAATGGGAACACCAACAATGAAAAAAAATGTAATGGAGTGTAGTCTGTATTCCTTTTGGAGATGCATCTCATTTTCTGTCCCAATGACCACACAGAAAATGAGCCATCAGCAATAAAAATCTAATAGAAGTTCTAACCCTTCAATGATTTTAGCTAAAGTTGGGCTTTAGTAGCTTTATCAAACCAATATGAACAAGTTTAGAATGCCTTGAAACTCGTTTAGGAAAGGAATTAGTAAACTGGTATATGGATGATTAAGAAATGCTATGGCGTTGGCCTACAACTGGCCCGAAAGAATGTACATTACGAAACCACGCTTGAAAACACAAGTCACACTTCCCCATAACCAAATGATTTAAATGTTTAAAAACATTATAAATTTAATGTTCCAAGAATGTACAGTTCTGCCCACGCAGCTGACCCAATAGATTTAAAACCACCAAATATCTGACTTTTGTCTGTTTCAATACACGGTAAACAGATACATTCTTTAAGATCGTGAAGAGGTTTCTCAAATTTCTGCCATGACCTTGGACATTAAAGTTCATTTCTTAAGAAAATAAAGGAAGTCCTTGTCAAAACTTGAGCAAGGGGGAGGGCAGCGCATTTGTTTTAAAAAGTAAAAAATTTTTTGGCAAGTAAAGGAATGCTCGGGAAATGCAAGATCTTCGATGAATCACACATTCAGCATTTCCTTGACATCATTTCTGCTGTAAAATTGGAGTACAAATATTCATAATTTTGTCAAAGAAAAGAAGAAGCATTTGCCATGGTTACAGTAAGGGAATAGAATGTTTAACCACGTCGTATCCAGATCAATTCTGACACTTCGCTCCTACATGTAAAAATCATATTTTTTGCTAGAAAATTACATAGAACCCCTAAACAATATATATTTTTTTTAGCAAAGACACTAGAGAGAAAAAAAAAAAACTGACGCTTAAAAAAAAAACAAAAAAAAAACACAAGAACAAAGCTGTAAAGTTAGCCCAATTTTTTTTGCATAATGTGAAAGTTGAAGTTATGCCGAGTAAATAGATATCCAACATGTCACGCTTCAAAATTACACATGCTCATGGAATGGCACCAAACTTTGTTACTTAGAAATCCCCATAGGCGACACTTTTAAAAATATTACTGGTTACATGTTTTGAATTACAGAGGAGGTCTAGGGCTAGAATTATTGCTCTCACTGTAACGTTTGCGGCGACACATCCCATGTGTGGTTTGAACACTGTTTTCATATGTGGGCAGGACTTGCGTATGCATTTGCTTCTGTGTGCGAGCACATAGGGACAAGGGTACTTAAAAAAAAAAAATGGTATTGTTAATTTTACTTCAATTATATTTTTACACTTTAAAAAAAAAAAATTTGATCACTTTTATTGCGATTACAAGGAATGTAAACATCCCTTGCAATAGGAATATGACATGACAGGACCTCTTTACAGTGAGATGTGGGGTCAATAAGACCCCACATCTCACCTCTAAGCTGGAAAGCCTAAAATAAAAAAATAAATAAAAAAGATCCGCCGGAAATCTCTATGCTCAACATCCCTGGGACCGGCGGATCCATTCTTCGACTCGCCGATCACAGCGGTGAGTCTGTAGAAGTACCAGAGGGCGGCGGGAGGTGGGGGGGTCCCCTTCTGCCACCTGCAAGAACGATCAAGTGGTGGAACAGCAGCTATGATTATTCTTATGGTGTAGGGAATTGCCGGATGAAAATGCAGATATCTGAGGCCTGTAGTTACAGGCCTCATTCAGATATACCACCACGAAGCGGAGGACGTCCTATGACTGACTGCCAACGACAAGTGGTTAAAGGTTTTGGGGACCCAATAACTGACCGTAGGGATGACTTAAAATCCTGATCACATGTTCCACATCCCTGGTAAAGAGTCAAGTAAATAGTGCTGTCTAGCACTTGTATTATGTGTGCTGGACTTTAACAGTTGACCCTATTCAAAGGGGTAATTAAAAATCCAATGTGTTTTCAGGGGTCCGAAATGCCCCCTTCATCAAAGCTTGAGATCGAAAACAATATGGATGGACTAAAGAAGTAAACTGGATCTTTAGCGATAGTTCTTCCAGATGCCAAACCACCTGCTGACAAGAACCGTGCTTGTTTTTTGACTCTGAAACGTGAATACTCTTTGGGTTGTCCCCCTAACTTTTTTTTCCCCAAAATAAAAAAACTAAAAAATCTAGACCTGGACCATTTAGCAGTGGTGCGGTGCTTTTATTTACATTTTTTGTCACTTTGCTTTACAAGCCAAGGGGAAAATGGAGATCTTCTGGCGTGTGGAAGCTGCCTGTCCATGAACCAGATTACTTACATCAGCATCAATACTTTACGATAACGCTACCAGGTTCTATGCTATTTTTACACTTCCTTCGCCCATTCAAAAGATAAAACGTTCTGAGCCTTTAGTACCATTTGTAAAATTACCGTTACCCACAGTAAACCTTTAGAATCCATTCTGTACTGGTATAGCTTTAGCAGAGTGCATTCTGGTTAGTTGCTTTTGATTACAACACTTCTGATTCAGCCCTTAAAATGAGAAGTCTTGATTGAATTGGGCCGTGTCAAATTGACGGTGTCTAATTAGAACACGAGGAGAAACCAAAACAATTGACAAGGCTTCCACGAAGTAAAATAACAACTTCACTAAATATAGCTAAACATATTAGAACCAATGCAACAAAGCGGTGCTATATGCCGATAATATATTTTGACAAAACATGCACAGCTTTGTATCAATTGTAAAAATTTTATTTATTTTACCTGGACTCAATAAATATGCGATTTTACTCCATAAAAGCCGTTCTGATTATTTTGGCTTCTAGTTGTCCATATACCTAACCAGAGAATACTGTTCAGGCACTAGGATGGAGGGACTGAAACATGCATATGTTCAGGTGAGCTGGCTGGACTTTTCTATAAAGCATAAAAGAACAGAAGTACTTCACTTTTAAAAGTTAGTAAGCAGACACTAAATTAAACAAAGTCTACCGTTGCAGTGTAGCCCCCTACACTAAAAGGATTCAAGGCTCATCAATGCCAGTGGTGCAGGGATATGGTGTAATAACGTATACCTGGCTTCTGAAGACTCCCTCCATCCTTGCATCTGGTCCAATAAAGTGTCCTCTCTAAGGCTCTTTAGGTCCCAAACGCCCCTCCTTGCGTAATATGCAAGGTTAATAGCCCTGCACTAAATATGTTACAGAGAGGCTGCCCACAGAGAGAAAGGGTAGTGTTAGTAATCAGGGCTGGTGCAAGGATTTTTGACACCCTAGGCGAAACCTCATTTTGGCGCCCCCCATTAGCTCTGCCCCTGACTCCACCCCTTTTCCCTGCCCAGGTATGTGGTGGAGATGGTGGGGGGAGATTTTTGCAGCAGCTCTCCACCTTTTCTTCAGCTGTGAAGCACAGGCCCACACCTGTGCCTCTGGACCCGGCCTGAAGACAAATAGTGGCGGCACCGGCTCGCTTCCTTGCACCAGCCATGGTACACAGGTATATGGACAGGCTAGAGTAGTATACAGACAGGCTAGCTGTGTAACTGCCTGTCCGTACGAGCAGACAAATACAGACAATGACTAAAATAATAATAAATGCACATTTGTTTACCTTTTTGCGACCCTGCACACCTCAAATCACCCCAATTCCTGTATTTTTAGAAACTCAGATCACCCCAATTGCTTCATCAATCCCCTGAACATCCTTCCCCGCTGCACCCCACCCCCTCACAACTCTGTTTATCTCTGTAACCTCCCCACACTTCTGTTTATCTTTTGTACCCCCCTGCACCTGTGTTCCCCACTGTATGCCACACATCTGTTCCCCTCTGTACCCCCACCTCTGTTCCCCTCTGTACCCCCCACCTCTGTTCCCCTCTGTAACCCCCCACCTCTGTTCCCCTCTGTAACCCCCCACCTCTGTTCCCCTCTGTAACCCCCCACCTCTGTTCCCCTCTGTAACCCCCCACCTCTGTTCCCCTCTGTAACCCCCCACACACATTTGTTCCCCTCTGTAACCCCCCACCTCTGTTCCCCTCTGTACCCCCACCTCTGTTCCCCTCTGTACCCCCCACCTCTGTTCCCCTCTGTAACCCCCCACACACATTTGTTCCCCTCTGTAACCCCCCACCTCTGTTCCCCTCTGTACCCCCACCTCTGTTCCCCTCTGTACCCCCCACCTCTGTTCCCCTCTGTACCCCCCACCTCTGTTCCCCTCTGTACCCCCCACCTCTGTTCCCCTCTGTAACCCCCCACACACATTTGTTCCCCTCTGTACCCCCACCTCTGTTCCCCTCTGTACCCCCCACCTCTGTTCCCCTCTGTACCCCCACCTCTGTTCCCCTCTGTACCCCCCACCTCTGTTCCCTTCTGTAACCCCCCACACACATATATTCCCCTCTGTCCCCACCACACACATATTCCCCTCTGTCCCCCCCACACACATATATATTCCCCTCTGTCCCCCCCCACACACATATATATTCCCCTCTGTCCCCCCCACACACATATATTCCCCTCTGTCCCCCCCCACACACATATATTCCCCTCTGTCCCCCCCCACACACATATATTCCCCTCTGCCCCCCCCCACACACATATATTCCCCTCTGTCCCCCCCCCCACACACATATATTCCCCTCTGTCCCCCCCACACACACACATATATTCCCCTCTGTCCCCCCCACACATACATATATTCCCCTCTGTCCCCCCCACACATACATATATTCCCCTCTGTCCCCCCCACACATATGTTTCTCTCTGTCCCCCCCACACACATATATTCCCCTCTGTCCCCCCCACACACATATATTCCCCTCTGTCCCCCCCACACACATATATTCTCCTCTGTCCCCCCCACACATATGTTCCCCTCTGTCCCCCCCACACACATATATTCCCCTCTGTCCCCCCCCCACACACATATATTCCCCTCTGTCCCCCCCCACACACATATATTCCCCTCTGTCCCCCCCCCACACACATATATTCCCCTCTGTCCCCCCCCCCACACACATATATTCCCCTCTGTCCCCCCCCCACACACATATATTCCCCTCTGTCCCCCCCACACATACATATATTCCCCTCTGTCCCCCCCACACATACATATATTCCCCTCTGTCCCCCCCACACATATGTTTCTCTCTGTCCCCCCCACACACATATCTTCCCCTCTGTCCCCCCACACACATCTTCCCCTCTGTCCCCCCCCACACATATCTTCCCATCTCTCTCCCCCCCCCCACACATATCTTCCCATCTGTCTCCCCCCCCCCACACATATCTTCCCCTCTGTCCCCCCCACACACATATATTCCCCTCTGTCCCCCCCACACACATATATTCCCCTCTGTCCCCCCCACACATATGTTCCCCTCTGTCCCCCCCCACACACATATATATTCCCCTCTGTCCCCCCCCACACACATATATTCCCCTCTGTCCCCCCCCACACACATATATTCCCCTCTGTCCCCCCCCACACACATATATTCCCCTCTGTCCCCCCCACACACATATATTCCCCTCTGTCCCCCCCACACATACATATATTCCTCTCTGTCCCCCCCACACATGTTTCTCTCTGTCCCCCCCACACACATCTTCCCCTCTGTCCCCCCACACACATAT
The DNA here is from genome assembly GCF_037356315.1 of Lithobates pipiens. Lineage (NCBI taxonomy): Eukaryota > Metazoa > Chordata > Amphibia > Anura > Ranidae > Lithobates > Lithobates pipiens. Next base: position 21,092,351 of record NW_027507685.1, on the reverse strand, counting down.
CTTCCCCTCTGCCCCCCCCCACACATATCTTCCCCTCTGTCCCCCCCCCACACATATATTCCCATCTCTCTCCCCCCCCCCACACATATCTTCCCATCTGTCTCCCCCCCCACACACATATCTTCCCCTCTGTCCCCCCCACACACATATATATTCCCCTCTGTCTCCCCCCCACACATATCTTCCCATCTGTCTCCTCCCCCACACACATGTTCCCCTCTGCCCCCCCCCCCCACATTTGTTTCCCTCTGTACCCCCCCCCCCCCACATACACACACATATCTTTTCTCCTCTGCCCCTCCCCCCCCCAAGCACTTCAGTTCCTCTCTGCGCCCACCCCCCACACCTCTGTACATAATACAATATAAATCTGACAGCAGAAAATGTTTTTTTTTTTTTAAATTCAGGTTACTGTTTTTACACTACCTGTACGAGTGCTCTTGTAATCTCACTCTGAGCAGAGCGGCGCTGCTCTCTGTCCTCACTAACTATGCCGACGGTCCAGGAGGAAGAGGGCGGGGAAATGGCACCAATCCTGAACTTACATGCAGCCGGGGCTTCCATCTCATCCGCCCCAGCCAGTTCCATATATCCTGCAGCCTAGGCAAGCACTTCAGGGCCGGCCGGCCAGCCAGCGCTGCTCTTTGTCCGGGCTCTCTCCCCTCCTCTTCTCACTGCCGCCGCTCGCTAGGGAACATCAGAGACGGTGGTGATGTGACCGCGTATGGGGGTACAGCAACAGGTCACACTCACTGACACTGTCATCATCTTCAGCGCAGCGGATGTTTCCTTTCCTTAATAAATACAGTACCCCGCCACCGCTGCACTGGCGCCTCTGGTACTGTATGGAGGGACTCCAGAGCAGAGCGGCTGCTTGTTAAAGTTAGTTGCTAAGGGAGAGAGGGAGGTAGAAACACCAGCGGCCGGGCGCCCTAGGCGGCAGTGCGCCCTAGGCGGCTGCCTAGTTTGCCTAGTGGTAGCGCCGGCCCTGTTAGTAATACACCCCTATAATAAATGAGTATTTAAGCCTTGTAGTACTGGGTGGGTTGGGGGGTGCACTGAAAACTCCACCTTAGAGCATTGTCACGGAACCGTGGTCAAATTTTTGAATTTCTCCTTGCTTTCTGTCTTGGTGACAATGATTCAATTGGACAAGTGGAGGGGTAAAGCTGCCCAGTGGGGACACATAAAATGTTAACCTCTACATATACTTTTTTTTAAATCAAATATATCTGAGCTGCAGAATTTAATTCCAGGAATCAACAGGCCTGTAATACTGCATGAGAAGTGGCTCCTGGTCACACAGTATTAAAAAGATGGTTTCTGAAATTGCTGAGGAACTTGCCTGGCTGTGGGTTGGCTGGGCAGAATGTAAAACATTACATTCACACTGGTTCGACAATGGCTCCGACTTTGAGAGCACAAGTCACATGACATGTAAAAAATGGTTTCCCTATGAGAGCAGTCTTAACTGGTCTGACTTATGTCGGTCCAACTTTTGAAAAGGTTCCTGCTCTACTACTTTGGTCAGACTTGGGTACAAATTCAGCCCATTTGAATTTAATGGAGATCACATCCAAATCGGATCAGCGCCTCAACTGAACCGACATGTGACGTGCTCAGAGGCAATGTTAGCAATACAAAGTTTATTTAAAAAACAAAAAAAATGGGGTCCCCTAAAACCAGGCCCTTCGAGTATCGTATGGATTAAGGGGAACGCCATAAAAAAAAAAAAAAAGTGTGCCCCCCCAAAAAAAAAAAAATAATCCATACCAGACCCTTATCCAAACATGCAGCCTGGCAGGTCAGGAAAGGGGGGACGAGCGAGCGCCCCCTCCTGAACCATACCAGGCCACATGCATGCAACATGGGGGGATGCTTTGGGGCAGCCCTTAAGGCACCTTGTCCGCATGTTGATGGGAACAAGGGTCTGTCCCCCAGAACCCTGGGCTGTGATTGTGCGGGTCTGTGGGCAGGAGGCTTATAGGAATCTGGAAGCCTGAAGATTGAGGGAGCCCACGCCATTTGTCTTATTTTCTCAAAGTCGGACAGACAGTTTCACGGCTTTCCTGTCCAGTTCCAGTGTGAACCAGGCCTTACTCTCCATCCAAGGTACATCCATTTCTATTGTAGAGAAAATGGTCCAGAGAATGTGAAGTTTTATGCAATATTATCCTTTAAAACAAGCATAGGACACTGAAGAAAAACATGCATAATATTTATTGGGTGTCTTTTATATAAGCCTGCATTTAGCCAAACTGGAAGTTAAGAGAACTATCAGGATATCTGTCTAAAACACTCCCATCAGGAAACAGGTTCACAGCATTATCTAAAGAATTTTTGAGAAATATTTAGGCTAAAAGGGTCTAAAACACATTGGTAAACTTTTTTTTATGATCTGTCAATTTCAAACACCTGTTCATAGTACCTAGGATCTTAGGTGCCTAGCTAATCCATAATCTATGTGGCTACATATACAGACTAATAAGTCATCTATTTACATCTAGAAAGCACAGAGATTTCAACAAGGGTGTATGTAATCTAAAGTTGACAATCCATTTGCAAACTTCTCTCCAGTAGTCTTGGTCTGCTGTACGCCACGCACATCAAAATCTTCCCCCAGCCCTTTCAAATTCATTACAAATGTCTCATCTAGGAACAGATTGAGGCAACAAAGCAATCTTATGACACAAATAAACACACATTGTACTAGCTACTAGGATACTTGGCAATGGGTTCTGAAACCAAGGGATTATGGCATGGAGTTAAAAGCCAATATGCAATAGCCATATTGTACATTTAAAAGTACATAAGCAAAATTACTGGATTGAACATAAATGGAATTACCGGTTCGTCTTCACTGTCTGTTCCTCCTAAACTTAAAGAGCTGCGTCTCTGTGCAATGCCAGGAGTCTGAGGAAAAAATGAACAATAATAAGTCGAGTACAAAAAATAATCACACAACAGATAGAATTGACCAGGGGTATGGAACTAAAATTCATGAGGGTCCAATCAGTAAAATTTTCTTCCAACAGGAGGTCTGAATCGCATGTTTGGGCTAGAACTCAGATCCTTCACATCACAGCCCCTCTCCTCTTACTTCATAATCCCATTCTTACATTAGTATCCTCAGACCCCATGCATATCACAATCCCCCACTCAACAGTTTCCCCCGGTCCTCAGTAGTCTGCTCACCACCCCCCCCCCTCCCTACATCGACCCTCCTTCCACCTCCTTCACAGTAGTGTTGTGAACCACCCTTATCACACACCCCCCCCCCCCCCCCATTCACAGCAGTGTCTTCAAACCCGTCCTTCACATCCCACCACCCCTTCATAGCAGCCCCCTTAACCCCCCCCCCCTTGCAATGTCCTTTGCTACCCCTTCAAGTCGTTGTAAAGTCTCATTTAAAAAAAAAAAAAAAAAACGTTATACTTGCCTGCTCTGTGCAGTTGGCTTTGCCCAGAGCAGTCTGGATCCTCCTTGGGTCTCTACTGTTCCCGGCCCCTCCCTTCTGCCAATTGCCCCCCCCAGTCAGCAGCTTGCTATGGAGGCACTCGAGTCAAGTCACAGCTCCACATGTCCATTCAGGCACTGAGCCCCTACCCTCATCTGATTGGCTAGCTGACTAATCGATAGCCACGGGAGCCAATGGCACCGCTGCTGTGTCTCAGCCAATCAGGAGGAGAGTGGCGGATGGTCAAGACACTCGTGGACATCGCTGGAGAGAGATGGGGCTCAGGTAAGTAATTAGGGGGTGTGGGGAGAGTGCTACACACAGGTTTTTTTGATCTTAATGCATTAAGACATTCTGCCCTTACAACTCCTTCCACATCACCCCTCCCACAGAGCAGTGCTCTCTGCCCTTCTTAACATCACCCCCCCCCCCCCCCCCCACAATCCTTGGACCAGGTCTTCTGCCACATTCACTCTCCTACCTCACACAGGGCCACGGAGAAGAGAGCCAGAGGTAGGACAGTTCTAGACACATTTTTAGCGTGTAACATGTTCTTAATGCTGCAGCTGCTCCCCAATTCCCCGCAGCCACATCATTGACAGAGCTGTGTGTGAATGAACTACAAGCCTCCACATCCTTTGCAGTTGTCCGCTTGTATTTCTCAATGAACTACCACAGTGCTGTGGAGTGCCGTGATAGTTCATTGACTCTTCCTGTCAGATTATATCTGCTTGTCTGTACAGGATTTATGGGCACACATATACCAAGACAGATCACAAGAAGACCCGCATGGCGCTAGCAAGCTGCTGATCACTGGTGTAATGCTTTACAGGCTCCAAAAAATAATATATATATATATATATATATATATATATATATATATATTTTTTTTTTTTTACCTGCAAAAAATGTGAATATTTTTTTCTAAAAATTTAACTGATCCTTTAACAAGCTGATGATTGGTTGCTAAGACGCAGGGCTGTCCTAGGAACCAATCACCTACCAGTTAACTCAAGCCGCCTTTGCTTCCTCTCGTCATCCAGGGCTGCTGTGCCTCCTGCTCTGTCTAGAACTGTCCTGCCTCTCTGCTCTGTTGCGAGAATGTCAGTGGCAGAGGCTGGAGGAAATAACTGGTTCCTAAATGGTGTGCTTGCGTTGGTCCTGATGGGACAATGACACATTTTAATGGCATGGTCCCATCTTTCT
>NW_027507685.1:19847338-19887488 GCF_037356315.1 Lithobates pipiens | reverse complement strand
GTACAACTTGGTATTTTCTGCATGCATATAGGCCTTGCATATATTGTACTGTAATTGTGTTGTCCCCCTATACATTGTAAAGCACTGCGTAAACTGTTGGCGCTGTATAAATCGTGAATAATAATAATATAGGCAGCACGAGAGGGACACAGCAAAAGCCATGCGTCTTTTCTTCCTCCACAACGATGGTTGACAGAAGCTGTGTGTGTGTGTTGCAAAGAACACTACATGTACAGTTGTAGTACAGGCAGGCGCATTCACATAGAGGGAACTCCTATAGGACTTGGACGTAGGTCAAGGGGGCAATGGGGGAACACATTGAACAGAAAGTGTGTTAGTGTGGCTGGGGGACATTTTCAAAACTATATGCAGAGGAGGAATTTTTTTTTTTTTTTTTGTTTAGGAAAAAAAAAAACAGCAAATAATATTATTATTAATAATAATAGTAATAATAATAATATTATATATGAAAAAAATGACTGGTCACTTCAAGGGCAAGAGAAGAGATAATTGTGGACTTTGGGTTGGATGATGAGCCTTGTGTTTGTGGATGCCAGAAGATAGGCCCAAGTATATGATCTGGTAAGAGAATGGGGGCCAGCAATTGGTAATGTTGAATATTTACTGCTAATAGTAACTTATTGGGACAGTCGGACAATTTTCAACCCCCCCCCCCCCCCAAGAATAGGCAAGAGATAATTGAGATGTTGGTTGAAATGGCATCAGGGAGCCCCAGACATCTTGAGGGATAGTGATTGGACGGGTCAAAAAACGTTGTCCAGTTTCTGTGCTTTCTGTGAAATGAGCTCATATTAGGACTATTTTACCTCCTTCTCCTACAAGGCCAACAACAGGAAAGGCTATGTTGTCACCAAAGCATTCTTGTGTCTGGCTGAAACTTGGGCAATAAAACCTCATGAGACCATCAGTTCATGCTTGGATGTCCAACCCTCCTCTGCTTTTGGCCTGCTGTTAACAGATTCATGATATATAAAAATAATAATAATAATATAATAATAATATAATATAAATATATATACAAAATTTATTTTTTATTATTATATCTTTTTTTTTTTTTTTTTTTTTTGTTCTTTAATTTTTATAGGCATCTTAAATGATGATAATTTAAGGTTAAGTGTTTTTTTTTTTTTTTTTGTTCTTTCATTACATTTTTATAGGTATCTTAAATGATGATCATTTTAAGGTTATGGAGTTTTTTTTTTTTTCCTCTCTCTTTCTCTTTCTCTCTCTCTCGAATCTGCCTTTATCCCAGTAGTTGAATTCTCCTTACAATGTTTACATTCCCATCAGGTTTTCATTACACCACCCATCACACATATTTAGGTGAAGACAGAAATTTTCCTCTGCGTTTTGTGTCCATTTACTGAAAGCTACTTGGAATCTTGCATTGCCTAGATGTTTATGATGGCGTCTGTTTTGAGTGTGTTCCTGGATAGTTTTAGATCTTATTATTCCAAGCAAGCTTTGGAGACTGAAGACCCAAAGAGGTCGTGTGTGAACGATTAGTTTAAGCACACACAGATTCCTACACGCTGACGGATTTCCTGCTAACTGGGATTTTTTTTGCTGATCTTTCCTTGTCTGTCCATGGCCACTCAGTACAGAGTTTCCGTTCCAGTGGCCCCACTCCAGAGGGCTGCGAGGCATCCTGGTTTTGGAAGTTCTAACCCTTTCATTGCTGTTTTTCTACGCAGTCACATTTCTACTTCGCCTCTGCTATTCAATTCCTTAACAATGACTTTATTATGCAGGTAAAGAAAGCCAAAAGCATCAGAAGGTTGAAAAAGTGCCACTACTGCTACCATTCTTGACCACGTGATTGTATACACACACTTGTGTTTGTGTAAGCAAACAATAGTGTAGATGGTACCTTTTTGGAGGTACACAAGTCCTGTCCCTATGAGTCAATACACCATAGTATAGCTTAATGAAGGTCCAGCAAATAATTAAGTTCCTTTTATTTATTTTTTTGGCTAGCCTTAAAGTGTATTTAAAGGCATAGCGTTTTTTTATTTATTTTTTATCTTCATGCATTCTATGCATGAAGATAAAAAAACCTTTCATGTGTACAACAGCCCCCCCCAATACTCACCTGAGCCCATCTTGATCCAGCGATGTTGTGCGAGAGCCTATGCTGTCCAAAACTCTCCCTTCTGGTTGGCTGTCAATCAAAGTGAATGAGCCAGTGAGGCGAGAGAGAGGGGGCGAGGCAAACTCTGTTTGTCAGGAAACCAAATCCAATGTTCCGGGAAGTGAGGAGAGCCACTGTGGAACACAAGGCAGGATGTGATGTCACACATGGGGCAGGCTGGTTGGCTAACTGTTATTGCACATTAGCATTTGTTTGTGCCACAATTTCAATTGTTGGAGACCCGGGAGAGTAGCTGCTCTCATGCACATTGCTGGATTGGGCTCAGGTAAGTATTGAGGGGGGGGGGGGGGGGGAGCTGTACACTGAAGGTTTTTTACTTTCATGCATAGAATGACCTTCAGGCTTTAGAACCACTTTTAAGAAGGCAAAGGGCAATAGTAAACAGTCCTATTTTATCTGCATTCTATAGAGTGCCTTGAAAAAGTATTCATACCCCCTTGACATTTTCCATATTTTGTCATGTTACAACCAAAAATGTAAATGTATTTTATTGGAGATTTATGTGATGGACCAACACAAACTGCCACATAATTGTGAAGTGGGAGGAAAATGATAAATGGTTTTCTAAATTTTTTTTTTTTTTTTTTTTTTTACAAATGTGAAAAGTGTGGTGTGTATTTATATTCAGCCCCCCTGAGTCAATACTTTGTAGAACCGCCTTTCTCTGCAATTACAGCTGCAAGTCTTTTTGGGGGATGTCTCTACCAGCTTTGCACATCTAGAGAGTGACATTTTGCCCATTTTTTATAACCCAACCCTGCTTTAAACTTCTCGACAACTTTATCCCTGGCCTGTCTGGTGTGTTCCTTGGTCTTCATGATGCAGTTTGTTCACCAAGGTTCTCTAACACAGTGGTCATCAACCCTGTCCTCAGGGCCCATTAACAGGCCAGGTTTTATTTATTACCTTGGGGAGATGCAGACTAGAATACTGCAATCACTGAGCAGCAAATTATATCACCTGTGATGTATTTCAGTTATCTTGCAAACCTGGCCTGTTAGTGGGCCCTGAGGACAAGGTTGATGACCACTTTTCTAACAAACCTCTGAGGGCTTCACAGAACAGCTGTATTAATACTGAGATTAACAACTAATGCCCCATAAGATTTTACCCCCTTAATGACTTGGCCATGTTTTGCGATACGGCACTGCTTTACTTTAACTGAAAATTGCGCGGGTGTGCGATACTGCACCCAAACAAAAATTTTTATTTATTTTTTGCGCTATAAACAAAATGAAAACAATATTTTTTACTTTCTGCTATAATACATATTCCCCCCCCCCCCCAAAAAAAATTAAAACAATTCATCAGTTTAGGCCAATACGTATTCTACATATTTCTGTTTAAAAAAAAAAAAAAACAATAAGCGTATATTGATTGGTTTGCGCAAAAGTTTTATAGGGTCTACAAACTATAGGATAGATTTCTTCTTTCTTCTTCCCCCTTTTTTTTTTTAATTTTTTTATTGTTTGTTTTTACTGGTCATTTTTTTTTTTTTTTTTTTTTTTAGCCGGACTGTGACGGGATGGGAGATCCCATCTGTGGGCGTCATATGACTATGGGGGGGTAGGGAAGTGGTTAAACCCAATACCAAACATTGTTATATGCAAGCTACTAATCCCAAGATGTGGTGGCTGCATTGGTTTTCTCTTCTTAGCCTCCCCCCCCCCCCCCCCCCTCTGTTTTCATCTGCCCAGTAACACACCTCCTGTATTAGAGATGCCCCTACTGTGGATGATGGAGAAACGGAGACAGCTTTGGACAGCAGCATTGTCAGTCTAGGCCAGTGATGGTGAACCTTGGCACCCCAGATGTTTTGAAACTACATTTCCCATCATGCTCCACTACACTGCAGAGTGCATGAGCATCATGGGAAATGTAGTTCCAAAACATCTGGGGTGCCAAGGTTCGCCATCACTGCTCTAGGGGAAGGGGAGTGTTATGTACTAGCAGATTTAGATAACCAAACATTTTGAATCCAAACTCCAGCTCTAGTTACAGCTACAATTTTTTTCTTTATTTTTTATTAAAAAAAATAATAATTTTGAGATAAAGGTCTTGATTTAAAATAAATGTTGACTATTGTAAGCACCTCTGTCAGTGATAAATGGTTTGCCTCAACCCCCTAACTGCTACATCTTCAGGAGAGCCTGTGTGTTTTTTTTTTTTTTTTTGTTTTTTAAAACAGACTTACTGGCCAGATCACCAGGTGAAAATGAGGGAAAACCTAAGCCTGGGTTCACACTAATGTGGTGCGGGACACTGAATGTAATTCGCACAGGAATCGCAGCACATTCCTGTGTGAATTGGTGTCTCTGGGGTGCAGGCCTTTTATTTTTATTTTTTTGTCTCTACCAGAATCTAATTGCAGGGCAGGGGCAAACCCATGCGATCCGATTCTTCAGCTTACACTGCGTTTTTCAAACCAATTTCAGGGTTTTATCTTAACTTGCACTCCGCAATCGGTTTGTATGACGGTTGTGAATTTGAGGTGCGGAATCTGCAGCGAATCGCTTGTGAAATCGCAGCGCATCTAGTAAACTGAGGCTTAAAGAAAACTAAAGCAGTCCCTTAAGGCTGGGTTCACACTGCTGCGGGGGGGAGATCCGGATGTGATTCGCACCGCAAATCACATCCGATCTCCGTAGCGATGCGAGTACAGCCATACAGATAGTATGGCTGAATTTGCATCGCTCCCGCAGCAAACTCGCACGGGACCCTTTTTTTGGTCCGCAACAGAATCGGATCGCATGGGGGTTCACACCATGCGATCCGATTCCTGTGCGAGTCGGCAGATCGCACTGCGATATGCGGACGGATCTGGGGGTGTCATTAACATAACATTGACACTCCCAGCCGTCCGCATAGGGCAGTGTGAACTGCCGGCGGGAGTAATGCGATGCGGGAAAACGCCGCGGATTCGCGGCTTTCCCGCATCGCAGCGTTGTGAACCCGGCCTTAAAGTCCTCTAAGCCCTTGTACACATGGTCAGACATTCCGACAACCAAATCCGTCGGATTTTGTCAAACTGGTGTTGCATACACATGGTCAGACAAAGTTGTCGGAAAATCCGATCGTTCGTAACGTGATGACGTAATATAGTTACGACAGGACTACATCCAGGCTAGTAGCCAATAGCTTTGGTCTAGGAATTTGATCTGAGCATGCGTGGCACTTTGTCCGATCGGAATTCTCAACACGCGATTGGACAAAGTCTGATCGGATCATGTTGTCGGAAAATTTTATATCCAGCTCTAAAACTTTGTTGGTCGGATATTCCGACGGAAACAGTCCGATGGAGCCCACACATGATCGGATTATCCGACAACACGGTCCGATCGGACATTTTCTGTCGCAATGTCTGACCGTGTGTACAAGGGCTAAGGCTGGATTCACACCTATGCATTTTTAGTGCTTGATGCATTTTGCAGATTTGCTCTACAGAACGTGTTCCATAGGAAACCATATAACATGGACTGCAGTGCAAATATGCAAAAAGCACTAAAAATGCATAGGTGTGAACCAGGTCTAAGAATTGGTGATCTGCAATATTAATGAATGTTTTGATTTTGGGTTTAATATCGCTTTAATTGTAGGTTTGTGCTTTTGAGGATGGAATAATATTTCTCAATGCCAGTTAAATGGTTTACAAATTAGCTGTAATCCTGTGAGTCACACTTGTGTATGAAGTGGTTTACATGGTTAGGACGTTTTTCAAGTAAATGTTTTGTTTGTATAGTGTGTGTTGGAGACTTTTATAGTGTGTAGTGCTATGTATGTGCCCGTCATCTCTTAGAAAATACCTTCACCCGCATAGTAATGCAGCCGTGGCATGAAGCAGAAATGACATTGGCACTTTTTTTTTTTTTTTTTTTTTTATGTGAGTGTCTGGCATTGGCACTTTGCTATGATGGGTGAAGTGTAATTGTTGGGCACCTCTGCGGGGGGGAAGCAGTACAGTGCTTCATTTTACTGTCATTATTGCTCTCTGAGTTTATCAGGCAGCCAATAAAGGGGAGGAGGGAGATTTCCAAGTGAAAATTCTTGTTGAATAGAATGACATCAGACATTTAGAGAAGTAGAGAGAGGAAATAGAACCTCTCCCATTTCTCAGCTTACCGGAGCAAAGTACAAATTGCTTCAAATCCCTTGGGGAAACATCCTAGTTATTTATGCTGGTAGAACAATGGCTTATTGATTGACTTGCATTGTTGATGAAACTTCCCCCCCCCCCCAATACCCCAACTGGTTTTGAGAAAATGTAGATGAAGGTGTTTTGCTTGTGTAGAGAAACTTTAGGGAAATCTGGCCTCAGCGCTGCAGCCCCACATGATTCTCATCAGCCAGACGGCGGTCTCTCCAAGCCTGTTACATCAGCATCACACAGGGCTGTGCTTGTGCAGGGGGGCATAGTGCTGGGGGATGGAGGCCCAAGAATCCAAATCTCTCTCTAGGCTTAAAGGGGAACACTGATGGGTTTTGCCTTAATGAGCATCAAAACATAACACCACAAAAGATTTTAAAACAAATACGGAGTGAACATTGCAACCACCACCATTTTATTCTCGTGTGTATATATAATATTTGGATTTTAAGCCAACTGATTCCCCTTGTACCAAATTGTAATGTCTGCCCTTGTGTTGTAAAGTGCTGCGCAAACTGTTGGCACTATATAAAACATGTATAATAAGAAAAATATATATTTATATGATGTATGTGTATGTATGTATGTGTATGTGTGTGTGTGTGTGTGTATATGTATATATATATATATATATATATATATATATATATATATATATATATATATATATATATATATATATATATATATATATATATATATATATATATATATATGTTATATGTTATATGTTTGAGGGTCCTAAGTAATTTTCTAGCAAAAAAAAAAAAAAAAAGATTTTTTTGTGGTTAAACTTTTTTCACTTGCACACAAAGTCTATTCCATTGACAAATTGTTACAATGTTTATACTTAAAGAGGAAGTAAACCCTTCCAAACAACTTGGACCTATAGGTAAACCTAGATTAAGGCTTACCTGTAGGTCCAAGCAATATCTCCTAAACCTATATGGTTTAGGAGATATTTGCCCGAAAATGGGCACCGCTGTCTACGGCGCATGCGCCGTAGACAGCGGCGCGCAGGCGCACTAAATGCGGCAAATCCAAGAATGGATTTGCCTAATTTGTCGACTCCCGTGCGCATGCGCGGGAGTGACGTCATCGCGGCTTCGCCGTATGGCAGCGGCGGAGCTGCGAGACGCGACTCCCGTGCGCATGCGCGGGAGTGACATCATCGCGGCTGCGCCGCTATGATTCGTCGGAGCTGCGAGACGCCACCAGCAACATGGATGCGGCGGACTACAGGGGACAGCGGCGACTTCGCTGGCTCCTGTGTCAGGTAAGTGACACATAATGAGCTACTATGCGATGCATATCAGTCCATTATGCTTTACCTTTGCAGGGAAAAAAAGAGGAAGTAAACCCATCAGGGTTTACTTCCTCTTTAAGTTCAACTGATAAAGAATGTTTTGATTCTTGCAGACTGCCCATTTTTTTCCCCCCTTTCTTTTCTTTTGAGGGCTATGGCTTCAGAAAAGCAGAGAGAATTCTTTGCATAGAAAAAACTGTGAAACACTTTAGTCAAGATCGCAATAACGATTCTTGACGATTAATCGTGCAGCTCTAATATATTAATAAAAAAAAAAACTATAGATAATAGAGAAAAAAAAAAATATATATATATATATATATATATATATATATATATATATATATATATATATATATATATATATATATATATATATATATCTCTATTATTCATTCCCTTAATAATAATAATAATAATAATAATAATATTATTATTATTATATATATATATATATTTTTTTAGTGTGTGTGTACTATGATAACCTTGTTGGGACTTGGGTGGGACTTTGAGGGCATTACCATGTATACAGAAATTAGTAGAAAAATAAGTAATATTCATTGAAAAAATGTATGTAAAATATTGCACATAACCATGGATACAAAAATGCAAAAGAAAAGATATGACTTCCTTAAACTGACACGTTTCAGAGATTAATGTTGTCTCCTTCATCAGGGATTTTCACCGGAAATGTAAGATCTATAGAATTCAAAATGCAGAATGATCAGCAATAATTAAACCCTAACCGACATTCCTAGGTACTCGTAGCCCTTGTACACATGGTCGGACATTCCGATGGAAAATGTCCGATCGGATCGTGTTGTCGGATAATCCGACCGTGTGTGGGCTCCATCGGACTGTTTCCGTTGGAATATCCGACGGACCAAGTTTTCCAGCTTGGCTATAAAATTTTCCCACAACATGATCCGATCGGACCTTGTCCGATCATGTGTAGAGAATTCCGATCAGACAAAGTGCCACGCATGCTCAGATCAAATTCCTAGACCAAAGCTATTGGCTACTAGCCTGATGGTAGTCCCGTCGTAACGAAATTACGTCATCACATTCTGAATGTTCGGATTTTCCGACAACTTTGTCCGACCGTGTGTATGCAACAGTTTCGGACAAAATCCGACGGATTTGGTTGTCGGAATGTCCGACCGTGTGTACAAGGGCATACACTTACATCATTATTATTTTGCATGTACATCTGAGTATCCACAATAATTATACAAGGAATGACACGGTCACGTAGAGTCCCATCCACTAAACCGTTACTTCAATTTTAGACTTGATATAAGGGAGAGAAGGGGCCAGGAGTCATGAGGGGATAGAAATCCCCAGTCAGAACCCAAAACGTTTGCTGAGGTCTGGGAACCCAGATACAAAATTCCATGTGTACTGAGACCCAGCAGGTGGAAAATCTGGAAGAAAAGACAACGGGTATAATAAATTTGAGAAAGAAAGGGGGGGGAAGAAATATCCCCCCCCCCTCCATTGCTAAACCCATAAATAGTAACTAAACCTACCTATGTGAAACAGTGGTGTCACTCACAGGCAGAAAGGTGGATAGGGACATAGATGGCATAGGAGACCATGGACCAATACAGCGAGAAAATGGCTGTTTGATGTCTGCATTGCCAAGACAAGGGGCACCCCAGTATGTATGTATATATGTGTGTGTGTGTGTGTGTGTGTGTGTATATATATATATATATATATATATATATATATATATATATATATATATGTATGTATGTGTGTGTGTGTGTGTGTATATGTGTATATATATATATATATATATATATATATATATATATATATATATATATATATATAATATTCCAGTATAGTTATAGAAGATTACTAAATGCTGCACCTGCCTTCTATTTACTGAGGCTAGGCGTTGTTTTCAGTCTCTTGGTATGTTTGGAATTTGTATAGCACCAAATAGCAAAATCAATACAATAGTGTAAGTACTTTGCAGATTTTTATTTATTTTTGCTGCATATATTTGTTGTTGCTAAACAAACCCCTTAAAAAAATATATATATATATATTTTTTTTTTTTATATATATATTTTTTTTGTAAGACGGCCCCGTCCTTTCTGCTGTCACGCTAAATGCATGCACCCTCTATTCCTCTCCTATCAGCGGGTGCCTGTGGCAGCAGGTGGGTTAACTGACGTACCCAGAGTACAAAGGTAGCTGCCTTTTTGTCTGGGTGCTGAATAGGCTCACCTCTAGGTTTGCTGCAGCCTTGGAAAATCAGAAGTATCAGTTGTCCTTTGATCACTGTCCCCTTGTTAAGTGTATGCAGAGAATTGAAATGACTCAGATTACCGCCCTGTTCTGGCCTTTGTTCTGCATTCCGCGGTTTTATATTATTCTGCGTCTCCCTGGAATCTGCCAGCAAACACATTTCTATCCACAATAATAAAACATCTAAAAGACTAGATCACGGTTTATTAGGACGCTGCGGTATAAATGTGGATGACTTGGAGCTGGCAGAGCCCTGCTGGTTGCTGGCAATGTGATGGGCCCATTTAAAGTGATATTTAGGAAAGGCAAATCCTTTTTTATTCAGGATTTAATTCACATTGAAATTCAGGCAAACCTACAACATTGTAATCAATTTATCTGCGCTGGTTTACCCCGGCAGACAGTACAGCCAGTCTGGTGACCTGACTTTTATTCTCTGTAGCTATGCAATACAGCTTGGTCACCACCTGACCCCCCACTTTTGATTGGACAGTGAAGGAGAACAGGATGAGGTCTTCTTCTTCCCTTTTTTTTTTTTTTTTTTTTTTTTTTTTTTATTTCCCTTCTGGCTCCATTCACACCTGATGTTTCTGCAAAGCGCATAGAAAACCATATACCGTATATAATATATATATATATTTTTTTTTTTTTTTTACCTGCGTTTCTAAAGCGCACTGCAAATGCACTGGTGCAATCAGTTATCAATGGCACCCTAAGCATGGGCAGCAGCTGTGCATTTTGCCACACGGCAAAGGGAAATAAACGCACCATACTGCACTCCAAAGAAGATTTTGGAGATTCTGCAGCATGTTTGTTACAGGCAGGGCAGCCCATTCAATGAAAAGGGATGGCCTATGCATGACTGGCAGGACCACGCAGAAAACCACGAGTGGGAAAACAAGTTCCTGATATGCTCAGGTGTGAAGCCAGCCTCTTTTTAGCATGTTCCTTGTTGGCACATGTGTATTGCAGCACACCTGATTGGCTCCTAGTGCGGCTCCTCCCTCTCTCAATCTGAATGCTGTTGTGCAAAGACGTCATATGCACTCTATCACACATACATTCACATGCCGCTTGTTGTGTGTTTTTTATTTTTATTTTTTTTGTGAGTTGTGGTGCAGATTATTTTTTTTTTTACATTGGGTTATGGGGGTTTGTTTTCTAGTAATTTTTTTTTTGAAAGAAGGAATGGAGCGAAAACTTTATTTATTTTTTTTATTATTATTTTTTTTTATTTTTATGTTTTATATTTCTAGTTTTGGATGGCTTAGACCTCCTATCAAGTTTATATTACTGTCTGTGTCTCCATGTGGGACATTTTTGTTCTTTACTTCCTGGATGGCAATTAAAAAAAACAAAAAAAAACGGA
This sequence comes from Lithobates pipiens, assembly GCF_037356315.1. Classification (NCBI taxonomy): domain Eukaryota; kingdom Metazoa; phylum Chordata; class Amphibia; order Anura; family Ranidae; genus Lithobates; species Lithobates pipiens. The sequence continues at coordinate 19,876,234 of NW_027507685.1, read as the reverse complement.
CTGAGGTTCTGGCACCTCCCCACCCTTACCAGAACTGTAAGAATGCTGAAGTTCCAGTTTAACATAGACTATGGAAAGAGTTTAGGGATTACAGAAATAGTTACTTGATTTTACATTCCATTTCAATAGCAAGGTTGGATAAAATCTGCAAAACTGTCATTTCTAACCTGCTACAAATACTACCAAGTGGCTCCTTTTCTGCAAAAAAAAAAAAAAGAAAAAAAAAATTTTTTTTTTGATAGCTTTTGCTCATTATGCAATATGTTTTTATAGTTTAGTTTTCTAAGTATCTTCAGATATGTTTTGATGCATGTCATTTCTAAAACTCCCGCCTGGCAGAATGCTTTTTCTCCGGTTAGGTTGTGTTCAGGTGACTCAGCCCTGTGGTATGGATAACCGGTACTGGCACAGTGCCATACACCTGCTTCTTGCCACACCCTGCATTGCTGAAAGAATGCAACGACTCTGGAATATTTTGTAGATCAGCTACACACAATGTTGGATTCATTTAATAAAATGGTGTAAAAGTAATGATTTGTTCTCGGCTTTATTAGTAAATCTCTAGGCCAACCCCCCCCCCCCCCTTTTTGTTTTATGTTTTGGGTAAAGTCTGGGTCCCCACTGGGAAGATTCATCCTGATCACCATTGTCCTCAAGGGGAAAACTAAAATGTTAGAATTGACACCAGAACAGGAGATAAGGGGGAGATCTTCTTCTAGTGGGGACAGCTGTCAAACAAAGGGAAGTCCTCTCACTTTGGAAGATTTTTTTTCTCGTTTCTTGTTGTGGCTCTGTGAAGGGAAATTTCCCCAATTGTACACACAGAGCATATGTAATCTAGATCAGTACTTTACAATTCCTGAAATATTCCTGAACTTTTATCTCATGGTTACTGTGAAATTGTGTGAATGCATTGCATGTTATCTCAGCTTGCAGAGCTTGGATTCATTATATGAGTTTGTCAAAAATATAAATATTGCAGAATATACAGCCTCATGCTACATAAGCTCAGTTTCATGCTGAATAAACTAAATCATTTAAATGTATCTTAAATGGAAAACTGTCTTTTAGTTCGATTTTTTTTTTTTTTTTTTTTTTTTTTTTTTATTTTTTTTGTACTCCAAAAGCATTTTTATTAAAATCAATTTTGATTAAAAAAAAACATTCTTTTCCACCCTACTTGTGTGGGCAGATTTCTGCAGATCGTTGTGATTAGCAAGATATTTTAATACCGGTGCACATCAGGCTTACAACAGTGGAATGGCGATCTAGTCATCGCTTTACTGGTTATTGTGGGGTTAATGTTAGTTGATGGATGATCATCAACTCAGCAGTTGATTTCAGGGAGATTTCGAGAAGAATGTAATGGAAGACTGTTCTGAAACAAGTCCAGAAAATCCCCTTTTATTAAAGCCAAACCTAAACCCCCCCTTTAATGGACTTGTGCCTGTACTACACAGATTATCTACCCGTTTTTTTTTGTCTAGGGGAGGGAAGAGCACCTTTCTTTACCTTTTTATCCTCTGCTTTCCTGGCAAATGGTGCCCTCCCATGGTGCAGTGGTGGACTGTTCCTCAGTGTCCTAACATCCAATGCAGGGCTATGGTCCATGCATCAGTCTTGATGTCCAACCAATTAGTATATTGCTCTTGATAGACTGCTGGAGCATAGATAGGGGACCGGTCTAGCAGCATGCAGGGGCAGAAGATTGATTAACCGCTTGAGATCCGCGCTATAGCCGAATGACGGCTACAGCGCGGACCTGCTTTGCCGGGACGACGTCTATTGACGTCGTCCCGTGCACGAGCGGCCTGCGCGCCCCCTGTGATCAGCGAGTCTATGAGATCCCGACCCCTTACAACGTGAGCAGCTGTCAGCCAATGACAGCTGATCATGTGACACAACAGAGCCGGTAATCGGCTATTTTTCCTCCTCGCGCTGACAGCGCGAGGAGAAAAAAAAAAAGCCGATGACCGGCGGCCGTGATCGGGACATCAGTCCCAATCACGGCCAGCTTATCAGTGCCCACCTGCCCCCTGCCAGTGCCACCCAAATAATAAAAAGTGCCCCCCATCAGTGCCACCTATCAGTGCCCACAGTGCCACCTATCAGTGCCCACAATCTGCCTCAACAACAGTGCTGCACCCCAGTGCCACATATCAGTGCCCAGCAGTGCCACCTATCAGTGCCCATCAGTTCCATCTATCGGTGGTACCCATCCATGCCACCCATCCGTGCCATCTTATCTGTGCCCATCAGTGCTGCCTTATCTGTGCCCATCAGTACTGCCTTATCTGTGACTATCGGTGCCAACTTATCTGTGCCTATTAGTGCCGCCTTAACTGTGCCTATCAGTGCCCACCAGTGCAGCCTATCAGTGCCACCCAGTGCCGCCTCATCAGCGCATTTCAATGAAGGAGAAAAATTACCTGTTTGCAAAATTTTATAACAAACTATTAAACATGATGATTTTTTTTATTTTGCATCTTTTTTTGTTTGTTTAGCAAAAAATAAAACTCCCAGCTGTAATTAAATACCACCAAAAGAAAGCTCTATTTGTGGGAAAAAAATGATAAAAATTTCATTTGGGTACAGTGTTGTATGCCCGCGCAATTGTCATTCAAAGTGCATCAGCGCTGAAAGCTGAAAATTGGTCTGGGCAGGAGGGGGGTTTAAGTGCCCAGTAAGCAAGTGGTTAAGTAAATGTGCTTTACCAAGTGCCCTAGACATAAGAGTTTACACTGAAAGGGTTGGCACAGCCCCACTACAGTGTAGGCTTCTTTGCTGAGCGGCTGCCCTGCTGCTTTGTGAACGCAGGAGATTGGACGATAGGAATGGGTGCCATTCAGAGATCGCTTTGCATTTTCTCAATGAATGCAAATAGTTCTCTGATTGGACAAGGTGGAGAGGCAGAGTGGTCAGGTCATGCTGTCCACATCTAATTACAGAAAACGTTTCATTCGTTGAGAAAATGCAAAGTGATCTCTTAATGGCGCCCGTGCTAAGCGTCCAACTTCCTTTGTTCATAATGCAGCAGAATAGCAGCTCATGGGAAAGCTAATGGAGGTCACTGGAGTACTGTGATTTGCAGCTGCTAGATCTAGAGGGAGCACACAAGTATGGTATATGCATAGCTACACTGCAAGTTGACCTTTTTTTTAAAAATATGTTACACCCGTATTTAGGATGAAACCTGTTACTACGCAGCAGTCAACCTCTCACCACCCTCTGTGCCAGCGGGAGGGGGTTCTTCTACCTGCACCCGCTGTCGCATGTTAAAAACAGAGTGGCTGTGTGGGGCTCCACCTACACAGCCGTGTCATTCATTCACGGGGATCTGAACGCATGAGCTACAAGTCCCATCTACCACCATGGCAGACAGCTTGCAGTTCATCCACACTCAATGAGAATGCCTTTTTGTAGTTCATTGACTGATGGCGGGTACAATGCTTTGCAGGCTGCAGTGTAAAAAAAAATTAACAAATGCAAATTATTTTTTTTTTTTTTACCTGCTAAATCTAATTTATTAATAAATACACACACTGGGGTTATTTACTAAAGGAAAATCCACTTTGCACTGTAAGTGCACTTGTAAGTAAAGTCGCCGTGGATCCGAGGGGGACATGCAAGGAAATTAGCATTTTAGCTTGCACATGATTGGATGATAAAATCAGCAGAGCTTCCCCTCATTTGAGATCTACCCCTTAGATTTAGAGCGACTGCACTTTCAAGTGCACTTTCAATGCAAACTGGATTTGGCTTTCATAAATAACCCCCTCTGTGTGTGTGTGTGTGTGTTTTATTTTTTGCAAAAGGTTAACGGCCTGTAATTCCATGCATGTTTTGCTTTCAATTAAAGGCTGAAGGAATTGTCACGTGAATACCCAGTTGTAGCATATAGTGTATTTAAAGAGGAGTTTCCCCTTTTAAAAAAATAAATAAAAATTAAAAGTCAGCAGCTACAAATACTGCAGCTGCTGACTTTTAATAATCGGACACCTACCTGTCCCAGGGTCCAGCGATGCAGGGGAACAAAGCCTCGCTCGTCCCCCTCCTCTCGGCGGCGCCTGCATTGCAACTGTGGGCACCCGGCTGTGAAGAATGCGTGAGCTGTGATTGGCTGCGCAGTCACCTGGGACCTGTCACATGTCCCAGATGACTGACAGGAGGGAGGGGGCGGAGCTGAGCCTTTCTGCACCAAGGGGAAGTGACGTCAGGAGCCCAGGCACTGAAGGAGGCAGACTGAGGGACTCCCTAGCAACAGGTATTTAGAGGTGAGTTAAAAAAAAAAAATCCAAATGTTTTTAATTTTTTTAAAGAATCTTAAGCATTTCCTTATATTTTTTTATTTTTTTTATTTTTTTGGGAGGTGGAACACCACTTTAACATGTTAAAATTTAGCTTTGGGGTGAAGTTAGGAGGCCATTCTAAGCAGACAGTCCTTGGAGTTCTCTGCCGTAGAGGAACCTTGCCTGATGGTGACTGTGTCATTTATCATGCTAGCCTTACAATACAAGTAAAAGGTCATGGCCATATTAAACAACACACCATGTCTTGGAAGATGGAGGGGTGAGAGGTTAAACCTGATAGGGGTTTTTTGCTATTTTTTGTGTAATTGAAGTAGAAGGGATTGGGAAGTGTTGCTTTGAAATGCTGCAGTTTGAACCTCCAGATTGTAATTCAGTGTCGGGACACGTAGTACTCCGTCTTATGAACGGTTTAGAGGCTTTGAGCTTTTCCTGTCCAGAGGGAAGACATCAAAGCAATTGTATTCTATAATATTTACAAATCCCCCAAACTGATACTTTTGTTACCTTGCTGACACAAGTCATGTTTTAGAATCGGACAGCACTTGGCGTGCAGCAAGCGTTGGCGGTAAATTTGGTTCTAAAGCTGTAAAATATTTAGATTTTTAGTGTTTTTTTTTTTTAAATTTATTTATTTTTTTGCATCGATATTTAATATTTTACATTGGTTTACTATGAAAGGTATATTGAAACCTTAGGCACAGAAGCCATTATGGTCACACTGGGAGAGGTTGATGGCATAGGAAGGTTGAATGACTGGGTTGTATTGGAATAGCCCGTTCTGCCTGATAACTGCCTTTTCTCTTTATATTCTAAGCCCTTGTACACACGATCGGACATTCCGACGGAAAATGTCCGATCGGACCGCGTTGACGGATAATCCGTCTGTGTGTGGGCTCCATCGGACTGTTTCCGTCGGAATATCCGACGGACAAAGTTTTAGAGCTGGGCTATAAAACTTTCCGACAACATGATCCGATCTGACTTTGTCCGATTGTGTGTAGAGAATTTCCGATCGGACAAAGTGCCACGCATGCTCAGATCAAATTCCTAGACCAAAGCTATTGGCTACTAACCTGAACGTAGTCCTGTCCTAACGAAATAACGTCATCACGTTGCATACGATCGGATTTTCTGACAACTTTGTCCGACCGTGTGTATGCAACACCGGTTTCGGAAAAAATCAGACGGATTTTGTTTTCGGAATGTCCAGCCGTGTGTACAAGGGCTAACAGTCTTTTGGTTTGACTTCTGCTTTTTTTCAAAGGTTGGTCATAAACGGAAGAAATGTTTAATTTAGCGGTTCTTCTTAAAGCTGAACTCATGGAAACTTGAACATTCTCCCCTGCTTGTTTATGTCTAGGGGGCATGGAAAAGTAGATTTACTTACCTGAACCTACGTGCTGCTAGACCATTCCCTGCAGCATCTTCTCCCCTATGCTCCAATGTTCTAGGGTCCTCCCGATGTCATCAAGGCCAATGCATGGACCATAGTCCTACATTGGATGTGCAGACGCTGAGGAACAGTCCACCGGAGTATGGGGCAGCGCTGTCTGCTGGGAGAGCAAAAGATCATCTAAGTAAAAGTGCTCTTCGCTGCCCTTAGGCTAGACAAGCAGTTGCAAGAAAGAGTTTTCAGGTTTCCAGAAGTTGGACCTTAACCGCTTGGACCTTAACCGTGACAGCCTCACGCCGATATACCTCGGCAGAAGGACTCGTACAGGCAAACGAATGTACCTGTACGTTGCCCTTTTTAAGAGGCGGCCTGCGTGTGCATGCCACCGGCAAGCTCCGTGAGTCGGGTTGCGGGTCCGGCGGGATCGATGTACACGGGGGATACCCACGATCGCCTCACGGAGAGGAAGAACGGGGAGATGCTAATGTAAACCAGCATCTCCCCAGTCTAGTAGTGTGTTGGTGTATAAAAATGTATTGTATTGTATAGGTCAATTTTCACATGTGTGGCAATATATAATTCTTAAAGTGCTGACTAATTTTGGGCCAAAGTGTATATAATATATATTTTCCAGCGTGCTGGTTCAAAACCCAAAATTTTAAAATTAAATGAAAATTAAATAAAAATACAATAAACTCAAAGTGCACGCCAATGGCAACAGGTTACAATGTAGCAAACCATATAACTTATTAATCTAAATAGCAATATGCAGTTATTAAAGTATTAATCTAAATGGCAATATGCAGTTATTAAAGTGCGCGTGCAAATAAATTCTTACAGACCTATAGGTGAAGACTAATTGTGATAGCTGGTGGATTAGTCGTGAAAAAAGAATATTAAAGTATATTACGTATACTGTGGTGCCAAACTATAATAAATAAACATATATGAAATATCACGGTGGTAGCATAAACTGGTCTGATAGTGATGCTTTACATAAATTAGTATAAAATTAATGAAAATTAAAAATTAAAATACCATCTACATGAAGCATATATGTGCTAAAATGATAAAACACAGAAAAATTAAATAAAATTAAAAAATCCAAAAAAAAAAAAAAAAAAAAAAAAAAAACGTGCAAAATTAGTGCAAGAAAATGTGCAAACAATGCAGGCAAATTTTAAACATTGGAAGTGATGGAGCAAGTCTCTATTGGGTGGCGGAAAAAACCGCAGGTGCAGAAAAGGAGGGGGGTGATGTTTTCCAACTGTGTTCTTCACATTCGGTGGCTTAAAAGGGTGTTAAAATTATTATGCTCTCACCAGAAGGAGGACCCCATCCGGGGTGGATCAACATTCACAATATTAGCTATTGTGCGGCTCTCTGGCTTCCTTCCACTTTAAAGATTAGGGATCCCTCGTTCCTCCGTGAGTAGCAATAAGCCCCGTTTATATGGAGTAGAGAAGAGGCACAACCATAGTGTGATACCGTTTTTAAAGAATTTTATTGCAGAAAATAGTTAAAAAATTACTCACAAACAACTGGTTTAAAAGTGCGGTGTGTACAGCTTTTAAAATTCCCGCTGTTGCAATCTCCGTCTGAGCTCGAGGTGTACGCTGCCTGGCCACGTGGCGTGGCCAGGCAGCGTACACCTCGAGCTCAGACGGAGATTGCAACAGCGGGAATTTTAAAAGCTGTACACACCGCACTTTTAAACCAGTTGTTTGTGAGTAATTTTTTAACTATTTTCTGCAATAAAATTCTTTAAAAACGGTATCACACTATGGTTGTGCCTCTTCTCTACTCCATATAAACGGGGCTTATTGCTACTCACGGAGGAACGAGGGATCCCTAATCTTTAAAGTGGAAGGAAGCCAGAGAGCCGCACAATAGCTAATATTGTGAATGTTGATCCACCCCGGATGGGGTCCTCCTTCTGGTGAGAGCATAATAATTTTAACACCCTTTTAAGCCACCGAATGTGAAGAACACAGTTGGAAAAGATCACCCCCCTCCTTTTCTGCACCTGCGGTTTTTTCCGCCACCCAATAGAGACTTGCTCCATCACGTCCAATGTTTAAAATTTGCCTGCATTGTTTGCACATTTTCTTGCACTAATTTTGCACGTTTTTTTTTTTTTTTTTTTTTTTTTTGGATTTTTTAATTTTATTTAATTTTTCTGTGTTTTATCATTTTAGCACATATATGCTTCATGTAGATGGTATTTTAATTTTTAATTTTCATTAATTTTATACTAATTTATGTAAAGCATCACTATCAGACCAGTTTATGCTACCACCGTGATATTTCATATATGTTTATTTATTATAGTTTGGCACCACAGTATACGTAATATACTTTAATATTCTTTTTTCACGACTAATCCACCAGCTATCACAATTAGTCTTCACCTATAGGTCTGTAAGAATTTATTTGCACGCGCACTTTAATAACTGCATATTGCCATTTAGATTAATACTTTAATAACTGCATATTGCTATTTAGATTAATAAGTTATATGGTTTGCTACATTGTAACCTGTTGCCATTGGCGTGCACTTTGAGTTTATTGTATTTTTATTTAATTTTCATTTAATTTTAAAATTTTGGGTTTTGAACCAGCACGCTGGAAAATATATATTATATACACTTTGGCCCAAAATTAGTCAGCACTTTAAGAATTATATATTGCCACACATGTGAAAATTGACCTATACAATACAATACATTTTTATACACCAACACACTACTAGTCCCCACATATAGGTATAAGCGCCATATCTATTACCCCCCTTTGTCTTTGCATCGTTCCACCCGTGGGTGGAAATCAATAGAGGCTGCTCTTACCTTTTAACTTTTCTTTTCTTTTCCTTTCTACATTCACTCTTAAGGATCCATAGCGCAACCCACCCCCCAGTTATACATCTCCCCAGTCTGCCTAGTGACAGTGTCACTGATCTTTGCTCCCTGTGATCGGGAGCAGAGATCAGTGACGTATGACGCAAAGCCACACCTCCCCAGTTAGAATCACTCCCCAGGACATACTTGACCCCATACACTGCCCCCTAGTGGTTAACCCATTCACTGCCAATGTTATTTACACAGGAATCAAATGCATTTGTATAGCACTGATTGCTGTATAAATGACAATGGTCCCAAAAATGTTCGATGTGTCCGACATAATGTCGCAGTCAAGATATAAATCACTGATTGCCACCATTACTAGTAAAAATTTTTTTTTTTTTTATAAAAATGCCATAAAACTATCCCCTATTTTGTAAATGCTATAACTTTTGCGCAAACCAATCAAACGCTTATTGCATTTTATTTTTTTTTTGTTTTTTACCAAAAATATGTAGAAGAATACGTATCGGCCTAAACTGAGGAAAAAATTATAATTTAAAAAATGTATACATTTTTGGAGGGTATTTATTATAGCAAAATGTAAAAAAAAATTAGTTTTTTTTTTCCTTCAAAACTATTGTTTTGTTTATAGCGCAAAAAATAAAAACCACAGAGATGATCAAATACTACCAAAAGAAAGCTCTATTTGTGGGAAAAAAAAGGATGTCAATTTTGGTTGGAAACCACGTCGCACGATCGCGCAATTGTCAGTTAAAGCGGCACAGTGCCGAATCGCAAAAAGTGCTCTGGTCTTTGGCCAGCAAAATGGTCCGGGGGGGCTTAAGTGTTTTAAAGCGGAGTTCCACCCAAAAATAGAGCTTACGCTTATCCAGTCCCTTCCCCCTTCCAGTGTTACATTTGACACCTTTTCAATGGGGAGGAAGGAGCAGATACCTGTCTAATACAGGTATCTGCTTCCACTTCTGGTGAAAGATCGCTCCAGAATCTGCAGCGATCTGCGCCTTTTTTTTTTTTCTTAACAAAAGTACTCCCTTTTAAGAATTGTCTTTTATTATAAATTATTTTTGAGATCGGTTATATATAATAATAATAATAATAATAAAAAAAATAAAAAATTTCAACTCTGCATTAGTCAATGGTAAAGGTGGTATACACTATATACAATTACCCGACACCAGTTAGTTTCCACAATCCATGACTTAACTTCACAGTTCACACAAATACATTTTAAATTCAAACTGTAGCACTGATGTAAGTCATATTATTTATTTATTTTTATTAAACTTTAAGAAAAACGTTGAAAGTTAGTTTAACTTTAATTATAAAACTTATCTAGTATATTGACTGTCAGTCACTTTATAGTAGGCAAGTAGGCATCACTTTAGCCAGTCACGCTGTTTACATTTTTGTTTTGTTTTTTTACAACAATTTTAAAAACGGAGGTTATCAAGTTTACCTACACTTGGCTCACTGAATGATCCCAGTTAACCACATCCATATTCATTATCGCTGTGAGGTGACGTCACGGACATCGACGTCACCGGACTCCTCCCCCTTCCCTTCATTAGCAGACGGAGGCACTTGGGGAAGGGGGGAGCGGGGGGAGCAGTACGTCACCGAATCTCCGATGGAACTCCCTGAAGACCTGGAAGCCGGCGGAAAGGTGAGTACCGATCAAAAAAATTTACGATTAATCGAGGCATAAAATCTTTTAATTTTCCCAGCCCTAAAATATATATATATTTAAATTTATTTAGATTGTAAGCTCTTCTGAGCAGGGCCCTCTTGTATTGTAACTGTATCGTCTCCTTTTTATATTGTAAAGTGCTGCCTAAACTGTTGGTGCTATATAAATCCTGTATAATAATATATGGCGCCACTTTATTAAAGAAGCTCCAGGCAAGCAGCTAATTACTCGTTATATGGGGCATGTTTTACCCAGCAAAGGATTTGTTATTCTTTGCAGCCAGTGGAGTGGAATCGATAACTCCTGTCAATCAAGACAACCAGGTCCTCAACCTCTGGTGCAGCATTAGAACATAACCTCCCAATCCCAGACTCCTTCCCCCTCCCAGCTTGCTGATTGGACAGTTAAGCAGCAGCAGGCTGGCCCTGTTACTCCATGCAGAGTGCTTCTGTGTAGCAGGGTATAGGAGGCTGATCTATAGATGGATTCAGGTGCCAACTTTATGTAAAAAAAAAAAAAAAAATACATTTTAATGATTTTTACCTACATGGCCTTGACCAATCAGGATTTTATATCTACATATAGATGACTGCTTAAAATGGTTCTAGTATGAATATAGATTAAAAGGATAAATTACACCATTTTGTTACTCATTCAAATTTTTGAAATAGACCATTCTACCTGTTACATGCTTTGCATTACATATTATATCTCATTTGTCACTTCCTCACAGTCCTGATGTAACCGACAAAGAATGTGGACTGGGTGTTAATTGGTGCATTTTATGGTCCACCCTGTAAACTTAATCTTACACATAGAGATAGGTATTCCATGTGCAGGTTTTTTTTTTTTTTTTTTGCTACCTGTGGCTTAAGTAGTTTTTCTAAAAGAAAACCTATAGATTGATATATACATTTTATAAAGCGAGCGGTGATGCGTACATAAAAATACAGACAGAATACATAAATAAGTCATGCTACATATAGGCATAAAAGTACCAATAAGATCAATTTAGCTTTTTTCAGGCATTTGGTGACAATCTCATGTCTTTAGGGGGCTGGCCGGATATCTGTAGCTGGGGGCAGTCTGGTAGATGTTGGTAAAGAAGATATTTTTTACCCTAGTGTTGTCTACTTCTCCCACCTTCCTCTTCCTCTCAAGGCGATATCGCCTACGAATAATTGGCCCTGAACGCAGACTACGTGATTACAGGTGGGAGACCCGACAGGCGGCATCGCCACTGAATGTAATTGCTTCATCAGCGACTGTGTACAAATGGCCGTTATTTGCTGCAGGATCTGTCGGCCTCCCATTGCTTTCAATGGGGCTGCCGCCCACTGTTAATTGCTGGGAGACCCTCACATGTAATAGTGACTGGTCCCATTAGCAAGTGTGAATGAGGCCTAACTGAATGGAGTTTTTTTTTGCGTTCCCCCTCCTATTATCTAGGTTTTTGTAAATCTAAAGACTGTATAGTGTATACACTGTGCAGGCACTAGAATTTATACAATCTGTGGTCTAGCATCTCGGTACAGTGAGTGCAGCGCTGGACGATTTGTAAGAAAGCAAGGTGAAGGCATTGTCTGGAATAGCTGACGGTAAAAAGAAAAACTGTACTGGTTTTCCTTCATTCAGACATTCAGTGTGGATGGGGGAATCCTCCCAACTGTGTCATTGTATTTTGACAGTGGGAAGACTCCTCTGCTTCCTCACTATCAGAATACGCAGACCAGTGCTATTTTTTAGCAGTGCCATTCATGAGAAATGGATCGATTTTTAGATCGTCTTCTCATTAACGTGAGCAGCCATTCATGGATCAAAGTTCGGCCAGTTCCTGCTGAACCGACCAAATTTCGATCCATGTATGGCCAACTTTAGTCTTCTAGCACATCTAACACTCCCCTCCCTCAAGAGTAATAACGCTGATGTCCAAAGGGGTCTTTGTTGCTCCTTCATCCGGATTGTAGACGCCCTAATACAGGAGGTGGGTTATTGGCCAGTTCAACTGGTTAGAAAAAAAGAAAGGAAAAAAGCCCATAAAAAAACAAAGGCAGCCATTTTAAGGATTGGTAAGCTGCAATATATTACATTTTTGACTTGGGGCTTAACCACTTACCAACTGCAATACGTATATATATGTTGTGGTTTACCGGGATGAAGATAACCCCATTGTTTTCTTTTTTTTTCAGCCAGCGGCTGACTTTTTCTTGAAAGCATTACAAGCGACTCATTTGCAGAAGTGGCGGCAAGGGACGCCAGCCCCTCACTGCTCGCCGTTTTTTCTCGGGGCTTATCGTTTCTGCCGGCTCGCCCGAGAAATGATCCGACTGTACTGGCAGGTGATCAAAGAGTAGATCACCCCTATAGTCTTGAAAGACTGAAGTGACGTCTTAATGTCACTTCTGGTCCAGGGTAGAAGTAAAAAAGTGTTTTTTGTTTTGTTTGATCTTTTAAAGTTGCCTTTAGGCTGGGTTCACACTGCTGCGGGGGGAGATCCGGATGTGATTCGCACCGCACTGCAGTGCAAATCACATCCGATCTCCGTAGCGATGCGAGTTCAGCCATACAGATAGTATTGCTGAATTCGCATCGCTCCCGCAGCAAACTCGCACGGGACCCTTTTTTTGGCTCGCAGCAGAATCGGATCGCATGGGTGTTCACACCATGCGATCCGATTCCTGTGCGAGTCTGCAGATCGCACTGCGATATGCGGACGGATCTGGGGGTGTCATTACCATTTCATTGACACTCCCAGCCGTTCGCATAGGGCAGTGTGAACTGCCGGCGGGAGTCATGCGATGCGGGAAAACGCCGCGGATTCGCGGCGTTCCCGCATCGCTGTGGTGTGAACCCAGCCTTAAAGGTAAAGATGAGATTTGGAGTATTTTTGACCCCAGATCTCTTAAAATAGGACCTGGAAAAAGGCTGGCCTTCAAAGGGTTAAAGGAGTAGTACAGCCAAAGCTCTTTGGCTGTATTTCTGCTTTGGCTCACAGTAGTGAAGTTCATTCTGCACTCATGTGACCTGTTTTTCAGCAGACAGCGGGCTGACAGTCACCAGCTCTCTGCTCACGGAGCTGTGTGAGAACTGAGCGATCAGCTGTGTTCTCGGCTCTCAGCGCTGGAGGCGTTGGGGGACAGATGCTGCATCCATCTAGGCAAATATGAATCATAAAAAAAAAAAAAAAAAAAAAATCCATACATCTTTTAATACTGCTTTTTATTATAAGAAAATGATCTCTACGGGAAGGTCCCTTTTTAACACGCTCTTCCATGATTTTCCTAATGACTTGAAAGGAATAAACGTTCACTAGATTATCCGTTTTGCAAAAGAGAGAGTTCTCCAAAGCATGTAATTAGCAGTCTTTCCTTGTGTGCGCTCTCATAGTATTGTACGCTGCCTTGTTAATTAAGCCTGTTCATACTTTCTGCTTAAAGTGGAAGTAAACCCATGGATTTAAACCAGTTAAAGTCATGCCGGAAATGCTAACTGCACATTGGCTGTGTTCTCAGCCAAACTATCAAACCATCCAATGGCTGGTGTCATAACGAATCACATGTGCAGCACCATAGCAGTTGAAGATTAAACAGAGGCAAAGATGGCAGCTTCCTTGGCTGAAAACGATAGGGGAGTTTACTTTCACTTTAAGTACAGTATAATGAGGCTTGCAGAGGCATATTTTGGGTTTTCACCAATAAAGTTGCTTTTAGAACTTAACTGGAATTTTATGTTTTATTTGTAAAGTAGTTTATAAAGGGAAAGTACGTTAATGCAAAATTGTGTTTAAAAAAAACGAAACTGTGGATAAAACCGTCTGCTCGGGAAAAGGGATCCTGTTGGGAAGGAAAACGCCTATGTGAGAAGGATCTGATAAAAACATACATTCCATTCTGGTGTAAAATCTTATCTTAAAGTGGTTGTAAAGTGCAGAATTTACACAATGTCTCAGCTCTGAAAAGTGGGGGGGGGGGGGAGATGACATTATATCAGTGAGGAGAGCTCTTTGGAGAGTTGATTGGAGGGAAGGGACACCACTCCCCTTCATACAGCACTCAGGAACCGAGGTAAAGCTGTCAATCACAGACTGTGCCCTTCCCCGTCACAATTTTCTTTTCTTGGTGTCAGAAAAACTTGTCAAAGGTGACCTGTGCTTATAGCAGAGGAACAAAGCAGCAGACAGAAATGACACTTGGTGCTCTGCAGTGAGACAAGTAAACACTATAGAGCAATAGGCTTTTGTTCATATTTAATGTCCTGAGGTTTCCAACCACTTAAAATAACCTAAATGGATAATTTCAGATTGGTGTCACTGGAGTAGCAAGTCATCTGGCCTTCCAGTTGTGGTGATTTTTTTTTTTTTTGAAAAAATCTCTGCCATTCTTTTGCAAAATTTAATTTGATTTTCTTTCTGTATATATTTTCGCAGCCTGAAAAGTTTCCCGTGTTCCACCACCAGCACTCTGATAAAAAGAAACATTTCAGGACCTTGATGGGCTGAATAGGTAAAATCATCTTTTTGTTCATATCGCGGATACTACATTATTATTATTATTATTATTATTATACAGGATTTATATACCATCAGATTGCATAGTGCTTTACAATATAAATTGAGACACCACAATCCAATTATAGTGTGTGTACTATAAGACCCCTTTCATACCACACCGCCCATTGCGTCGGAGGTAAAACGCAGCATTTTGGCCGCTAGCAGGGCGCTTTTACCCCCACGCTAGCGGCCGAGAAAGGGTTAAAACCGCCGGCAATACGCCGCAATAGCAGCGTTTTGCCGGCGGTATTACAGCGCTGCCCCATTGATTTCAATGGGGAGCATCAGTGGAGGAGCGGTAAACACACCGCTCCAAAGAAGCTGCTGGCAGGACTTTTTTCTGACGTCCTGCCAGCGCACCGCTGCAGTGTGAAAGCCCTCGGGCTTTCACACTACACACAATGGTGCAGCAATCTACACTACACACAATGGTGCAGCTTCTTTAGGGCGGATTGCAGGCGCTATTTCTAACGCTATAGCGCCTGTAAAACGCCCTGGTGTGAAAGGGGTCTAAGAGATGTTCCAGTTTTTATAAATGTGCATCATTTTAATTATAATTTTTGTTTTAAAAAAATAAAATAAAAAAAATACTACGCCTCCCCTCTTCTTTTATTTATTTTTTTTTTTTCATAGGTCATTTGGATCCATATTTTAAGGTGCCCACTTTGGAGATGAGGACTTCAGAAGAGCAAGCAGCCACCACAGTGTTGCAGAGACTGCTGCAGGAGCAGCTACGTTACGGGAATCCTAATGACAACCGTAACCTGCTGGCATTGCATCAACAAGCCACAGGGAACATTTCTCCCTACACTGGTGGACAAGTGCCTCAGAACGAAGGGCTGACTTCTCAGGACTCCCAGTTTGTTCCACATGCTGCCCGGCAGGAGCCACAAGGGCAGGAGATCCAGGTGGAGAATATGATGGAGAAACAGCTACCACTAAGAGCTCAGAACAGCGAAGATCTCCCTACTTATGAGGAGGCCAAAGTTCAGTCTCAATATTTTCGAGGACAACCTCACGCTAGTGTTGGAGCAGCTTTTTATGTAACTGGGGTGACCAATCAGAAAATGAGGACTGAGGGTCGTCCTACTGTTCAGAGGGTTAACACAGGAAAAGTTCACCAAGACGATGGTCTAAAGGACTTAAAGCAGGGCCATGTACGGTCTCTGAGTGAGAGACTTATGCAGCTGTCATTGGCTACTAGTGGGGTGAAGGCTCATGCCCCTGTTACCAGTGCCCCTCTTTCCCCACAACCAGGGGACTTCTACAAAAATTCTGGGTCCAATGAACTGTACAAAAACTCTTCCCAAAATGGGGGGCAAAAAGTGATTGAGCATAGGGGTCCTCCACCTGACTACCCATTCAAAAACATTTCCACTCTTCCTTCACATGGGAAAGCCAAGGAAATGGGTTTTCATTGTGGGGACCCCAGAACAAATCCACAGAACCGCTCGGATGGACCAATGGTTCGTTACCAGCCCCCTCCAGAGTATGGCTTATCCAGGTAGGCAATTATACATTTTTAAGGTGAACAAAACTAACTGCTGTTCCATTTTATGTATTGCACTTGATAAGTCCCTACAATTCTAGCAGGCTTTACCCTCTGAACTCAGGACGCAGGTATGCATGAGCATGGAAAGGTCTGGACTCTTGGGTCACTAGTCTCAACTGGCTCAATGTCGGGGCCCATAAGCAAGCCCAAAAATATGGTACTCTGAAACGGCTTTACCCCCACCTCCTAGATTTCTAGCTACTGGTAGCAGTGTTAGTGTGGTAGGCCGAAGGCAGTATACTTAAGCTAGAGATAAACTGAAAAAAAGTGATGGAATTTAAAAATGTTAAAGCATTATTTAAACCCCCAATGCAAACATTTATTGTAATGCAGCTTACCAACTATTGGATGTGATGACTGCATAAGTTTTTTCTTTTTTAGACTATTTTCACCCAGTGATCCAGCTAGTAAGTCTGTTTTTCCGGAGAACAAGCTCTCTTCCAGATATATCAGTTTAGAGGGATTAGACAAACCATTTACCACTGACTGGGATTTACGAAGATCAGCTTTTATTCATGTAAAACCGTTATCCTAAAATATATATATTTTTTTCGCTATAACTGATTATAAAGAGCTGGAGTTTGGCTTCAATTTGTTAGTGTATTTAAATCTTCTAGTACATTTAACATTACCCACCACACTAAACTGCTGTCTGCTTAGCCCCCTGTGCTCCTTCATCTAGAGTGTAGGCACTCTACTACAGGAGGTTTGTTAGTGACTAGATCACCAGGTGAGAACAGAGAGGGGAAAAAAAAAAAAAAAAGAACGAATGCAGCCACCACATTTACTGATTGTTTAGCTGCAATATATTACATTTTTGGATTTAATACCGTTTTTAATTTTATCCAAGCAGTACCTTGACCAGTGATGGCGAACCTTGGCACCCCAGATGTTTTGGAACTACATTTCCCATGATGCTCAGCTACACTGCAGAGTGCATGAGCATCATGGGAAATGTAGTCCCAAAACATCTGGGGTGCCAAGGTTCGCCATCACTGACCTTGACAAATCTACTTTTTTGGTCTAGAATACCTCCTCAAAATTAGCAGTGAACTTCATGTTGAGAGGGTACCTAGGTACTGCTGTGCCTACAGCCTCATAGCTGTATATTTGCAGGTGGGATCTAAGGCTCTAATGCAGGGTCTCTCAACCAGGGTTCCTCCAATGGGTGCTATGGGTTCCTTAAGCAATGACCGATTTCCCCTCCCCCCCCCCCCCCCCCCTCTCAGATAAGTTCCCAGTGACACCAATGATCTTTTCAGATATCTGTAGGGGAGATATTCTTCCCCAAGACCATAGATGTTAGGAGCACTCTTCCACTGACCATCACACCAATGTATCAGCTATAGCTGTATGTAGATCTAGCCATTTTTACCAGGGGTTCCCGGAGACCTCTGTATGGAAAAGGTTGAGAAAGTCTGCTCTAATGCCTTCAATGGCTAGTGTCCAGAGATCTAGAGTGAGATTGGGTTCGGTCACTACTTGCTGGAGGTTCTGAATTGAGAAGGCAAAGCACTGCCTCTACGAAGATGGTCACCTCCATATAGAGAAAGCATGCTGAACAGGGCATGGTTAGTCAGTAATGGGTAAAGTTCAGCAGTAGGGAGATGCTTGTTACTAGTCCTCTGCCCTCTGACTGCCTCTTTTAATCTCAGATTCCAGAGGTTAGTCCCTCAACAGACGGGGTTGATTTACTAAAACTGGACAGTGCAAAATCTGGAGCAGCTCTGCATAGAAACCAATCGGCTTCCAAGTTTTATTGTTATCGCTTAACTAGTTCCAGGCCACTGCACGCTGATATACGTCCTAAATTTGAAAGAGGATATTGTTATGGCAGCAGGTAGCTGCCATAACCCCGGTATCCTCTTGTTCGCCCCTGGTGGTCCGCTTCAAGATGAAAGTGGTCTCTGTGGTAGATTCGCCACAAGATCACTTTTATCATTCCAGCTTAGCTTTCCAGAGTCGGCAGTGGCGGAGGTGATCAGATGCTGTGCATTCCTTGGCATGAAGACGAGTGAGGGGAAGATGGGCCCCCACCCTTCTCCATGACATTGCAGAGTGGAAGTGACGTCAAAATGTCACTTCCGCCCATGGCTCTTAAATTTTTTTTTTTTTTTTTTTTTTTTTATTGCATTTTAGTGTAAACCTGAGATCTGAGGTTTTTTTTTTATTTTTTATTTTTTTTTTATTTTTTTTGACCCCCAGATCTCATATTTAAGAGGTCCTGTCATGTGTTTTTTTTTTTTCTATTACAAGGGATGTTTACATTCCTTGTAAAAGGAAAAAAAGTGAGACTTTTTTTTTTTTTTTAAAAGTATAAAAATAAAAGGTAAAATAATAATAATAAATTTTTTTTTAAACGCACCCTGTCCCGCTGAGCTTGAGTGTAGAAGCGATTGCATACACGAGTAGCGATTTGCATATGAAAACGATGTTCAAACCACACATGTGCGATATCGCCGCAATTGGTAGAGTGAGAGCAATAATTCTAGGCCTAGACCTCCTCTGTAACTCAAAACGTGCATTCTGTAGAATTTTTATTTTTTTTTAAATGTCGCCTATGGAGATATTTAAGGGTAAAAGTTTGTCACCATCCCACGAGCGGGTGAAATTTTTGAAGCGTTACCTGTTAGGCGTAACATTATCTTTCACAATATATAAAAAAAAAAAATGGGATAACTTTACTGTTGTCTTATTTTTAATATAAAAAAAGTGTATTTTTTTCCCCCCAAAAAAGTGCACTTGTAAGACCGCTGCGCAAATACGGTGTGACAAAGTATTGCAACAACCGCTATTTTATTCTCTAGGTTGTTAGATCCCTCAAACATTATATATATTTTTTTCTAAGTAATTTTCTAGCAAGAAAAAACATTTTTTAACATGTAAACGCCAAATCTCAGAAAGAGGCTCGGTCCTTAATTGGTTAAACGAAATAGGTTGTTTTACAAGGTGATTGTTTACAATTGCAGCAAGTTAAATGAGAGAGTCTGTTCTCTTTGAGAGTACATTGTACTTTCCTGCTTTGTATGTGTGTCGGTGTGCAGTGTGGGGAATTTATGTGAAAAAGTCCCTCTTGTTTGCTTACTCACCTGTTGAACCTGTACATGCGGTAAGAGATGCTTCTCATTCCTGGGAGGGCAGTGCAGGCCGTACTCCACCATGGTGATAATTGCTGTTTATAACGTGTGGGAAGTCGTACTAAGCAGACGAATGAGGCACCTGTTGTGATGGGGGTTTGTCTTCAACAATGAAGGAAATATTTTACTTGGGCTGACACAATTTATGATGTGAAGGCATTTGACAGGTTTTGAGGAGTAGAATGTTTACACCACAAAGCAGCCAGGAGAAGATCTTATGAGGCACATTTTAAATTGCTGTGATCCTGAAGAGGAGAGAGTGTCTGTCTGGGGATTGATGACAGAACGCTGTATGCTACAATACTGTGTATCTCACCCTTTAGACTTGCCCTTTGTCTAGTGCTGCAGTCGTCTTTAGCCAAAATTGATTTATAATGTTGAATGGGTGACACAAATGCCGCGTACACACGATCGAATTGTCCGGTGGACTTGGTCTGGCAAACAATCCGCCGGACGTTATAACGAACGGACTTGGCCACACACGGACACTCCGAAAGTCCAACGATTTCTAACGCGATGACATACAGCACGTACGATGGGACTAGAAAAAGGAAGTTCAATAGCCAGTAGCCAATAGCTTCCTTCTTGTACTTGCTTCAGAGCATGCGTCATTCTTATGCCGCGTACACACGGTCGGAGAATCCGTCGGAATGTGTCTTATCGGACCGTGTCGTCAGATAATCCGACTGTGTGTGGTATGCATCGGACTGATTCCGTCGGAATTTCCGTCGGACCCAATTTTCCAACATGTTGCAAATATTTCCCGACCAACTGGGTCGGACGTAATCCGATCATGTGTAGAGAATTTTGATCGGACCAAGTGCCACGCATGCTCAGATCAAATTCCTACATCAAAGCTATTGGCTACTAGCCTGAATCTAGTCCCATCGTAACGAAATTACATCATCACGTTCTGAAAGATCTGATTTTTCAACAACTTAGTCCGACCGTGTGTATGCAACAGTTGACTAAATCTGACGGACAGAATCCGACGGATTTGGTCGGCAGAATCTCCGACCGTGTGTACAGGGGCTTAGTCTGCCGGACTAGCATACTGAAGAACGGATTGTCCGCTGAAAGCCAAGTCCGGCAGACAAATTTTGAGTCAAAACTACTTTCTAAGTCCGCCAGACAATTCGATCGTGCGTACGCTGCATTAGCGTACACACGATCGGACTTTCCGTCAGACTAGGTCCGACGGAATAATTCCGTTGGATAATCGGACTATCCCACACGCGATTGGACTGTCGATCCGTCGATCCCCCGCTGAGCAGGCAGATGACCGGTCTGTCTCTGCACACCATGCAGGGACCGACCTGTCAGAGCGCCGCTCTCCTCTATGGGGGATTGGATGAAGATGGACTGTAGAGTCCGTTTTCATCCCATCCGATGACAGATGGTAAAATAGGATTTTCCTCCGTCGCACTTTTTCGGATTGGAGCGGGTTGGATGTCACCGCTGACATCCGTCGCTCCATAGACCTGAATGGTCCGTCCGTGTGAAAGAGGCCTAAGTCTGAACAGGTACATTTTTTTTTTTTTTTTTTTTTTTTTTTTAAGTGTAGTTCCAGGCCAAAAAAACTATTTGTAAGCTTTATGGATAGCATAGTGAAGGGTTAACACCCATGTAGCATTTGTTTTGCTGTGAATTTAGAAAATTTTGGGTTGTTGTGGAAAAAAGCCTTGGTGATAAAGCATCAGTGGAGGTATCTTTTTCCCATAATAACTCTTACAGGAGCGAATTTCCCTTCCAAGGGGTAGATTTCCTCTCCCTTCCTGTTGTCTCCCTCCATTTGTAAGTCGGATGTTTGTAACTAGGGGACCGCCTGTATAGTAAATGCAGGGTCCTGGGTTTTGTAAAAAACACTTCAATATATGTACAAGCATTGCACACACTCCATAGGGCAGTGATGGCGAACCTTGGCACCCCAGATGTTTTGGAACTACATTTCCCATGATGCTCAACTACACTGCAGAGTGTACGAGCATCATGGGAAATGTAGTTTCAAAACATCTGGGGTGCAAAGGTTCGCCATCACTGCCATAGGCTAATCTAGGGTTTAGACCAGGGGTCTCCAAACATATTAGTACAAGGGCCACATTGTAAAAATTTTTAAAACATTCACAGGCCGAAAAGTTTTTGTAATCCGCATGACACGATTTAAAACAGATCAATTCAGCAAACGAATTCCAAATCAACTTCAATCCCTATCAGAGCCCCTTAAATAAGACCACGTACATAAAGTCCCTCCCCCTTATCAGGGTCCCCTTCCTTATATCGAGGTCCACACCAGGATGGATCCCCTCCCTTATATCGGGGGACCCCATCAGGATGGAACCCCTCTCTTCCTTTTGTTGGGGTCTCTGTCAGTTACCCCCCCCTTACATAAACAGGGTTCCCTGAGTGGTTGGTGTAGGGTGGAGACCCCTGGTTTAGAGATCAGTACATTGTTGTGGAAACTGAAGAACTTAGAGGAAGTCCATGGGGAAAAAAAATCTAAAGGTTGTAGATTGTGTATGTGCGGGGAATAGACGCAAGGGTCATGGTTCCATCATGGACATGACGGTTAAACGTTTAAAACCACTGTGATGAGTAATTAGAGATTGTGGAGCTCATGTGTGATTCGGCTTTACATGGGTACTGAGACCTGCACATTGTGAATGAGTTGTTTGTTTATGTCCATGTCAATAAAGCTTTAAAATGTGTTTTTACATCATAGAGTACAGGTGTGCGATAAAACAATTAGATCGGCTGAATTTTTTGCTATGCTTCCTCTGGGACTTTATTGGTATCCCCCAAAAACACGGAATATTGTGAGCTTGTAATTGGGCATCCTCCACTTTATGTTGTGACCTGAGATGTACATGCTTTTCAGCCTCTTGCTGGTTTCAGAATCTATTGTGGAATACGATTTCATCATTCTTAGGAGCCTTATTACCAATAGTCACACGTGGAAGGAGATCAGTGCATTCATGCACAATTCGCTTTTCCTTTCTTGCTGCCATTGTTCGCATTCAGCAGTGGAACGTTGGCGGGTTTGGCGCCATCTGTTTAAATCTGTGACTATAGCGGAGGGCGGGAGGTTGATTCCTTTTAGTAAGAACACAGGGCAAGTGTATGCAGTAACCATGGAAGCCGAGCAGAAATCTCTAGTCTGGGTAGAGGATTTCTAGCTGCATGCTTGGTGGCCCTTTGAAGGGTGCTAATTGCCTGATAAGAGTTATGTATATTTTATTGAAGGACCCTAGGAGTTCAGCAAAATATTGCAGTATTTAATAGATACACTATTTAGAGAAATGTGTAATTCAGTAGTGTGTGCACGCTTTTTATCTGTGCTAAGTAGATGTGTGGGTGTTTTTTTTAAATTTATTTATTTATTTATTTTTATTTTTTTTTGAGCTACTTAAGCCAAGCATGAGTTTGTTAATTTGCAATTTTTCCCCAATTAACACATTGTCTGCTAATATATAACCTCAGCTGTTCTTCAAGAGCAAGAATGATGAGAAATGGAGACCACTTCAACTTCGTTTTCCTTTAATTTTGTAGATTGTTTTCATAGCAGTGAATCTCCCTATACACAGCCCAGTATTGCCTGATACAGATATGAGCATTCTATACTTTCTGTTTTTCCATACGTGAACTCAAAGTTTGCTTTTTCCGGTTTGTCAGATCATATATTTTGAACGATCAAATAATAGATTGAATGTTGCTATTACAACGAGAAGGTCTCTTATGATCTCATTGTTGCATTAAGAAACTAAACCTGTTTGCAAAAACGTCTCTGGTTACAGATAATTGTAAGATCATATTCAGAATGATTATATTGTACAGTATTTATATAGTGCCAATAGTTTGCACAGTGCTTTACAATATAAAACGAGACAAAACAGCGGCAATACAATTCAATACAAGAGGGTTAGGAAGGCCCTGCTCCTGCAAGCTTACAATCAACCTTTATATTGTAAAGCGCTGCGTAAACTGTTGGCGCTATTTAATAGGGAGGGATGAACTGATGTAAGAAATAGAAGTTTAATTGAAGACCTTTTATGCCACATCCAGTCCCCTGACTCAAATGCTCTCCCCTATCCCCTTATTGTAGCGAACAAATGGACTTTATTCAATTAAGTAAGCAAGTGATACAGTCAGATTAAGAAGAATTAAAATTGATAAACATTTATTACAGGTGTGTGTGTGTGTCAGTGCCGGGACAAGGCCATCCAGCGCCCAGGGCAAAGATGCCAAACTGCACCCCCCCTTTCCCTTAGGATGCTCCCTACCCCTGCAATAAACCACTGCGCCAGGGGCAGCCGTCCCTCCTGCCCACCCCTTGTCCCGGCCCTGGATTGTGTGTGTGTGTATATGTATGTGTGTGTATGTATATATGTATATGTGTGTATATATATATATATATATATATATATATATATATATATATATATATATATATATATATATATATATATATATATATATATATATATATATATATATATATATATATATATATATATATATATATATATACATACATACATATACACACTGTATTTATTGGCGTATAACACTGACTTTTTCACCATGAAAATCGGGTGCAAAACCGGGGACAGACTTGGTTCGGGGACAGTGTCCTCAATGCGGGGACTGTCCCCGGAAACCGGGATGTTTGGTCACCCTACTGTAGAAGGTACGGTCAAAGATTGGTGGTGCGGGTGGCAGGACAGATTATATAATATCTCTTTACAGGTTTTTAAAATTTGCAACAAGGTCACTTTTTATTTTATTTTTTTTGAGGTGGAGTTGATCAGCAAAACAAGTAATCTATTATTGCTCACTATTTTTTATTTTTATTTTTTATTGTTGGTCTGCAGGCCTGTTTGTATGATGCAGGCATTTTGTGGCAGATCCAGTTCACAATCTAGGCGGAAGCCAACATTGTGGGTTTATTTTTTTCTATTTTTTTTTTCCCCTTCCTCCAACAAAGAACTTTATTTCTGGAATGTGCCCTACTCACCTTTATGGGTGTCTCGGGGGAACATGGTGAACATTCCATATAGTAGATTTCATGTCGCCAAGCACTGAACATAAAAAAATCCTTTTTTAAATAACAAACCCCCTCTCTAACCAGCCTGTCACTCTAGATGAGTGTGTCTGTGCCACTTGGTGTCACAAAGGTCAGATGAATTGTATGTACAGAAAATGGAGAAGGATTGTTTTTCATGTATTTTGCTTTTCCTGTTCTGAGTATTTTAGAGCGGTGCCTATCATCACATTGTGTTGTGTTGTATTTTTTTGTTTTTTGTTTTTCCTCTGGCAGCAGTTTTTCTCCCCAGGCACAGCAGAGAGTGCCAGACTTAGTATATGAACTTCCAATCCAAGGCAAAATAAAAGAAAAAAACATGTGCAGCGGATCTCTGTAATACAGGCACATTCCTCATGTTTGTGTGTTTTTTTTTTTTTTTTTTTTCTTTTTTTTACTTTTAAAGACTTGCAAGTACAGAAAAATATCCACTGAACGGCCAGAAATGCACTTTGCTCCTATTTTCATTTTGTGGAGGGAACACCGCATGCCTAAGGGCTCTTTTACCCCAATGCAATCCCAACTCCTATCATTTCAGCTCACACCAATGGGCTGGACAGACTGCATTTTTATGCAGCACAGCATGTTGTGACGCACTACAACCATCTATCTCAGTGGTGCAGTTGACTTAAATCATTATAACTTTAGAGTCTTACCCTAGGCTGCAAGAAATTAAATTAGTTCAGTGGGACCCCCCCCCCCCCACATAGCAACAGTTAAATGGGGGGAGAAGACTGCATTAGGTACCTCCCTTTTTTTTTTTTTTTTTTTTTTATACCCATTCTGTACAGCACTGAAGCTTCTACTCTCATCTCTTACACCCCGGGATGGGGTCTGTCTTTTACTATCATCATATACAATACAGGACTTTTGACCCTGCATTGTACATGGAGGAAACTCGCGTGCGATCCCAGCCAGAGGCACTGGAGGGAAAGTTTTTCGTGACCAGTTACACTGGAGGGACACAGCTGGAGCAAAAGGTGCAAAAATAAGCATTTAAACTAGCAGTGTAGGAAGCATCACTGCCCAAAAAAAAACACACATTTTTTATTTATTATTTTTTTATTTTTTTCACCTAACATTCATTTTACTGGAGGACTTGGGGGGAGGGGGGGGGGGGGTTCTCGTTTATGAATTAGACAGCAAGGACCAAATCTGGGTTCAGCTCTGCATATAAGCCAATCCGCTTCCAGGTGTTTTTTTTTTTTTTTTTTGTCAAAGCTTAATAATTAAACAAGCTGAAGCTAGAAGCCGCTTGGCTACCATATACAGCTGCACCAGATTCTGCGCACTCCACTTTTAGTAAATCAACCCCATTGTATGGTCAGAGCAGATATACAGTAGAGTAGCACACAGGCTTCGCTCCTGTATCTAAAAATTTTTGCAGACTCGGTTAACAAACTATAATGCATGCTGTAGGTGTTATTTTCACCAGTGTGTGACTTACCGTTTTTTTTTTTTTTTTTTGAGATCTATTTGGTTCTCCTGCAAATTTTTTTTTTTTTTTTTATGGAATATAACTAATGTTATAGCT
The DNA here is from genome assembly GCF_037356315.1 of Lithobates pipiens. Classification (NCBI taxonomy): domain Eukaryota; kingdom Metazoa; phylum Chordata; class Amphibia; order Anura; family Ranidae; genus Lithobates; species Lithobates pipiens. Next base: position 19,850,131 of record NW_027507685.1, on the reverse strand, counting down.
CAGTCTTTTGAGCCTGTGGTAGCTAATCAATCTTGTGAGTTATGTGTATATATGTGTGTGTGTGTGTGTGTGTGTGTGTGTGTGTGTGTGTTATATATATATATATATATATATATATATATATATAACACACACACACACACACACACACACACACACACACACACACACACACACATATATATATATGTATGTGTGTGTGTGTGTGTGTGTGTGTGTGTATGGAGAGAGAGAGATATGGATATATATATATATATATATATATATATATATATATATATATATATAGGGAGGGAGGGAGAGAGATCTAGAGGGAGAGAGGGAGAGAGAGAGAGATCTAGAGGGAGGGAGAGAGGGAGAGGGAGGGAGAGAGAGGGAGGGAGAGAGAGAGATCTAGAGGGAGAGAGAGAGAGAGAGATCTAGAGAGAGAGAGAGAGATCTAGAGAGAGAGAGAGAGAGAGAGATCTAGAGAGAGAGAGAGAGAGAGAGATCTAGAGAGAGAGAGAGAGAGAGATCTCGAGAGATCTAGAGGGAGAGAGAGAGAGAGATAGATATATATATAGAGAGAGAGGGAGAGAGAGATCTAGAGGGAGAGAGGGAGAGAGAGAGAGATCTAGAGGGAGAGGGAGGGAGAGAGGGAGAGGGAGGGAGAGAGAGGAGGGAGAGAGAGAGAGAGGGAGAGAGAGAGATCTAGAGAGAGAGAGAGAGAGAGAGATCTAGAGAGAGAGAGAGAGATCTAGAGAGAGAGAGAGAGAGAGAGATCTAGAGAGAGAGAGAGAGAGAGATCTCGAGAGATCTAGAGGGAGAGAGAGAGAGAGATAGATATATATATAGAGAGAGAGATCTAGAGGGAGAGAGAGAGAGATGGGGATAGAGAGAGAGATGGGGAGAGATGGGGATAGAGAGAGAGAGAGCGAGAGATACATACATATAAATGTATTTATTTTTGTATGTGCATACACAATCATATAATGTAAATATGAAAGGTGTGCACTGTATTTTTGCATTTTCATCAGTGTCCTCACATAGTCCCTTTTGGCATCAGTTCAGTTAATGAATCAGTTTGGCATTTATAAGACAATTGTGTAACTAAGCCCATGTCTAAATGAACTGCTTATCCACATTCCTGGATTGCAGTTGCTACTCCCCTGAAAAAAGCTTTGGGGCTTTTGTGGATTAATTTTGAAACCTATTTGCCTATGCCTGGATTTTTAATTGGTGGAAACACCATATAGTTGAACAAAGATTGAAGAGAATTGTCTTGTGCATGTGGGTAGTTTTTAAAGCCTCTCTGGAAAAATCTTCCCAAAATCTACAGTCGTTGCCCTCTTGTAATATGGGGTCCCGAGATCACCAGCAGCGGTTATGTAAAGGAGAGAGCTCTTTATTAATTCCTTCAAAACAGGTAACATAAACTGCTTCCTTCAGTACAAAATCAAATGGACAGTTCACAATTCCAGCAAAACAAGGAAACGTGCAACTGGCTCCCCACCAAACGCTTGGTCTCTCCCATACTAGAGTAGGGATCCTCCATGGTTTGGGGTTCCTGGCGCAGGATTCAGGGGTTCAGAAATAAATGTACACTACATATGTAAAGAGCTGCGTAAAATTGTTGGCGCTATAAAAGTACCTGTAATAAATAAAAATGTGTCCGTTCCCAAGAGCGTTCACCCTTGTCTCCAACGAATGATCGTTTGTTGTTTTATTTTTGCATGTTAGTCTCATATCGAAAACGGAGAGGTTACAAAAGTTATAAAAATTCTTGTTTTTGATCTTTTGATCATGCTTGATCTTCATAACATGATTTCTTTTCTTCCTACAAATGATATACCAATTATCTGAAAATTGTTCATTCTCTTGTCTTACGAGAAAATTTTCATGCTTGTTCCTTCAGATATTTTTCCATTAACTATTGTGATCAGCTGTCGAAAGCTGTGTACTAATCAATAATCAATGATCACTCTAAATGCGTGTTTTTTTTGTTCTCATCGTGTGTGTTTTTTTTTTTTTTTTTTTGCAGTGGTGTGCATTTGAGTATTTTAAGTAGAGAGAACCTAAGCAGTAGTTTGTGGATATTGATTATTTTCGGGTAGGTTCAGGTATCTCTGATCCATATAGCCAGGATCAGTACAAAATCCTGATATATTAAAGTGGTATTCAATCCAAACAAAAACATTTTATTATATTGCAGATATGATGCCTGTATTCATTTTTTTTTTCTTTATTTTTTTTAAGCTTTCTTTTGGTGATCCGGCCAGTAAGTCTGGGTGTTTTTTTTTTTTTTTTTGTTTTTTTTTTTTGTTTAATAGAAAGAGGGGGGGGGATCTCCACCATTGTATCAGTTACAGAGATGAGGCAAATGAGACCAACCATTTTACACTGATAGTGGTACTTAAAATAATCAGCTTTTATTCATGCAAAAAAATATCCCAAAAGGAAAACTGCTGTTACTCCTTAAATAATGTGAGCTGGACTTTGGCCTCTATTTGCAACTGGTATTTAAATCTGCTGATACTTCTAACATCCCCCCCCCCCCCCCCCCGACAGTACTGCTGTCCTAAAGGTGCCCCTGTGCTCCATCTATTACAATATATTACATTTTTAGTTTTGGGTTTAATACCGCTTTCATGCACAACTAAAGACTCGAGCATGACAGTCTATACAAATGCCAAACCTATGCGATACACAACCTTGTAATAAAAAATATACTTTTAGCTCTCTAGACCAGCGGTCTCCAATCATTGGTCGATGGACCACTGATGGTCCACAAGAAAATCTTGGTGGTCCCCAGGG